>NC_030833.1:51079195-51421553 GCF_001704415.2 Capra hircus | reverse complement strand
ACGTGGCCCAGGGGCAATCAAGGTGGGCCCCAGGGCAATCAGCCCATGGCGCCCAAGGGGCCACACACGTGGCCCCCAATGGAAATCACGTGGCCCGCGGGGACAATCACGTTGGCCCCCAGGGGAAATCACGAGGGGCACCCGGCAATCATGTGGCCCCCGGGCAATCACGTGGGCCCCCATGTGAAATCAACACGTGGCCCCCAGGGGCAATCACCTGGGCTGCCCGCGTGCAAATCACGTGGGCCCAGGGGAAATCATGTGGGCCCCCCAGGGGAAATCATGTGGGCCACCCAGGGGCAATCACGTGGCCCCCGTGGATATCACGTGGCCCGAAGGGGCAAACGCGAGGGCCGAAGGGGGCAATCACGTGGGCCGCCCGTAGGATATCAGTTGGCCCGAAGGGGGCAAACGCGAGCCCTGCTTGGCCAGGCCAACCGGGGTGCTTGGTCCAATCACACTGTGAGAGCCGGCCAACGCCCCCAGGGGCAATCGTGGCCTCGGAGCCTGCATTTGTGTGTGTGTCGTGTGGTGTGTGTGTGTGTGGTGTGTGTGTGTCGAAGGTGTGGGAGAAAGGGGGGTCTGGGCTTCCGTAATTACTCGCCTCCGTAGGTGGGGTAATGATTCCAATTTATGTAACAGTTGAAACTAAAGCCTGAGGGCTAATTCCCTACATCGCAGATACGTTGGTCTAGGCCTGTGAAGCGCGAAGTTGTGCCTCCTCTGCGGTCCCAGCGCTGCCTGATATTAATCTAGGAACGCTGTGTAACAGGCCAAGCTGTGATCCACCTGAGAAAAATTCATCAAACTTCTGCACTTAGGATATTACACTTTCTGATACCATTCGTAGTTCAGTTTGCTCTTCAGGTCCGTGTCCGAGTGTCCACTCTTTGCGACGATACCATGAACTGCAGAACGCCAGGCCTCCTGTCGCATCACCAACTCCTCGGAGTTCACTCAAACTTCATGTCCATCGAGTCCAGTGATGGACCATCCAGGCCATGTTATCCTCTGTCATCCCCCTTCTTACCCCCTGCTCATCCCTCCACCGCATCTTTTCGCATGATGAGAATAACATCATTTGACATAGGTAGCGTACAAGTAACTGGAAACGTTTTCAAAACTTTAGCATTCCATTCCCTTACGCAGAGACACCTTAGCGGGCTGATCTCCTTTAGGCATGGACAGCTAGTTGGGAGGTACTCCTTGCAGTCGAAGGGACTACTCAAAGCAGCTTATCCGTCCCAGAAGCCCACAGTTCAAACGGAGTCAGTGTAATATGGTCCGCGTGGGCCACACCCATGGCAATGCACGTGGGCGCGCCCTCTTGTTCCTGGCAATGACCATCTGCCCAAACCAAATTGTAAAGTTTTGAAAAATCCCCCAGAATCCAACATTGTTACCCAATACTGGGGGTCAGGAGTTGAGGGCTGTTAAACCATGCGGTATCGATCACGCTAATGAGGTTAACACACTTTTCTTCTTGAGCGAAATAAGGACTACTGGAGGGGGCTGGTACACCAAATCATGTCGGAGATGAGATGCTATGCCTTTTTTGTTCTGGTCTCCTTCAGAATTTCGATTTTGGTCGCTGTAATTTTGGAAAAATGATGCCATGTTACAAAAAAATTAAACATAGGATAAAGATTGGTGCACAATTCACTCGATGGGGTTCCCAGGCCTTATAGAGTGAAAGTTACCATCTATAAAAGAACACTTTAGGGTGGGAAAAAAAACTTCCCCTTTTCATTAAGAGTAGTCTGTGTGTTGCTGGTTTTCTTATGCAAGAGAGCAAGAGCAGGTCAGTAAGCTTGCAGAAGACAGCTGGATTCGGGAATACTAGATCTTTCTAAAAATGTTAGCATAGTAACTAGAGAGGACGGGGGGGGAAAAATGTCTCTATGGGCCGCTCAATCACGTGGGTGCCATGTGCGCACCATAGATCTAACTACAGTAGAGTGAGGCCCCCAGGGAAAATAGTGGTTCTCCCAATTAGTTACCTTATTTTCACTATGGCGAGTAGCATATAGTGTGATCGATGTGTGGCAATTCCGAGTTCCATCCCCCACGGGAGTTACATCTATGCGTGGCGCTCCCTTTCCCCCTTGGGTGGCTGATAAACTCATTTGCTAATCTCCGTGTGATGTCCGTGTCTCAAATTTCTTCTGTCATTGGGTTAAATAATGTCACTTGTGTGGATCCGCCAGCTGTGACTATTTTTTCTTGGAGATTCACGCAGTCATCACTATGTGGACTTGAATCATGTTAATTTCTTTCTCCTTTCTACTTCCATGTGTTGATAGTCTCTAGGTTCCACCCACATACTCTGGCAGGACTGGCATGGTTTTGTGTGTCGTCGTCTTTTTAATAGAATAGTTAATACATCATGTATAATGATATATGACCCCACCACCACACACCTAGTATATATATATAATTCATATGATGGTCATCATATGAATCATATAATTATATTATATATATAATAGGTATATCTATATTATTAATAGGTAATATAATATATATGCGTAGTACGTAGTGCCGTTAATATATTTATGTGTTGCGTGGTGATGTGTGTGATAAGGGAAATCACTAGCTTAGTCATCAAAAAGAAACAAAAAAGCCAGCCAGCTGCAGAGATGTGAGTGAACCTAGAGACTAGTCAATCTTCTTTATGCGCATCCTCAGGAGCAATAACGTACCATGGCAATGGGGCCTCTAGGCTTTGCTTTAATGTCCTAGTATTAATAAATAAGTGCTGCAAATTAACACTGAAGTGCATGTATCTTTTTGGAATTATGGTTTTTTCTCCAGATATATGGGCCCAGGATGCGTGGTTGGCGTGGGATATACATTACGGTAGTAGATCATCCATTTGTAGGACGTTATAGGAGAAGTCCTCAAAATACCATTCCCAATATCAGACGCAGGGCAGGTGCAGACAAATATGTGGTTTGATTCAGCTTATTGCATCACCATATCCTAGAAATAGTCAAATTAATAGAGTCATTCAATGCATTGGTAGACACGCCTAGGCCGAGGGACTGGGGATGGAGTGGGCGGTGTGGGGGGGGGCACATGCAGGCTTAGGTGTTTATACAAGACAGAAGTGTGTTGCAGTTTAGGAAAAAGATGAATATTTGCGAGAGATGGATAATAGTGAGGTAGTTGACCAGGCCCCGGGGCATCACAAAATGTTGGTGTGTACTTAGGTGAGCCCACCTGAATGTACAATTAATATGGTTAAATAGTATGTTTCATATTTGTGACTTTTTACACCAATAAAAAAAAGCTCTATAAATAAGGGAAAGTACGCTAAATCGCCTTTTTGTTGGTAATGTCGCGACACCCAGGGGGCAGACCATATACACTGTGACCAGAGTGAATGTGCGCCCTCCCCCAGGTAATTAAGGGAATTCCCACTAAATGCATGATGGGAGATATGAACAATGGGAGAATCGTGGAGGGTCCGGTTAACCGCACGTGCTCTCGTTAACGTGATGAAGTAGTGATTACGATGACCTTCAATCTTTGCCAGTATCTCTCTTCTAGAGGAACGCCACGACTTGTCAAGGGCAAGATATTTGACGCTAGGAGGGCACTAATCGTCCCTGAATATTAACGACGTTTGTTGTTTGCAACAAACTACGCCCCCCCCAAAACTCATGCATTGATTGAAAGACCTGTGTTTATCATTCCAGGGGAGTGCCTCGGAAAAATCCGTTTTTGGCTAGTAACAGCGGCAAGATGCTTTGTATTTTTGGGCCTGCATGATCGTCACACTGTCCCTGCAGGCTATTCAACGTGCTTTGTAGGCGAAGCAGCAATAGACACACACAGAGTGATGGGCATGATTGGTGTGTGTGAAAAATAGAAACTCGAAGCTTTAGCGAAAGCGCTCGCCTATTATGGTTTGGGAAATTTGGCCTTGATAGTATAGTTTCGCTAACCTCTAGCTCAGTCTCAGACTTCCAGGTCTTGTGGGTCAACCATAGTGTGCCCCGACGTGATAACATCAGCGGGCTCAGTGGTTCCAATCGGAGCAGGCTGGGTAAGTTGCGGCAATCAGAAATGAGAACTATGGGGCGGGTCCAACTCTGAGTCCCCACAGACTTTCGTGATCTGCTCTGGTATTCAATTCGTGGCCGGCCCCAGGGATAATCACGTGGGGCCCAGGAGAAATCACGTGGGCCCCAGGGGCAAACACGTGGGCCCCCGTGCGAAATCACGTGCGGCCCCACGGGGCCAAATCACGTGTGGTCCCCTGTGGAAACACGTGGACCCCCCAGGGGCAAATCACCGTCGACCCAGGGCAATCACGTGGGTCCCAGGGGAAATCACGTGGGCCCCAAGGAATACCGTGGGCCTCCATGGCAATCACGTGGGCCCCCGGGGAAATCACGTGGGCACGCCAGAGGGAGAATCACGTGGGCCCCCAGAGAAATCACGTGGCCCCAGGGGCAATCACATTGGCCCCCAGCGGCAATCACGTGGGCCGCCAGGAGCAATCACGTGGGCCCCCTGTGGAAATCACTTGGTCCCCCAGGGGTAATCACGTGGGCCCCCCGTGGAAATCACGATGGCCCCCAGGAGCAATCACGTGGGCCCCCCGTGGAAATCAGGTGAGGCCCCAGGAGCACTCACGTGGGCCCCCAGTGGAAATCAGGTGGGCCCCCAAGGGAAATCATGTGGGCCCCCAGGGGCAATCACGTGGGCCCCCCGTGGAAATCACGATGTCCCCCAGGAGCAATCACGTGGGCCCCCCGTGGAAATCACGTGGCCCCAGGGGCAGTCACGTGGCCCCAGGGAAATCACGTGGGCCCCCAGGGCATCATGTGGGTCGGCCCCTAGGAAGCCATCACGTGGGCCCCAGGGGCAATCACGTGGGTCCCGCCGTGGCAATCATGTGGGCCCCCAGGGGAAATCACGAGGGCCCCCTAGGGCAATCACGTGGGACCCCAGGGGCAATCAGGTCGGCCCCCAGGGCAATCACGTGGGCCCCCAGGGGCAATCACGTGGGCCCCCAATGGAAATCACGTGGGCCCCCGGGGGCAATCACGTTGGCCCCCAGGGGAAATCACGAGGGCACCCAGGGCAATCATGTGGGCCCCAAGGGGAAATCACGTGGGCCCCCAGGGCAATCACTTGGGCCCCCAGGGGCGATCACGTGGGCTCCCTCCCGTGGCTATCACGTAGGCCCCCAGGGGCAATCACGTGGGCCCCTCGTGGGCAATCAACGTGGGCCCCCAGAGGAAATCACGTGGCCCCAGGGAATCACGTGGGCCCCAGGGGAAATCACGTGGGCGCCCCAGGGGAAATCACGTGGGCCCCAAGAGAATCACGGGTACCCCAGGGGTAATCACGTGGCCCCCAGGGCAATAAACGTGGGCCGCAGGAGCAAAATCACGTAGGCCCCTTTGGAAAACACGTGGGCCCCCAGGGGCAATCATGTGGGCCCCCCGTGGAAATCACTGATGGCCCGCGCAGGAGCAATCACGTGAGCCGCCCCGTGGAAATCACGTGGTCGCCAGGGCAAGTCAACGTGGCCCCAGGAAAATCACGTGGGCCCCCAGCGGCAATCACTGGGNACGTGATTGCCCTAGGGGGCCCTCGTGATTTCCCCTGGGGGCCCACGTGATTGCCACGGGGGGCCCACGTGATTGACCCTGGGGCCCACGTGATGGCTCCTAGGGGGCCCACGTGATGGCCCTGGGGGCCCACGTGATTGCCCCTGGGGGCCCACGTGATTGACCCTGGGGGCCCACGTGATTGCCCCTGGGGGCCCACGTGATTTCCCCTGGGGGCCCTCGTGACTGCCCCTGGGGGCTCACGTGATTTCCATGGGGGGCCCACGTGATTGCTCCTGGGGACCATCGTGATTTCCACGGGGGGCCCACGTGATTGCCCCTGGGGGCCCACATGATTTCCCTTGGGGGCCGAACTGATTTCCACTGGGGGCCCACGAGATTGCTCCTGGGGTCCCATGTGATTTCCACTTGGGGCCCACGTGATTGCCCCTGGGGGCCTACGTGATTGCGCCTGGGGGCCCACGTCATTTCCTCTGGGGGCCCACTTGATTGACACGGGGGGCCCACGTGATTGCCCCTGGGGGCTCACGTGATTGCCACGGGGAGCCCACGTGATTGCCCCTGGGGGCCCACGTGATTTCCATGGGGGGCCCACGTGATTGCCCCTGGGGGCCCACGTGATTTCCACGGAAGGCCCACGTGATTGCCCATGGGGGCCCAAGTAATTGCCACAGGGGCCCACGTGATTGCCCCTGGGGTCCCACGTGATTTCCCCTGGGGGCCCACGTGATTGCCCCTGGGGGCCCACGTGATTTCCACTGGGGGCCCACGGGATTTCCCCTGGGGGCCCACGTGATTGCCCCGGGGGCCCACGTGATTGCACCTGGCGGCCCACTTTATTTCCCCTGGGGCCCCACGTGATTGCGCCTGGGGGCCCACGTGATTGGCCCTGTGGGCCCACGTGATTGCCCCTGGGGGCCCACGTGATTGCCCCTGGGGGCCCACGTGATTGCCCCTGTGGTCGCACTTGATATCCCCTGGGTGCCCACGTGATTTCCCCTGGGGGCCCACGTGATTTCCCCTGGTGGCCCACGTGATTTCCCCTGGGGGCCAAGGGGATTTCCCCTGGGGGACCACGTGATTTCCGCATGTGCCCCACGAGATTGCCCCTGGGAGCCCAGTGATTTTCCCAGGGACCCCACGTGATTTCCCCTGGGGGCCAACGTGATTTCCCCTGGGGGACCACGTGATTTCCACAGGTGGCCCACGTGATTGCCCCTGGGAGCCCACGTGATTTTCCCAGGGACCCCACGTGATTTCCCCTGGGGGCCCACGTGATTTCCCCTAGGGGCCCACGTGATTGCCCCTGGGGGCCCACGTGATTTCCCCTGGGGACCCACGTGATTTCCCTTTTGGCCCACGTGATTGCCCCTGGGGGCCCACGTGATTTCCCCTGGGGCCCACGTGATTGCCCCTGGGTGCCCACGTGATTCCCCCTGGGGGCCCACGTGATTGCCCCTGGGGGCCAACGTGATTTCCCCTGGGGCCCACGTGATTGCCCCTGGGTGCCCACGTGATTCCCCCTGGGGGCCCACGTGATTGCCCCTCTGTCCCCAGTGATTTCCCCTGGTGGCCCACGTGATTTCCCCTGGGGGCCCACGTGATTGCGCCTGGGGGCCCACGTGATTTCCCCTGGGGCCCACGTGATTGCCCCTGGGTGCCCACGTGATTGCCGCTGGGGGCCCACGTGATTGCCCCGGGGGTCCACATCGACCGCAGAGAAATACCAGGAGGCAACCCTAGCAACTCACATGCTGACTGGCCTTTCCTGAGGACACAAGAGCGGGTCCCTGATGTCCCCGTAATAAGTCGGAGCACCTGCCCTAACTCTAGAAACTCCAGGAGGCTCTCCCCTCCAGGCGAGATGAGGCCCATTTCCCCTAAGGCTTTTCAATGCTAATCACACCTAACATCTGGAACTTACAAAGGGTCCTTCACACCCTTACTGCAACTGAGGTAGTTCCCCGACATACCCGTCTCCACTCGAGGGGAAGCACGAGGGTCCCACCCACATCCAGAGGAGCCCCGTTTCGGACTCCTAGCACGAGATGACACATCCTTTCCCTGCTTGGTCGGGAAAGAATTCCTGGAATTCCCGTGGCATCTCAAGAGGAGGCGCTCTCCACATTAAAGGCGAGAGGAACTTCAGGGTCGTGCCTCCATTCCAAGAGTCCCCCAGATGTCTCAGTCCATTCCAGAGGAACCTGCTTTCCCTGCACTCCCTCGACTTTCATGCCGAGGATCGACTCACACCACGGTGGTACATGGGACAGCCCTGTGGGAAAGCCTCGGAGGAAAGCTTCGTGGGAAAGCATAGAGGGAAAGCCACAGATCCCTTGATCCACGCGCTGGGAAGCGTGACACTGCTGCTACAGCTCGGGAGGAAAGCGCTCGTGCTTGCCCTCGCTCGAGACGAGGAATTACTCCTGTGGGGAAACTTTAGAAGGACCTCAGGATCCATGTCCGCACTGGAGAGGAATACTCAGGTTCCGACCCCGAATCTGCACAAGGTCTTAGGCCCCGGCTTCGAAGGGAGAGGAATCCTCAGAGGCCCCCTAGCAACTCCCATGGGGACTGGCCTTTCCTGAGGCCACCACAATGGGTCCCTGAGGTGCCCGTGGTAAGTCGAGAGCACCGTCCGCAACTCTAGAAAATCCAGGAGGTTCTCCCCTCCAGGCAAGATGAGGCCCATTACCGCTGAGGCTTCTCGAGGCTAATCACAACTAACCTCTGGAACTTCCAAAGGGTCCTTCACACCCTTGCTGCAACTCAGGAATTTCCCTGACATACCCGTCCCCACTCGAGAGGAAGCACGACAGTCCCGCCCACATCCAAAGGAGCCCCGTTTCCACCTGGTAGCTTGAGATGAGGGATCCTTTTCCTGCTTAGTCGGGAAAAATTCCTGGCGTTCCCGTCGCACCCCAATAGGAGGCACTCTCCACAGGAAAGGCGAGAGGATCTCAAGGGTGGCGCCACCATTCCAAGAGTACCCCAGATGTCTCAGTCCATTCCAGAGGAAACTTTCTTCCCTGCACTGCATCGACTTTGACGCACAGGATCGACTCCCACCACGGTGGCACGTGGCACAGCCCTTGGGAAAGCCTCGTGGGAAAGCCTCGTGGTAAAACCTTGTGGGAAAGCCTCATGGGAAAGCCTCGAGGGAAAGCCACAGATCCCTTGATCCACGTGACAGGAAGCGTGACACTGCTGCTACGGCTCGGGAGGAAAACGCTCGTGCATGCCCCCACTCGAGATGAGAACTGACTCCCCTGGGGAGACTCCAGAAGTACCCGAAGATCCATATCAGCACTGGAGAGGAATCCTCAGGTTCCGGCCCCGACTCCACACAAGGTCTTAAGCCCTGGCATCGACGGGAGAGGAATCCTGAGAGGCCCCATAGCAACTCGCATGGGGACTGGCCTTTCCTGAGACCACCTGAGCGGGTCCCTGAAGTCCCCGTCGTAAGTTGAGAGCACGTGCCGCAACTCGAGAAAATCCAGGAGGTTCTCCCCTCCAGGCGAGATGAGGCCCATTTCCCCTGAGGCGTCTCGAGGCTAATCACACCTAACCTCTGGAACTTAGAAAGGGTCCTTCATACCCTTGCTGCAACTCAAGAAGTTCCCCGACATACCCGTCTCCACTCGAGAGGAAGCACGGGGGTCCCGCCCACATCCAGAGAAGCCTCGTTTCCACATCGTAGCTCGAGATGACGGATCCTTTCCGTGCTTGGTAGGGAAAAAATTCCCGGCGTTCCCATCGCAACTCAAGAGGAGGCGCTCTCCACATGAGAGGCGAGAGGAACTCCAGGGTCGTGCCACCATTCCACGAGTCCCCCACATGTCTCATTCTTTTCCAGAGGAACCTGTTTTCCCTGCACTCCCTCGACCTTCATGCCCAGGATTGACTCACACCACGGTGGCACATGGGACATCCCTGTGGGAAAGCCTAGTGGAAAGTCTTGAGGGACAGCCACTGATCCCATGATCTACGTGATGGGAAGCGTAATACTGTTTCTACAGCTGGGGAGGAAAATGCACGTACTTGCACCCACTCGAGAAGAGGACTGACTCACCTGACTCCAGAAGTACCCCAAATCCATGTAAGCACAGGAGAGGAATCCTCAGGGTCTGGCCCGACTCCACACAAGGACTTTGGCCCCTGCGCTGACGGGAGAGGAATCCCGAGAGGCCCCCTAGCATCTCTCTTGGGGACTGGCCTTTCCTGAGGCCACCAGAGCAGATTCCTGAGGTCCCCGTCATAAGTCAAGATCACCAGTCGCAACTCGAGAAAATCCAGGAGGTTTTCTCCTCTAAGCGAATTATCAGATTTGGGCCCTGACTCAACACAAGGGCTTAGGCTCGGCATCGTATGTAGAGTAATCCCGAGGTTCAGCTGATGTGTAAGGGTCCCTCATCGGCCGCAAGGTGAGGAAAACGGGATCCTCTGAAAATGGGCTGGACCCTCATTCTTACTCCGAGTGGAGACAGGCTTATCGGCGAACTTCTTGAGTTGTAGCAAGGGTGTGAAGGACCCTTTCGAATTTCCAGAGGTTAGGTGTGATTAGCTTCGAGACGCCTCAGTGGAAATGGGCCTCATCTAGCCTGCAGGGGAGAATCTCCTGATTTCCTTTGGCTGAGAGAGGTGCTCTCGGGGTTTCGAGTGGGACATCAGGAACACAAACTGTTGGCCTCAGGAAAGGCCAGTCCCCATGCGATTTGCTAGGGGCTCTCTCAGGATTGCTCTCATGTCGAAGCCTGGCCCTCAGACCTTGTGTGGAGTCGGGGCCAGAACCTGAGGACTCCTCTACAGTGCTGACATGGATCTTGGGGTACTTCTGGAGTATCCCCAGGGGAGTCAGGCCTGGTCACGAGGGGGGCATGCACATGCGATTTCCTCCCGAGCTGTAGCAGCAGTGTCACGCTTCACGTCGCATGGATCAAGGGATCTGTGGCTTTCCCTCGAGGCTTTCCCAAGAGGCTTTCCCACAGGGCTGTCCCACGTGCCACCGTGGTGTGAGTTGATCCTCGGCGGGAAAGTCGAGGCAGTGCAGGGAAAACAGGTTCCTCTGGAATGGACTGAGACATCTGGGGGACTCTTGGAATGGTGGCACAACCGTGGAGTTCCTCTCACCTTTCCTGTGGAGAGCGCCTCCTCCTGAGATGCGACGGGAACACCAGGAATTCTTTCCAGACCAAGCAGGGAAAGGATCCCTCATCTCGAGCTACGAGGAGGAAATGGGGCTCCTCTGGATGAGGGTGGGACCCTCGTGCTTCCTCTCGAGTGGAGACGGGTATGTCGGGGAACTTCTTGAGTTGCAGCAAGGGTGTGAAGGACCCTTTGGAAGTTCCAGAGGTTAGGTGTGCATATCCTCGAGCCGGTTCTGCGGAAATGGGCCTCATCTCGCCTGGAGGGGAGAAACTCCTGGATTTTCTCTAGTTGCAGCATGTGCTCTCGACTTACGACGGGGACCTCAGGGACCCGCTCTGATGGCCTCTGGACATGCCAGTCCCCATGCGAGTCGCTAGGAGGCCTCTCGGGATTCCTCTCCGGTCGATGCCGGGGCCTAAGTCCTTGTGTGGAGTCGAGGCCGGAACCTGAGGATTCCTCTCCTGTGCTGACATGGATCTTGGGGTATTTCTGGAGTCTAACCAGGGGAGTCAGTCTTCCTCTCGAGTTTGGGCAAGCACGTGCGCCTTCCTCCCGAGCTGTAGCTGCAGTGTCACGCTTCCCGTCGTGTGGATCAAGGGATCTGTGGCTTTCCCTCGAGGCTTTCCCAAGAGGCTTTCCAACAGAGCTGTCCCACGTGCCACCGTGGTGTGAGTCGATCCTCGGCGTGAAAGTTGAGGCCGTGCAGGGAAAACAGGTTCCTCTGGAATGGACTGAGACATCTGGGGGACTCTTGGAATGGTGGCACGACCCTGAAGTTCCTCTCGCCTTTCCTGTGGAGAGTGCCTCCTCTTGAGATGCGATGGGAACACCGGAAATTCTTTCCTGACCAAGCAGGGAAAGGATCCCTCCTCTCCAGCTACGAGGAGGAAACGGGGATCCTCTGGATGTGGGCGGCACCCACGTGCTTCCTCTCTAGTGGAGACAGGTATGTAGGGGAAATTCTTGAGTTGCAGCAAGGCTGTTAAATAATCTTTGGCAGTTCCAGAGGCTAGGTGTGATTAGCCTCGGGACGACTCATCGGAAATGGGCCTCATCTAGCCTGCAGGGGAGAATCTCCTGGATTTTCTAGAGTTGTGGCAGCTGCTCTTTACTTACTGCAGGCACCTCAGGGACCCGCTCTGGTGGCCTCAGGAAAGGCCAGTCCCCATTCGAGTTGCTAGGGGATTTCTCGGGATTCCTCTCCATTCGATGCCGGGGCCTAAGA
This sequence comes from Capra hircus, assembly GCF_001704415.2. Taxonomy (NCBI): domain Eukaryota; kingdom Metazoa; phylum Chordata; class Mammalia; order Artiodactyla; family Bovidae; genus Capra; species Capra hircus. The sequence continues at coordinate 51,409,592 of NC_030833.1, read as the reverse complement.
CCTGGTGTGGAGTCGGGGCTGGAACCTAGGAATTGCTCTCCAGTGCAGACATGGATCTTGGAGTACTTCTGGAGTCTCCCCAGGGGAATCAGTCCTCGTCTCGAGTGGGAGCATACACGTGACATTTCCTTCTGAGCTGTAGGAGCAGTGTCACTCTTCCCGTCACGTGGATCAAGGGATCTGTGGCTTTCCCATGAGGCTTTCCCACAGGGCTGTCCCACATGCCACCATGGTGTGAGTCGGTCCTCGGCGTGAAAGTGGAGGCAGTGCAGGGAAAACAGGTTCCTCCTGAATGGACTGAGACATCTGGGTGACCCATGGAATGGTGGCACGACCCTGGAGTTCCTCTCGACTTTCCTGTGGAGAGCGCCTCCTCTTGAGATGCGACGGGAACGCCGGGAATTCTTTCCGAACAAGCAGGGAAAGGATTCCCCTTCTCTAGCTACGAGGCGGAAACGGGGCTGCTCTGGATGTGGGCGGGACCCTCGTGTTTCCTCTCCAGTGGATACGGGTATGTCGGGGAACTTCTTGAGTTGCGGCAAGGTTGTGAACGACCCTTTGAAAGTTCCAGACGTTAGGTGTGATTAGCCCTGAGACACCTCATTGGAAATGGGCCTCATTTCGCCTGGAGGGGAGAACCTCCTGAATTTTCTCGAGGTGCGGCATGTGCTCTCGACATAAGACCTGGACCTCAAGGACCCGCTCCGGTGGCCTCAGGAAAGTCCAGTCCCCATGTGAGTTGCTAGGGGTCCTCTCGGTATTCCTCTCCCATCGATGACGGGGCCTAAGACCTTGTGTGGAGTCGGGGACGGAACCTGAGGATTCCTCTCCAGTGCTGACATGGATCTTAGGGTAGCTCTGGTGTCTTCCCAGGGGAGCCAGTCCTCATCTCCAATGGGAGCATGCATGTACGCTTTCCTCCTGAGCTGTAGCAGCAGTGTCACGCTGCTCGTCGCGTGGATAAAGGGATCTGTGACTTTCACTCGAGGCTTTCCCACGAGGCTTTCCCACGAGGCTTTCCCACAGGGCTGTCCCACGTGCCACCATGGAGTGAGTCGATCCTCGGCGTGAAAGTCGAGGCAGTGAAGGGAATACAGGTTCCTCTGGAATGGATTGAGATATCTGGGGGACTCTTGGAATGTTGGCACGACCCTGGAGTTCCTCTCGCCTTTCCTGTGGAGAGTGCCTCCTCTTGAGATGTGACGGGAATGCTGGGAATTCTTTCCCGACCAAGCAGGGAAAGGATCCGACATCTCGAGCTATTAGGTGGAATCGGGGCTCCTTTGGATGTGGGCGGGACCCTCGTGCTTCCTCTCGAGTGGAGAAGGGTATGTCGGGGAAATTTTTGAGTTGCAGCAAGAGTGTGAAGGACCCTTTGGAAGTTCCAGAGGTTAGGTGTGATTAGCCTTGAGAAGCCTCAGCGGAAATGGGCCTCATCTCGCCTGGAGGGGAGGACCTCATTTATTTTCTCGAGACGCGGCAGGTGTTCTCGACCTACGACCAGGACCTCAGGGACCCCCTCTGGTGCCTTCAGGAAAGGCCAGACACCATGCGAGTTGCTAGGGGGCCTCTCGGGTTTCCTCTCCTGTCGATGCCGGGGCCTAAGACCTTGTGTGAAGTCGGGGCCGGAACCTGAGGACTCCTCTCCAGTGCTGACATGGATCTTGGGGTACTTCTGGAGTCTCCCCAGGGGAGTCAGTCCTCGTCTCGAGTGGGGGCATGCACGAGCGCTTTCCTCCCGAGCGGTAGCAGCAGTGTCACGCTTCCCGTGGCGTGGATCAAGGGATCTGTGGCTTTCCCTCGAGGATTTCCCACGAGGCTTTCCCACAAGGCTATCCCACGTGCCACCGTGGTGTGAGTTGATCCTCGGCGTCAAAGTCGAGGCAGGGTAGGGAAAACAGGTTCCTCTGGAATGGTCTGAGACATCTGGGGGTCTCTAGGAATGGTGGCACGACACTGGAATTCCTCTTGCGTTTCCTGTGGAGAGCGCCTCCTCTTGAGATGCGACGGGAACGCCGGGAATTCTTTCCCGACGAAGCAGGGAAAGGATCCGTCCTCTGGAGATACGAGGCGGAAACGGGGCTTCTCTGGATGTGGGCTTGACCCTCGTGCTTCCTCTCGAGTGGAGACGGGTATGTTGGGGATCTTCTTTACTTGCAGAAGGGTGTGAAGGACCCTTTGGAAGTTCCAGAGTTTAGGTGTGATTAGCCTCGAGACGCCTCAGCGGAAATGGGCCTCATCTCGCCTGGAGGGGAGAAAATCCTGGATTTTCTCGAGGTGTGGCAGGTGCTCTCGACTTACGACGGGGACCTCAGGGACCTGCTCTGGTGGCCTCAGGAAAGGCCAGTCCCCATGCGAGTTGCTAGGGGGCCACTCGGGATTCCTCTCTCGACGAAGCCGGGGCCTAAGACCTTGTGTGGAGTCAGGGCCGGAACCTAGGAATTCCTCTCCAGTGCAGACTTGAATCTTGGGGTACTTCTGGAGTCTCCCCAGGGGAATCAGTCCTCGTCTCGAGTGGGAGCATACACGTGACATTTCCTTCCGAGCTGTAGGAGCAGTGTCACTCTTCCCGTCAGGTGAATCAAGGGATCTGTGGCTTTCCCATGAGCCTTTCCCACAGGGCTGTCCCACGTGCCACAATGGTGTGAGTCGGTCCTCGGGGTGAAATTGGAGGCAGTGCAGGGAAAAAAGTTTCCTCTGGAATGGCCTGAGACATCTGGGTGACCCTTGGAATGGTGGCACGACCCTGGAGTTCCTCTCGACTTTCCTGTGGAGAGCGCCTCCTCTTGAGATGCGACGGGAACGCCGGGAATTCTTTCCGAACAAGCAGGGAAAGGATTCCCCTTCTCTAGCTACGAGGCGGAAACGGGGCTGCTCTGGACGTGGGTGGGACCCTCGTGTTTCCTCTCGAGTGGAGACGGGTATGTCGGGGAACTTCCTGAATTGCGGCAAGGTTGTGAAGGACCCTTTGGAAGTTCCAGAGGTTAGGTGTAATTAGCCTTGAGACGCCTCAGCGGAAATGGGCCTCATCTCGCCTGGAGTGGAGAACCTCCTGGATTTTCTCGAGGTGCGGCAGGTGCTCTCGACTTACGACGGGGACCTCAGGGACCCGCTCTGGTGGCCTCAGGAAAGGCCAGTCCCCATGCGAGTTTCTAGGGGGCGTCTCGCGATTCCTTTCCCGTCGATGCCGCGGCCTAAGACCTTGTGTGGAGACGGGGCCGGAACCTGAGAATTCCTCTCCAGTGCTGACAAGGATCTTGGGGTACTTCTGGAGTCTCCCCAGCGGAGTCAGTCCTCGTTTCGAGTAGGGGCATGCACGTGCGCTCCTCCCGAGCTGTAGATGCAGTGTCCCGCTTCCTGTCGCGTGAATCAAATGATCTGTGGCTTTCCCACGAGGCTTTCCCACAGGGCTGTCCCACGTGCCACGGTGGTGTGAGTCGATCCTTGGTGTGAAAGTCGAGGCAGTGCATTGAAAACAGGTTCCTCTGGAGTGGACTGAGACACCTGGGGAACTCTTGGAATGGTGGCACGACCCTGGAGTTCCTCTCGCCTTTCCTGTGGAGAGCGCCTCCTCTTGAGATGCGACGGGAACGTCAGGAATTCTTTCGCGACCAAGCAGGGAAAAGATCCGTCATCTTGAGCTACGAGGCGGAAACGGGGCACCTCTGTATGTGCGCGGGACCCACGTTCTTCCTCTAGAGTGGAGACCGGTATGTCGGGGAACTTCTTGATTTGCAATTCGGGTGTGATGGACCCTTTGGAAGTTCCAGAGGATAGGTGTGATTAGCCTCGAGACGCCTCAGCGGAAATGGGCCTCATTTTGCCTGGAGGGGAGAACCTCCTGAATTTTCTCGAGTTTCGTCAGGTGCTCTCGACTTACGACGGGGACCTCTGGGACCCGCTCTGGTGGGCTCAGGGAAGGCCAGTTCCCATGCAATTGGCTTGGGGGCCTCTCGGGATTCCTCTCCCGTTGATGCCGGGGCATAAGAGCTTGTGTGGAGTCAGGGCCAGACCCTGAGAATTCCTCTCCAGTGCTGACAAGGAACTTGGGGTACTACTGGAGTCTCCACAGGGGAGTCAGTCCTCGGCTCGAGATGGGGCATGCACGAGTGCTTTCCTCCCGAGCTGTAGCAGCAGTGTCACGCTTCCTGTCGTGTGAATCAAGTTATCTGTGGCTTTCCCTCGAGGCTTTCTCACGAAGCTTTCCCACGAGGCTTTCCCACAGGGCTATCCCACGTGCCACCGTGGTGTGAGTCGATCCTTGGCGTGAAATCGAAGCAGTGGAAGGAAAACAGGTTCCTCTGGAATGGACTGAGACATCTCGGGGACTCTTGTAATGGTGGCACGACCCTGAAGTTCCTCTCACCTTTCCTGTGGAGAGTGCCTCCTCTTGAGATGCGACGGGAACGCCGGGAATTCTTTCCCGACCAAGCAGGGAAAGGATCCATCATCTCGAGCTACGAAGCAGAAACGGGGCTGCTCTGGATGTGGGCAGGACCCTCGTGCTTCCTCTCAAGTGGAGACGGGTATGTCGCCTATCGGGATTCCACTACCGTCGATGCTGGGGCCTAAGACCTTGTGTGGAGTCCGGGCCTGAACCTGAGGATTCTTCTCCAGTGCTGACATGGATCTTGGGGTACTTCTGGAGTCTCCCCACGGGAATAAGTCCTCTTCTTTGGTGGGGGCTATGCACGTGCGCTTTCCTCCCGAACTGTAGCAGCAGTGTCACGCTTCCCATCCCGTGGATCAAGGGATCTGTGGCTTTTTCTCCAGGCTTTCCCATGAGGCTTTCCCACGATGCTTTCCCACAGGGCTGTTCCACGTGCCATTGTGGTGGGAGTAGATCCTCTGCGTCAAAGTCGAGGCAGTGCAGGGAAAACAAGTTCGTGCGAAAGCCTCGAAGGAAAGCCACAGATAACGTGATTCACGTGACAGGAAGCGTGACACTGCTGCTACAGCTCGGGAGGAAAGCGCTTGTGCATGCCCCATCTCGAGCCGAGGACTGACTCCCCTGTGGAGACTACAGTAGAACCCCAAGTTCCTTGTCAGCACTGGAGAGGAATTCTCAATTTCCGGCCCCGACTCCACACAACCTCTTTTGCCCCGGCATAAACGGGAGTGGAATCCCGAGAAGCCCCCAAGCCAATCGCATGGAGACTGGCCTTTCCTGAGCCCACCAGAGCGGGTCCCAGAGGTCCCTGTCGTAAGTCGAGAGCACCTGCTACAACTCCAGAAAATCGAGTAGGTTCTCCCCTCCAGGAGAGATGAGGCCCATTTCCGCTGAGGAGTCTAAAGACTAATCACACCTAACCTCTGGAACGTCCAAAGGGTACGTCACACCCCTGCAGCAACTCAAGAAGTTCCCCGACATACCCGACTCCACTTGAGAGGAAGCACGAGGGTCCCACCCACATCCAGAGGAGCCCTGTTTCCGCCTTGTAGCTCGAGATGAGGGATCCTTTCCCTGCATGGTGGGGAAAGAATTCCCGGCGTTCCTGTCACATCTCAAGAGGACGCTCTCTCCACAGGAAAGGCGAGAGGAACTCCAGAGTCGTGCCACCATTCCAAGTGTCCCCCAGATGTCTCAGTCCATTCCAGAGGAGCCTGTTTTCCCTGCTCTGTCTCGACTTTCATGCCGAGGAATGACTCACACCACGGTGGCACGTGGGACAGCCCTGTGGGAAAGCCTCGTGGGAAAACCTCGAGGGAAAGCCTCTAGGGAAAGCCACAGATCCCTTGATCAACGCGTCGGGAAGCGTGACACTGCTGCTACAGCTCGGGAGGAAAGCAAACGTGCATGCCCCCACTCGAGACGAGGACTGACTCCCCTGGGGAGGCTCCAGAAGTACCCCAAGATTGATGTCAGCCCTGGAGAGGAATCCTAAGTTTCCGGCCCCGACTCCAAACAAGGTCTTAGGCCATGGCACCGACGGGAGAGGAATCACTAGAGGCCCCCTTGCAACTCACATGGGGAGGGGCCTTTCCTGAGGCCACCAAACGTGTCCCTGAACTCCCCGTCGTAAATCGAGAGCACTTGCCGCAACTCGAGGAAATCCAGAACTTTCTACCCTCCAGGCGAAGTGAGGCCCATTTCCGGTCAGTCGTTTCGAGACTAATCACATCTAATCTCTTGAACTTCCAAAGGGTCCTTCACACCCTTGCTGCTACTCAAGAAGTTCCCCAACATACCCGTCTCCACTTGAGAGGAAGCACGAGGGTCCCGCCAACATCCAGAGGAGCCCCGATTCCGCCTCGTAGCTCAAGATGAGGGATCCTTTACCTGCTTGGTCGGGAAAGATTCCCGGCGTTCCCATCGCATCTCAAGAGGAGGCGCTCTCCACAGGAAAGGCGAGAGGAAATTCAGGGTCATGCCACCATTCCAAGAGTCCCCCGGATGTCTCAGTCCATTCCAGAGGAACCTGTTTTCCCTGCACTGCCTCGACTTTCACGCTGAGGATCGACGCACACCACGGTGGCACGTGGGACAGCCCTGTGAGAAAGCCTCTTGGGAAAGCCTCGTGGGAAAGACTCTAGGGAAAGCCACAGATCCCTTGATCCATGCTACGGGAAGCGTGACACTGCTGCTACAGCTCGGGAGGAAAGCGCTCGTGTATGCCCCCAGTTGAGCCGAGGACTAACTCCCCTGGGGAGACTCCAGAAGTACCCCAAGAACCATGTCAGCACTGGACAGGGATCATCAGGTTCCGGCCCCGACTCCACACAAGGTGTTAGGAACCGGCATCAATGGGAGAGGAATCCCAGAGGCCCCCTAGCAACTCGCATGGGAATGGCCTTTCCTGAGGCCACCACAGCAGGTCCCTGAGGTCCCCTTCGTAAGCGAGAGCACCTGCGGCAACTCGAGAAAATCCAGGAAGTTCTCCCCTCCAGGCGAGATGAGGCCCATTTCGGCTGAGGCGTCTCGAGGCTAATCACACCTAACTTCTGGAACTTCCAAAGGGTCCTTGACACCCTTGCTACAACTCAAGAACTTCCCCGGCATACCCGTCTCCACTTGAGAGATAGCACGAGGGTCCAGCCCACATCCAGAGGAGCCCCGTTTCCGCCTCGTAGCTCGGGAGGAGGATTCCTTTCCCTGCTTCATCGCGAAAGAAATCCCGGTGTTTCCGTCGCATCTCAAAAGGAGGTGCTCTCCACAGGAAAGGCGAGAGAAACTCCAGGGTCTTGCCACCATTCCAAGAGTCCCCCAGATGTCTCAGTCCATTCCAGAGGAACCTGTTTTCCCTGCACTGCCTCGAATTTCACGGCGAGGATCGACTCACACCACGGTGGCACGTGGGACAGCCCTGTGGGAAAGCCTCGTGGGAAAGCCTCGAGGGAAAGCCACAGATCCCTTGATCCACACGACGGGAAGCGTGACACTGCTGCTACAGCTCGGGAGGAAATCCCACGTGCATGCCCCGACTCGAGACGAGGACTGACTCCCCTGGGGAGACAACTGAAGTACCCCAAGATCCATGTCAGCACTGGATAGGAATCCTCAGGTTCCGGCACCGACTCCACACAAGGTCTTAGGCCCCAGCATCGACGGGAGAGCGATTCCGAGAGGTCCCCGAGCAAATTGCATGGGGACTGGCCTTTCCTGAGGCCACCAGAGTGGGTCCCTAAGGTCCCCGTCGTAAGTCGAGAGCACCTGCCGCATCTCGAGAAAATCCAGGAGGTTCTGCTCTCCAGGCGAGATGAGGCCCATTTCCACTGAGGCGTCTCGAGGCTAAGCACACCTAAACTTCGGAACACCCAGAGGGTCCTTCACACCCTTGCTGCAACTCAAGAAGTTCCCCGACATACCCGTCTCCACTCTAAAGAAGAGCGAGGGTCCTGCCCACATCCAGTGGAGCCCCGTTTCCGCTTGTAGCTCGAGATGAGGGATCCTTTCCCTGCTTCGTCTGGAAAGAATTCCCGGCGTTCCCGTCGCATCTCAAGAGGAGGCACTCTCCACAGGAAAGGCGAGAGGAACTCCAGGGTCGTGCCACCATTCCAAGAGTCCCCCAGATGTCTCAATCCATTCCAGAGGAAACTCTTTCCCCTGCACTGCATCGACTTTCACGCCGAAGATCAACTCACACCACGGTGGCACGTGGGACAGCCCTCTGGGAAAGCCTCGTGGGAGAGCCTCGTGGGAAAACCTCGAGGTAAAGCCACAGATCCCTTGATCTGCGCGAAGGGATGCGTGACACTGCTGCTACAGCTCGGGAGGAAAGAGCACGTGGATGCCCCCACTCGAGAGGAGGACTGACTCCCCTGGGGAGACTCCAGAAGTACCCCAAGATCCATGCCAGCAGTGGAGAGGAATCCTCAGGTTCTGACCCCGACTCCACACAAAGTCTTAGGCCCCAGCATCGACGGGAGAGGAATCCCGAGAGGCCCCCTAGCAACTCGCCTGGGGACTGGGTGTCCTGAGGACACCATAGAGGGACCCTGTGGTCCCTGTCGTAAGTCGAGAGAACCTGCCGCAACTCGGGAAAATACACGAGTTTCTCCCCTCCAGGCGAGATGAGGCCCATTTCCAATGAGGCGTATGGAGGCTAATCACACCTAACCTCTGGAACTTCCAAAGGGTCCTTCACACCCTTGCTGCAACTCAAGAAGTTCCCCGACACACCCGTCTCCAATAAAGAGGAAGCACGAGCGTCCCGCGCACATCCAGAGGAGCCCCGTTTCCGCCTCGTAGCTCGATAGGAGGAATCCTTTCCCTGCTTTGTCGGGGAAGAATTCCCGGCGTTCCCGTCGTATCTCAAGGAGAGGAGCTTTCCTCAGGAAAGGGGAGAGGAACTCCAGGGTCGTGCCACGATACCAAGAGTCCTGCAGATTTCTCAGTCTATTCCAGAGGAACCTGTTTCCCCAGAACAGCCTCGACTTTCACGCCGAGGATCGACTCACACCACGTTGGCACGTGGGAAAGCCCTACGGGAAAGCCTCGTGGGAATGCCTCGAGGGAAAGCCACAGATCCCCTGATCCACGCGACGGGAAGCGTGACACTGCTACTACAGCTCGGGAGGAAATCCCACGTGCATGCCTCGACTCGAGACGAGGACTGACTCCCCTGGGGAGACAACTGAAGTACCCCAAGATCCATGTCAGCACTGGAGAGGAATACTCAGGTTCCGGCCCTGACTCCACACAAGGTCTTAGGCCCCAGCATCAACGGGAGAGGAATCCCGAGAGGCCCCCTAGCAACTCGCCTGGGGACTGGGTGTCCTGAGGACACCATAGAGGGACCCTGCGGTCCCCGTCGTGAGTCGAGAGAACCTGCCGCAACTCGGGAAAATACACGAGGTTCTCCCCTCCAGGCGAGATGAGGCCCATTTCCAATGAGGGGTATCGAGGCTATTCACACCTAACCTCTGGAACTTCCAAAGGGTCCTTCACACCCTTGCTGCAACTCAAGAAATTCCCCGACATACCCGTCTCCACTCGAGAGGAAGCACGAGGGTCCCACCCACATCCAGAGGAGCCCCGTTTCCGCCTCCTAGCTCAAGATGAGGGATCCTTTCCCTGCTTGGTCGGGAATGAATTCCCAGCGTTCCCGACGCATCTCAAGAGGAGGCGCTCTCCACAGGAAAGGTGAGAGGAACTCCAGGGTCGTGCCACCATTCCAAGAGTCCCCCAGATGTCTCAGTCCGTTCCAGAGGAACCTGTTTTCCCTGCACTGCCTCGACTTTCATGCCGAAGATCAACTCACACCACGGTGGCACGTGGGTCAGCCCTGTGGGAAAGCCTCGTGGTAGAGCCTCATGCCAAAGCCTCGTGGGAAAGCCTCCAGGGAAAGCCACAGATCCCTTGATCCACACGACGGGAAGTGTGGCACTGCTGCTACAGCTCGGCAGGAAAGCGCACGTGCATGCCCCCACTCGAGACGAGGACTGACTTCCCTGGGGAGATTCCAGAAATACACCAAGATCCATGTCAGCACTGGAGAGGAATCCTTAGTTTCCGGTCCCAACTCCACACAAGGTTTTAGGCCCCGGCATCGACGGGAGAGGTATCTCGAGAGGCCCCGGAGTAAGTCGCATGGGGACTGGCCTTTCCTGAGGCCACCAGAGCGGGTCCCTGAGGTCCCCGTCATAAGTCGAGAGCACATGCCGCAACTGGAGAAAATCCAGGAGGTTCTCCCCTCCAGGCAAGATGAGGCCGGTTTCCCCTGAGGCGTCTCGAGGCTAATCACACCTAATCTCTTGAACTTCCAAAGGGTCCTTCACACCCTTGCTGCAACTCTAGAAGTTCCCCGACATACCCGTTTCCACTTGAGAGGAAGCACGAGGTCCCGCTTACATCCAGAGAAGCCCCGTTACCGCCTCGTAGCTCGAGATGAGGGATCCTTTCCCTGATTGGTCGGGAAAGAATTCCCGGTGTTCCCATCGCATCTCAAGAGGAGGCGCTCTCCACAGGAAAGGCGATAGGAACTCCAGGGTCTTGCCACCATTCCAACAGACCCCAGATGATTCAGTCCATTCCAGAGGAATCTGTTTTCCCTGCACAACTTCGAGTTTCACGCCGAGGATCTACTCACACCCTGGTGGCACGTGGGACAGCCCTGTGGGAAAGTCCCGTGGGAAAGCCTCCTGGGAAAGCCTTCAGGGAAAGCCACAGATCCCTTGATCCATGCGACGGGAAGCGTGACACTGCTGCTACATCTAGGGAAGAAAGCGCACGTGCATGCCCCTACTCGAGACGAGAACGGTCTCCCCTGGGGAGACTCCAGAATTACCCCAAGATCCATGTCAGCACTGGAGAGGAATCCTCAGGTTCCGGGCCCGACTCCACACAAGGTCTTAGGCCCCGGCATGGACGGGAGTGGAATCCCTAGAGGCCCCTCTAGCAACTCGCATGGGGACTGTCCTTTCCTGAGGACACCAAGGCGGATTCCTGAGGTTCCCAGCGTAAGTCGAGAGCACCTGCCGCAACTCAAGAAAATCCAGGAGGTTGCCCTCCAGGCGAGAAGAGGCTCATTTCCGCAGAGGCGTCTCGAAGCTAATCACACCTAACCTCTGGAACTTCCAAAGGGTCCTTCACATCCTTGCTGCAACTCAAGAAGTTCCCCGACATACCCATCTCCAATCGAGGGAAAACACGAGGGTCCCGCCCAGATCGAGAGGAGCCCAGTTTCCGCCTCGTAGCTCGAGATGAGGGATCCTTTCCCTGCTTGGTCGGGAAAGAATTCCCGGCATTCCCGTCTTGTCTCAAGAGGAGGCGCTCTCCACAGGAAAGGCGAGAGGAACTCCAGCGTTGAGCCACTATTGCAAGAGTCCCCCAGAGGTCTCAGTCCATTCCAGAGGAACCTGTTTTCCCTGCACTGCCTTGACTTTCACGCTGAGGATCGACTCACACCACGGTGGCACGTGAGACAGCACGTTAGTAAAGCATCCTGGGAAAGCCTCGAGGGAAAGCCACAGATCCCTTGATCCACGCGACGGGAAGCGTGACACTGCTGCTACAGCTCGGGAGGAAAGCTCACGTGCATGATCCCACTCGAGCTGTGGACTGACTCCCCTGTGGAGACTCCAGGAGTACCGCAAGATCCTTGTCAGCACTGGAGAGGAATCCTCAGGTTCCGTCCCCGACTCCACACAAGGTCTTAGGCCCTGGCATTGACGGGAGAGGAATCCCGAGAGGCCCCCTAGCAACTCTCATGGGGACTGGCCTTTCATGAGGCCACCAGTGCGGGTCCCTGAGGTTCCCGTCGTAAGTCGAGAGCACCTGCCAAAACTTGATAAAATCCAGGAAGTTCTCCACTCCAGGCCAGATGAGGCCCATTTCCCCTGAGGCGTCTCGAGGCTAAGAACACCTAACCGCTGGAACTTCCAAAGGGTCCTTCACACCTATGCTGCAACTCAAGAAGTTCCCCGACATACCCGTCTCCACTCGAGTGGACAAATAGGGTCCCGACCACATCCAGAGGAGCCCAATTTCTGCCTGGTAGCTCGAGATGAGGGATCCTTTCCGTGTTCGTGGGGAAAAAATTCCCACGATCCCATCGCATCACAAGAGGAGGTGCTCTCCACAGGAAAGGCGAGAGGAACTCCAGGGTCGTGCCACCATACCAAGAGTCCCCCAGATGTCTCTGTCCATTCCAGAAGAACCTGTTTTCCCTGCACTGCCTCGACTTTCAAGCCGAGGATCGACTCACACCACGGTAGCAAGTGGGACAGTTCTGTTGGAAAGCCTCGTGGGAAAGCCTCGTGGGCAAGCCTCCAGGGAAAGCCACAGATCCCTTGATCCACACGACGGGAAGCGTGACACTGCCGCTACAGCTCGGGAGGAAAGCGCACGTGCATGCCCCCACTCGAGACGAGGACTGACTCCCCTGGGGAGACTCCAGAAATACCCCCATATCCATGGCAGCGCTGGAGAGGAATCCTCAGGTTCGGGTCCCGACTCCACACAAGGTCTTACGCCCCGGCATCGATGGGAAAGGAATCCCGAGAGGCCTCCGTGCAACTCGCATGGGGACTGGCCTTTCCTGAGGCCACCAGAGCGGGTCCCAGAGGTCCCAGTCGTAAGTCGAGAGCACGTGCGGCAACTCGATAAAATCCAGGAGGTTCTCCCCTCCAGGCGAGATGAGGCCCATTTCCAATGAGGCGTCTCGAGGCTAATGACACCTAACCTCTGGAACCTCCAATGCGTCCTTCACACCCTTGCTGCAACTCAAGAAGTTCCCCGACATACCGGTCTCCACTCGAGAGGAAGCACGAGGGTCCCGCCCACATCTAGAGGAGCCCCGTTTCCGCCTCGTAGCTCGAAATGAGGGATACTTCTCTTCTTGGTCGGGAAAGAATACCCGGCGTTCCCGTCGCATCTCAAGAGGAGGCGCTCTCCACAGGAAAGGTGAGAGGAACTCCAGGGTCGTGCCACCATTCCAAGAGTCCCCCAGATGTCTCAGTCCATTCCAGAGGTACCTTTTTTCCCCGCACTGCCTCGACTTTCACGCCGAGGATCGACTCACACCACGGTAGCACTTTGGACAGCCCTGTGGGAAAACCTCGAGGGAAAGCCACAGATCCCTTGATCCACGCGACGGGAAGCGTGACACTGCTGCTACAGCTCGGGAGGAAAGCGCACGTGCATTCCCCCCTGGAACCGATTACAGACTCCCCTGGAGAGACTCCAGAAGTACGCAAAATTCATGAGAGTACTCAAGATGAATCCTCAGCTTCCGGCCCTGACAAGGTCTTAGGCATAGGCATCGACGGGAGAGGTATCCCTAGCGGCCCCCTAGAAACTCACAAGGGGACTGGCCTTTCCTTAGGCCACCAAGTGGGTCCCTGAGGTTCCCGACGTAAGTCGAGAGCACCTGCCGCAATTCGAGAAAATCCAAGAGGTTCGCCCCTCCAGGCGAGATGAGTCCCATTTTAGCTGAGACGTCTGGAGGCTAATCACACCTATCCTCTGGAACTTCCAAAGGGTCTTTCACACCCTTGCTGCAACTCAAGAAGTTCCCCGACATACCCGTCTCCACTCGAGAGGAAGCACGAGGGTCCCGCTCACATCCAGAGGAACCCCGTTTCCGCCTCCTAGCTCGAGATGAGGGACCCTTTCCCAGCTTGGTCGGGAAATAATTCCCGGCGTTCCCGTCGCATCTCAAGAGGAGGCGCTCTCCACAGGAAAGGCAAGAGGAAATCCAGGGTCTTTTCACCATTCCAAGAGTCCCCCAGATGTCTCAGTCCATTCCAGAGGAAACTTTTTTCCCTGCACTGTCTCGACTTTCACGCCGAGAATCAACCCACACCACGGTGGCACGTGGGACAGCCTTTTGGGAAAGCCTGGTGGGAAAGCCTCCTGGGAAAGCCGCGAGGGAAAGCCACAGATCCCTTTACCAAAGGGACGGGAAGCATGACACTGCTGCACAGCTCGGGAGGAAAGTGCAGGTGCATTCCGCCACTCGAGATGATGACTGACTTCCCTGGGGAGACTCTAGAAATACCCCAAGATCCATGTCAGTACTGGAGAGGAATCCTCAGATTCGGGTCCCGACTCCACACAAGGTCTTAGGCCCCGGCATCGACGGGAGAGGAATCCCGAGAGGCCCGATAGCAACTTACATGAGAACTGGCCTTTCCTGAGGCCACCAGAGCGGGTCCCTGAGGTCTCCATCGTAAGTTGAGAGCACCTGCCGCAACTCGAGAAAATCCAGGAGGTTCTCCCCTCCAGGCGAGATGAGGCCCATTTCCGCTGAGGCGTCTCGAGGCTAATCACACCTAAACTCTGGAACTTCCAAAGGGTCCTTCACACCCTTGCTGCAACTCAAGAAGTTCCCCGACATCCCAACTCCACTCGAGAGGAAGCACGAGGGTCCCGCCCACATCCAGAGATGCCCCGTTTCTGCCTCATACCTCGAGATGAGGGATCCTTTCCCTGCTTGGTCGGGAAAGAATTCCCGGCCTTCCCGTCGCATCTCAAGAGGAGGCGCTATCCATAGGAAAGTCAAGAGGAACTCGACGGTCGTGCCACCAATCCAAGTGTCCCCCAGATGTCTCAGTCCATTCCAGAGGAACCTGTTTTCCCTGCACTGCCTTGACTTTCACGCCGAGGAACAACTCACATCACGGTGGCACGTGGGACAGCCCTGTGGGAAAGCCTCGAGGGAAAGCCTCGAGGGAAAGCCACAGATCCCTTGATCCACGCGACGGGAAGCGTGACAGTGCTGCTACAGCTAGGGAAGAAAGCGCACGTGCATGCCCCAACTGGAGACGAGGACTGACTCCCCTGGGGAGACTCCAGAAGTACCTCAAGATCCATGTCAGCACTGGAGAGGAATCCTCAGGTTCTGGCCCCGACTCCACACAAGGTCTTAGCCACGGTATCACCGGGAGAGCAAACCCGAGAGGCACCCTAGCAACTCGCATGGGGACTGGCCTTTCCTGAGGCCACCAGAGCGGGTTCCTTCGGTCCCCGTCGTCATTCAAGAGCACCTGCCGCAACTCGAGAAAATCCAGGAGGTTCTCCCTTCCAGGCGAGATAGGCCCATTTCCGCTGAGGCGTCTCGAGGCTAATCACACCTAACCTCTGGAACTTCCAAAGGGTCCTTCACACCCTTGCTGCAAATCAAGAAGTTCCCCGACATACCCCTCTCCACTCGAGAGGAAGCACAAGGGTCCCGCTCACATCCAGAGTATACCCGTTTCCGCCTCCTAGCTGGAGATGAGGGACCCTTTCCCAGCTTGGTCGGGAAAGAATTCCCGGTGTTCCCGTCGCATCTCAAGAGGAGGCGCTCTCCACAGGAAAGGCGAGAGGAACTCCAGGGTCGTGCCACCATTCCAAGAGTCCCCCAAATGTCTCAGTCCATTCCAGAGGAAGCTGTTTTCCCTGCACTGCCTCGACTTTCACGCCGAGGATCGACTCACACCACGGTGGCACGTGGGACAGCCTTGTGGGAAAGCCTCGTGGTAAAGCCTCGTGTGAAAGCCTCGAGGGAAAGCCACAGATCCCTTGATCCACGGGACGAGAAGCATGACACTGCTGCTACAGCTCGGGAGGAAAGTGCCGGTGCATTCCCCCACTCGAGACGATTACTGACTCCCGTGGGGAGACTCCAGAATACCCCAAGATCCATGTCAGCACTGGAATGGAATCCTCAGGTTCGAGCCAGGACTCCACACAAGGTCTTAGGCCCCGGCATCGACGGGAGAGGAATCTCGAGAGGCCCCCTAGCAACAAGCATGGGGACTGGACTTTCCTGAGGCCACCAGATTGTGTCCCTGAGGTCCCCCTCGTAAGTCGAGAGCACTTGCTGCAACTCGAGAAAATACAGGAGGTTCTCCCGTCCAGGCAAGATGAGGCCCATTTCCTCTGAGGCGTCTCGAGGCTATTCACCCCTAACCTATGGAACTTCCAAAGGGTGCTTCACACCCTTGCTGCAACTCTAGAAGTTCCCCAACATACCCGTCTCCACTTGAGAGGAAGCAGGAGGCTCGCGCCTACATCCAGAGGAGCCCGGTTTCCGCCTCGTAGCTCGAGATGAGGGATCCTTTCCCTGCTTGGTCGGGAAAGAATTCCTGGCGTTCCCATCGCATCTCAAGAGTAGGCGCTCTCCACAGGAAAGGCGAGAGGAATTCAAACGTCGTCCCACCATTCCAAGAGTCCCCCAGATGTCTCAGTCCATTGCAGAGGAACTTGTTTTTCCTGCACAGCCTCGACTTTCACGCCGAGGATCGATTCACGCCGCGGTGGCAAGTGGGACAGCCCTGTGGGGAAGCCTCGTGGGAAAGCCTCGGGGGAAAGCCTTGAGGGAAAGCCACAGATCCGTTGATTGACGCGACGGGAAACGTGAACCTGCTGCTACAGCTCCGGAGGAAAGTGCACGTGCTTGCCCCCACTCGAGACCAGAACTGACTCCCCTGGGGAGACTCCAGCAGTACCCCAAGATCCATGACAGCAATGAAGAGGAATCCTTAGGTTCCAGCCCCGAGTCCACACAAGGTCTTAGGCCCTGGCATCGACGGGAGAGGAACCTCGAGAAGCCCTCTAGCAGCTTGCATGGGGACTGGCCTTTCCTGAGGCCACCAGAGCAGGTCCCTGAAGTCCCCATCGTAAGTGAAGAGCACCTGCCACAACTCGAGAAAATCCAGAAGGTTCTCCCCTCCAGGCGAGATGAGGCCCATTTCCGCTGAGGGGTCTCGAGACTAATTACACCTAACCTCTGAAACATCCAAAGGGTCCTTCACACCCTTGCTGTCACTCAAGAAATTCCCCGACATACCCGTCTCCTCTCGAAGGAAGCACGAGAGTCCCGCCCACATCCAGAGGAGCCCTGTTTCCACCTGGTAGCTCGAGATAAGGGATTCGTTCTATGCCTGGTCGGGAAAGAATTCCTAGCGTTCCCGTCGCATCTCAAGAGGAGGCTCTCCCCACAGGAAAGGGGAGAGGAACTTCAGGGTCGTGCCACCATTCCAAGAGTCCCCCAGATGTCCCAGCCCATTCCAGAGGAACCTGTTTTCCCTGCACTGCCTATACTTTCACGCTGAGGATCGCCTCACACCATGGTGGCAAGTGGGAGAGCCCTGTGGGAAAGCCTCGTGGGAAAGACTCGTGGGAAAACCTAGAAGGTAAGCCACAGATCCGTTGATTCACGCGACGGGCAGCGTGACACTGCTGCTAAAGCTCGGGAGGAAAGTGCAGGTGCATGTCCCCACTCAAGCTGAGGACTGACTCCCCTGGGGAGACTCCACAAGTACCCCAAGATCGATGTCAGCACTGGAGAGGAATCCTCAGGTTCCGGCACCGACTCCACACAAAGTCTTATGCCCCGATATCGACCGGACAGGAATCCCGAGAGGCCCCCGAGCAACTAGCATGGGGACTGGCCTTTCCTGAGGCCACCAGAGCGGGTCTCTGAGGTCCCCGTCGTAAGTCGAGAGCACCTGCAGCAACTTGAGAAAATCCAGGAGGTTCTCCCATCCAGGCGAGATGAACCCATTTCCGCTGAGGCGTCTCGAGGCTAAACACATCTAACCTCTGGAACTTTCAAAGGGTGTTACACACACTTGCTGCAACTCAAGAAGTTCCATGGCATTGGGGTCTCCACTGGGGAGGAAGCAAGAGGTTCCCGCCCACATCCAGATGAGCCCCGTTTCCCCTCGGAGCTCGAGAGGATTGATCCTTTCCCTGCTTGGTCGGGAAAGAATTCCCGGCGTTCCTGTCGCATCTCAAGAGGAGGCGCTCTCCACAGGAAAGGCGAGAGGAACTCCAGGGTCGTGCCTCCATTCCAAGAGTTCCCCAGATGTCTCAGTATATTCAAGAGGAACCTGTTTTCCCTGCACTGCCTCGACTTTCACGCCTAAGATCGACTCACACCACGGTGGCACGTGGGACAGCCCTGTGGGAAAGCCTTGGGGGAAATCCTCGGGGGAAAGCCTTGAGGGAAAGCCACAGATCCCTTGATTGACGCGACGGGAAGCGTGAACCTGCTGCTACAGCTCGGGAGGAGAGCGCACGTGCGTGCCCCCACTCCATACAAGGACTGACTCCCCTGGGGAGACTCCAGAAGTACCCCAAGATCAATGTCAGCACTTTAGAGGAATCCTCAGTTTCCGGCCCCGACTCAACACAAGGTCTTAGGCCCCAGCCTTCATGGGAGAGGGATCCCTTGAGGCCCCCAAGCAACTCGCAGGGGGACTGGCCTTTCCTGAGGCCACCAGAGAGGGTCCCTGTGTCCCCGTCGTAAGTCAAGAGCAGCAGCCGCAACTCGAGAAAATCCAGGAAGTTTTCCCCTCCAGGTGAGAGGAGGCCCATATCCACTGAGGCGTCTCGAGGCTAATCACACCTAACCTCTGGAACTTCCAAAGCGTCCTTCACACCCTTGCTGCAACTCAAGAAGTTCCCCGACATACCCGTCTCCACTCGAGAGGAAGCACGAGGGTCTCGCCCACGTCCAGAGGAGCCCCGTTTCCACCTCGTAGCTCAAGATGAGGGATCCTTTCCCTGCTTGGTCGGGAAACAATTCCCGGCGTTCCCGTCGCATCTCAAGAGGAGGCGCTCTCCACAGGAAAGTCGAGAGGAACTCCAGGGTCGTGCCACCATTCCAAGAGTCCCCCAGATGTCTCAGACCATTGCAGAGGAACCTGTTTCCGTGCATTCCCTTCACTTTCATGCTTAGGATCGCCTCACACCACGGTCGCACTTGGGACAGTCCTGTGGGAAAGACTCGTGGGTAAGCCTCGTGGGAAAGCCTCGAGGGAAAGCCACAGGTCCCTTGATCCACGCGACGGGAAGCCTGGCACTGCTGCTACAGCTCGGGAGGAAAGCGCACGTGCATGCCACCTCTCGAGACGAGGAGTGACTCCCCTGGGGAGACTCCTGAAGTACCCCAAGATCCATGGCAGCACTAGAGAGGAATCCTCAGGTTCCGGCCCAGACTCCACACAAGGTCTTAGGCCCCTGCATCGACGGGAGAGTAATCCCGAGAGGACCCCTTGCAACTCGCCTGGAGACTGGACTTTCCTGAGGCCACCAGAGCGAGTCCCTGAGGACCCCGTCATAACTCGAGGGCACCTGGTGCAACTCGTGAAAATCCAGGAGGTTCTCTCCTCCAGGAGAGATGAGGCCCATTTCCGCTGAGGCGTCTCGAGGCGAATCCCACCTAACCTCTGGAACTTCCAAAGGGTCCTTCACACCCTTGCTGCAACTCAAGAAGTTCCCCAACATATCTACTCCATTCGGGAGGAAGCTCGAGGGTCCCGCCCTAATCCAGAGGAGCCCGGTTTCCGCCTCGTAGCTCGAGATGAGGGATCCTTTCCCTGCATGGTTGGGAAAGAATTCCCGGCGTTCCCGTCACACCTCAAGAGAAGGCGCTCAGCACAGAAAAGGCGAGAGGAACTCCAGGGTCGTGCCACCATTCCAAAAGTCCACCAGATGTCTGAGTCCATTCCAGAGGAACCTGTTTTCCCTGCACTGCCTCGACTTTCACGCCGAGGATCGACTTAGACTATGGTGTCACGTGGGACATCCCTGTGGTAAAGCCTCGTGGGAAAGCCTCATGGGAAAGCCTCGTGGGAAAGCCTCGAGGGAAAGCCACAGATCCCTTGATCCACGCGACGGGAAGCGTGACCCTGCTGCTACAGCTCGGGAGGAAAGCGCACGTGCATGCCCCCACTCGAGAGGAGGACTGACTCCCCTGTGGATTCTCCAGAAGTACACCAAGATCCATGTCAGCACTGCAGAGGAATCCTCAGGTTGCGGCCCCGACTCCACACAAGGTCTTAGGTCCCGGCATCGGTGGGAGAGCAATCCCGAGAGGCCCCTAGCAACTCGCATGGGGACTGGCCTTTCATGGGGCCACGAGAGGGGGTCCCTGAGGTCCCCGTCGAAAGTTGAGAGCACCTGCCGCAACTCAAGAAAATCTAGGAGGTTCTCCCGTCCAGGCGAGATGAGGCCCATTTCCGCTGAGGCGTCTGGAGGCTAATCACACCTAAGCTCTGGAACTTCCAAAGGGTCATTCACACCCTTGTTGCAACTCAAGAAGTTCCCCGACATACCCGTCTCCACTCCAGAGGAAACACGAGGGTCCCGCCGACCTCCAGAGGGGCCCCGTTTGCGCCTCGTAGCTCGAGAGGAGGGATCATTTCCATGCATGGTCAGGAAAGATTTCCCGGCCTTCCCGTCGCATCTCAAGAGGAGGGGCTCTCTGCAGGAAAGGCGAAAGGAACTCCAGGGTCGTGCCACCATTCCAAGAGTCCCCCAGAGGTCTCAGTCCATTCCAGAGGAACTTGTTTTACCTGCACTGCCTCGACTTTCACGCTGAGGATTGACTCACCCCACGGTGGCACGTGGGAGAGAACTGTGTGAAAGCCTCGTGGGAAAGCCTTGTGGGAAAGCCTCAAGGGAAAGCCCCAGATCCCTTGATCCATGGGATGGGAAGCATGACACTGCTGCTACAGCTCGGGAGGAAAGCGCACGTGAATGCCCCCACTCGGGCCGAGGACTGACTCCCCTGAGGTGACTCCAGAAGTACCCCAAGATCCTTGTCAGCACTGGAGAGGAATCCTCAGGTTCTAGCCCCGACACCACACAAGGTCATAGGCCACGGAATCCACGGGAGAGGAATACCTAGAGGTCGATGCCGGGGACTAAGACCTGGTGAAAAGTCTATCCTCGGCGTGAAATTCGAGGAAGTGCAGGGAAAACAGGTTCCTCTGGAATGGCCTGAGACATCTGGGGGACTCTTGGAATGGTGAGACGACCCTGGAGTTCCTTTCGCCTTTCCTGTGGAGCGCGCCTCCTCTTGAGATGCGACAGGAATGCCGGGAATTCTTTTCCGAACCTGCAGGGAAAGGATCCCTCATCTCAAGCTACAAGGCGGGAACGGGGCTCCTCTGGATGTGGGCAGGACTGTCGTGCTTCCTATGGAGTTTAGACGGGTATGTCGGGGAACTTCCTTTGTTGCAGCAAGGGTGAGAACGAACCTTTCCCAGTTCCAGAGGTTAGGTGTGATTAGCCTCGAGACGCCTCAGCGGAAATGGGCCTCATCTCGCCTGGAAGTGAGAACCTCCTGGATTTTCTCGAGTTTCTGTAGGTGATTTCGACTTTTGACGGGGATTTCAGGAACCCGATCTGGTGGCCTCAGGAATGGCCCGTCTCGATTCGAGTTGCTACGGGGCCTCTTGGGATTCGTGTCCCATCCATGCCGGGGCCTAAGACCTTGGTGGAGTCGGTTCGGAACCTGAGGATTCCTCTCCAGTGCTGACATGTATCTTGGGGTACATCTGGAGTCTCCCCATGGGAATCAGTCCTCGTCTCGAGTGGGGGCATGCACGTGCGCTTTTCTCCTGAGAAGTAGCAGCAGTGTCACGCTTTCTGTCACATGGATCAAGGGATCTGTGGCTCTCCCTCGATCCCACGAGGCTTTACCACGAGGCTTTCGCACAGGCCTGTCCCACGTGCCACCGTGGTGTGAGTCGTTCCTCAGCGTGAAAGTCGAGGCAGTGCAGGTTAAACAGGTTCCTCTGGAATGGACTGAGACATCTGGGGGACTCTTGGAATGGTGGCACGACCCTGGAGTTCCTCTCGCCTTTCGTGTTGAGCGGGCCTACTCTTGAGATGTGACGGGAACGCCGGGAATTCTTTCCCGTCCAAGCAGGGAAAGGATGCCTCATCTCGAGCTATGAGGCGGAAACCGGGCTCCTCTGTATGTGGGCGGGACCCTCGTGCTTCCTCTCGAGTGGATATGGGTATGTCGGGGAACTTCTTGAGATGCAGCTAGGGTGCGAAGGACCCTTTAGGAGTTCCGGAGGTTAGGTGTGATTAGCCTCGAGACGCCTCAACGGAAATGGGCCTAATCTCGCATGGAGGGGAGAACTTCCTGGATTTTCTCGAGTTGCGGCAGGTGCTCTCGAATCACGACGGGGACCTCAGGGACCCGATCTGGTGGCCTCAGGAATGGCCCGTCTCGATTCGAGTTGCTAGGGGGCCTCTCGGGGTTCCTCTCCCATCGATGCCGGGGCCTAAGACCTTGTTTGGAGTCGGTGCCGGAACCTGAGGATTCCTCTCCAGTGCTGACATGGATCTTGGGGTACCTCTGAAGACTACACAGGGGAGTCATCTTCGTCTCCAATGGGGGCATGCAAGTGCGCTTTCCTCCCGAGCTGTGCCAGCAGTGTCACGGTTCCCGTCTCGTGGATAAAGGGATCTGTGGCTTTTCCTCGAGGCTTTCCCACGAGGATTTCCCACAGGGCGGTCCCACGTGCCACCGTGGTGTGAGTCGATCCTCGGCGTGAAAGTTGAAGCAGTGCAGGGAAAACAAGTTCCTCTGGAATGGACTGAGACCTCTGGAGGACTCTTGGAATGGTGGCTCTACCCTGGAGTTCCTCTCGCCTTTCCTGTGGAGAGGGCCTCCTCTTTAGAAGCGACGGCAATGCCGGGAATTCTTTCCCAACCAAGCAGGGAAAGGATCCGTCATCTCGAGCTACGAGGCAGAAACGGGGCTCCTCTGGATATGGGCGGGACCCTCGTGCTTCCTCTCGAGTGGAGACGGGTATGTCGGGGAACTTCTTGAGTTGTAGCAAGGGTGTGAAGGACCCTTTGGAAGTTCCAGAGGTTAGGTGTGTTTAGCCTCGAGAGGCCTCAGCGTAAATGGGCCTCACCTCGCCTGGAGGGGAGAACCTCCTGTATTTTCTCGAGTTGAGGCAGGTGCTCTCGACTTACCACGGGGACCTCAGGGACACGCTCTGGTGGCCCCAGGAAAGGCCAGTCCCCATGCGAGTTGATAGGGGGGGTCTCGTGTTTCCTCTCCTGTTGATGCTGGGGCCTAAGACCTTGTGTGGAGTCTGGGCCGGAACCTGAGGATTCCTCTCCAGTGCTGACATGGATCTTGGCATACATCTGGAGTCTCCACAGGGGAGTCAGTCCTTGTCTCGAATGGGGGCATGGACGAGCGCTCTCCTCCTGAGCTGTAGCAGCAGTGTCACACTTCCCGTCGCGTGGATCAAGGGATCTGTGGCTTTCCCACGAGGCTTTCCCACGAGGATTTCCCACAGGGCGGTCCCACGTGCCACCGTGGTGTGAGTCGATCCTCGGCGTGAAAGTCGAGGCAGTGCAGGGAAAATAGGTTTCTCTGGAACGGACTGAGACATCTGGGGGACTCTTGGAATGGTGGCCCGACCCTGGAGTTCCTACCTCTGGGTGACTCTTGGAATGGTGGCACCACCCTAGAGTTCCTCTCGCCTTTCCTGTGGAGAGCGCCTCCTCTTTTAATGCGACAGGATCGCCGGGAATTCTTTCCCGACCAAGCAGGGAAAGAATCCCTCCTCTCGAGCTATGAGGCGGAAACGGGGCTCCTCTGGATGTGGGTGGGACCCTCGTACGTCGTCTCGAGTGGAGACGGGTATGTCCGGGAACTTTTGAGTTGCTGCAAGAGTGCGAAGGACCCTTTGGAAGTTTCAGAGGTTAGGTGTGCTTAGCCTCGAGATGCCTCAGAGGAAATGGGCCTCATCTCGTCTGGAAGGGAGAACCTCCTGGATTTTCTCGAGTTGCGGCAGGTGCTCTTGACTTACGACGGGGACCTCAGGGACCCCCTCTGGCGGCCTCAGGAAAGGACAGTCCCAATGCGAGTTGCTAGGGGGCCTCTTGGGATTCCTCTCCCGTTGATGCCGGGGCCTAAGACCTTGTGTGGATTCGGGGCCAGAACCTGAGGATTCCTCTCCAGTGCTGACATGGATCTTGGGGTACTTCTGGAGAATCCACAGGGGAGTCAGTCCTCGGCTCGAATGGGGGCATGCACGCGCGCTTTCCTCCCGATCTGTAGCAGCAGTGTCATGCTTCCCGTCGCGTGGATCAAGGAATCTGTGGATTTCCCTCGAGGCTTTCCCATGAGGTTTTCCCACGAGGCTTTCCCACAGGGCTGTCCCATGTGCCACCGTGGTGTCAGTTGATCCTCGGCGAGATAGTCGAGGCAGTGCAGGGAATAAAGCTTCCTCTGGAATGGACTGAGACCTCTGGGGGACTCTTGGAATGGTGGCACCACCCTGGAGTTGCTCTCGCCTTTCCTGTGGAGAGCGCCACCTCTTGAGATGCGACGGGAATGCCGGGAATTCTTTCCCGACCAAGCAGGGAATGGATCCGTCATCTCGAACTACGAGGTGGAAACAGGGCTCCTCTGGATGTGGGCGGGACCCTCGTGCTTCCTCTCGAGTGGAGACTGGTATGTCGGGTAACTTCATGAGTTGCACAAGGGTGTGAAGGACCCTTTGGATGTTCCAGACTTTAGGTGTGATTAGACTCGCGACCTCTCAGCGGAAAAGGGCCTCATCTCGCCTGGAGGGGAGAACCTCCTGGATTTTGTTGAGTTGCGGCAGGTGCTCTCGACTTACGATGGGGACCTCAGGGACCCAATCTGGTGGCCTCAGGAAAGGCCAGTGTCCATGCGAGTTGCTCGGGGGCCTCTCGCGATTCCTCTCCCGTCGATGCCAGGGCCTAAGACCTTGTGTGGAGTCGGGGCCGGATCCTGAGTATTCCTCTCCAGTGCTGACGTGGATCTTCGGGTACTTCTGGAGTCTCCCCAGGCGAGCCAGTCCTCGTCTCGAGTGGGAACATGCACGTGCGCTTTCCTCCCGAGCTGTAGCAGCAGTGTCACGCTTCCCGTCGCGTGGATCAAGGGTTCTGTGGCTTTCCCTCGAGGCTTTCCCACGAGGCTTTCCCACGAGGCTTTCCCACAGGGCTGTCCCATGTGCCACCGTCGTGGAAGTCGATCCTCGGCGTGAAAGTCGAGGCAGTACAGGGAAACAGGTTCCTCTGGATTGGACTGAGACATCTGGTGGACTCTAGGAATGGTGGCACGACCCTGGAGTTCCTTTCGCCTTTCTTGTGGAGAGCGCCTCCTCTTGAGATATGACAGGAACGCCGGGAATTCCGTCCCGACCAAGCGAGGAAAGGATCCCTCATCTCGATCTAAGAGGCAGAAACGGGGCTCCTCTGGATGTGGGCGGAACCCTCGTGCTTCCTCTCGAGTGGAGACGGGTATGTCGGGGAACTTCTTGAGTTGCAGCAAGGGTGTGAAGGACCCTTTGGAAGTTCCAGAGTTTAGGTGTGATTAGCCTCGAGATGCCTCAGCGGAAATGGGCCTCATCTCGCCTGCAGGGGAGAACCTCCTGGATTTTCTCGAGTTGCGGACGGTGCCCTCGACTTACGACGGGGACCTCAGGGACCCGCTCTGGTGTCCTCAGGAAAGGCCAGTCCCCATGCGAGTTGCTAGGGGGCCTCTCGGGATTCCTATCCCGTCGAAGCCAGAGCCTAAGACCTTGTGTGGAGTCGGGCCCGGAACCTGAGTATTCCTCTCCTGGTCTGACAAGTATTTTGGGGTATGTCTGGAGTCTCCACAGGGGAGTCAGTCCTCGTCTCTAGGGGGGCATGCACGTGCGCATTCCTCCTGAGCTGTAGCAGCAGTCTCATCCTTCCTGTCGCGTCGATCAAGGGATCTGTGGCTTTCCCACGAGGCTTTCCCTCGAGGCTTTCCCACGAGGCTTTCCCACAGTCCTGTCCCACGTGCCACCGTGGTGTCAGTCGATCCTCGGCATCAAAGTCGAGGCAGTGCAGGAAAAAGAGTTTCCTCTGGAATGGACTGAGACATCTGGGGGTCTCTTGAAATGGTGGCACGACCCTGGAGTTCCTCTCGCCTTTCCTGTTGAGAGTGCCTCCTCCTGAGATGCGATGGGAACGCCGCGAATTCTTTCCCGACAAAACAGGGAAAGGATCCCTCATCTCGAGTTGCAAGGGAGAAACGGGGCTCCTCTGGATGTGGGCGGGACCCTCGTGCTTCCTCTCCTGTGGAGACGGGTATGGCTGGGAAGTTCTTGAGTCGCATCAAGGGTGTGAAAGACCCTTTCGAAGTTCCATATGTTAGGTGTGATTAGCCTCGAGACCCCTCACTGGAAATGGACCTCATGTCGCCTGGACGGGAGAACCTCCTGGATTTTCTTGAGTTGCGGCAGGTGCCTCTGACGTTACGATGGGAACCTCAGGAACCCGCTCTGGTGGCCTCAGGAAAGGCCAGTCTTCATGCGAGTTGTTAGGGTGCCTCTCGGGATTGCTCTCCATTCGATGCCGGGGCCTAAGAGCTTGTGTGGATTTGGTCAGGAACCTGAGGATTCCTCTCCCGTGCTGACATGTATCTGGGGTTGCTTTTGGAGTTTCCACAGAGAAGTCAGTCCATGTCTCGAGTGAGGGCATTCACGTCCGCTTTCCTCCCGAGCTCTGGCAGCAGTGTCACTCTTCCAGTCGCATGGATATAGGCATCTGTGGCTTTCCTTCGAGGCTTTCCCTCTAGGCTTTCCCACAGGGCTGTCCCACGTTCCACCGTGGTATGAGTCAATCCTCGGCGTGAAAGTCGAGGAAGTTCAGGGAAAAAAGGTTCATCTAGAATGGACTGAGACATTTGGTGTCACTTGGAATGGTGGCAATCCCCTGGAGTTCCTCTCATCTTTCCTCTTGAGAGCACCTCCTCGTGAGATGCGACGGGAACTCTGGGAATTCTTTTCCGACGAAGCAGGGAGAGGATCCCTCATCTCGAGCTATGAGGCGGAAACCGTGCTCCTTTTGGTGTGGGCGGGACCCTCTTTCTTCCTCTCGAGTGGAGATGGGTTTGTCGGGGAACTTCTTGAGTTGCCGCAAGGGTGTGAAGGACCCTTTTGAAGTTCCAGAGGGAAGGTTTGGTGAGCCTCTAGACGCCTCAGTGGAAATTGGCCTCATCTCGCCTTGAGGGGAGAACCTCCTGGATTTTCTCTAGTTGCAACAGGTGCCTCTCAAGTTACGACGGGTTGCCCTGTGTTCTGTTCTTGCCATGGGTCCTGTTCTTTCATGTAGTGTCACACGTAGTCCTGGTGTATTGTTTGACGCTCTTTACATGAGTGCCCCTGGTGTCGGGCACTGCTCTTGTCATGGATGCCAATGGTGTCTCTATGGCCATTCTTTTCCTTGGCCACTGGGTTTTCCCTTGGTTGCTGCCTACTGCAAAATCCACAGGTGCCGCTGGTGTGTCAGTTGCCACTGGAGTCCTGAATTCTGCTCTTAGGCCGGGTGTTGATAGCATCACTGTTGTCACTCTTTCACGGGTGTCTCGGGTTCCCCTATTGCCATGGGTTTGCAGTTCTTGCCACATGTGTCATGGGTGCCGCTGGGTTCTCGGCTGGCGCTCTTGCCTTGCATCATGCTGTTGCTCGAGTGCAATGGGTGCTGCTGATGTCTTGGGTGCCACTCTAGCCCTAGGTGCCCCTCTTGTTCTGGGTGCTGCTGGTGTCTCTTGTGACGCTCTTGCCATGATTGCCACATTTGCGGCAAGTGTCACGGGTGTGGCTGGTGTCTCTGGTGCCACTCTTTTCCTCAGTGCCACAGGTTTCACAGGTGCCACTCTTACCCTGGGTGCTGCTTGTGTCTCTGGTGCCACTCTAGCCCTGTGTGCTGCTTTTGCCTCGAGTTGCATGGGTGCTGCTGATAGGTCAGGTGCTTCTCTTGAGCTGGGTGCTGCTGGTATCTTGGGTGCCACTCTTTCCCTAGGTGCTATTCTTGCCACGAATGTCACAGGTGAGTCGAGTACCTCGGGTGCTGCTTTTGAGCTGAGTGCCAGTAGTATCTTGGTTGCCACTCTTGCCCTGGGTGCCACTTGTGTCTCGGGTGTTGCACTGGCCATGGATCCCATTCTTGCCACGAGTGTCATGGGTGCGTCTGGTGTTTTGGGTCCCACTCTTGCCATGGGTTCTGCTCTTACTGTGTGAGTCATAAGTGCCACTGGTGTTTTGGCTGTCATGGGAGATGCTGGTGTCTCTGGTATCACAGATGCCACTGATGTCATGTGTGCTGCATGTGTCATGGATGCCACTGGGGTCTTGGGTGCCATTTGTCCAGGATGCTCCAGTGTCTCAGGTGCTGCTTTTGTCATAGGAGGCGTTCTTGGCATAGATGCCTTTCTGGCTGCAAATGTCACGGGTGCATCTGGTGTCTCGGGTGCCGCTCTTTTCCTGCGTGCCCCTGGTGTTGGGTGTCACTCTTGTCATGGGTGCTTCTGGGCTCTCAGGTGCCACTCTTACCATGGGTGCCACTTTGCCACGAGTGTCACGGTTGCTGCTGGTACCTCTTTTGCCGCTCTTGTCTTGGGTGTGGTTGGTGTCTCTGGTGTCACTCTCTTACCGGTGCCACTGGTGTTCTGGGTATCCCTCTTGTCATAGCTGTCCCTGGTCTCTTTGTTGACTGTGGTGGCCTGGGTGTCTTTGTTGTCACAGGTGCTGCTACTGTCATGGTTGCCTCTCTTGCCACAAGTGCCATGGGTGCCACTATTCTCAGGAGCCGCTCTTGCCATTGGTGCTGATTTTAATGTGGGTGTCATGAGTGCTGCAGTTTCATGGATGCCGCTCTTTTCCTGTGTGCCACAGGTGGCACGGGTGCCACTCTTGCCCTGGGTGCTGCTGGTGTCTCTGTTGCCACTTAGTCCTGGGTGCCACTCATGCCACAACTGGCATGATGCCACTGGGAGCTGAGGTGCTGCTCTTGAGCTAGGTGCTGTTGGTGTCTCAGGTGCCACTCTTGCCCTAGGTGCCACCCTTCCCACGAGTGTCAGTGGTGAGGCTGGTACCTGGGTGCCACTCTTGAGGTGAGTGTTGGTGGTTCTTGGTTGCCACTCTTTTCTTGGGTGCCACTGCTGTCTCGGCTGTCACTCTCTCACAGGTGCCACTGGTAACCAGGCTGTCACTGTTTTCCTGGCTCTCCCAGGTTTCTTTGTTGCCACAGTTGTCCTGAGTGTATCTGGTGTCACAGGTCCTGTTCTTCCCATGGTTGCCCCTCTTGCCACGAGTGCCACTGGTGTGGCTGGTGTCATATGTGCATCTGGGGTCTCAGAGGCCACTCTTTTCCAGGTTTCCCCGGTGTCAGGTGCTCCTCTTGTGTTAGGTTCCATTCTTGACATGGGGGCCATTCTTGCAACTAGTGTCACGGGTACACCTGGTCTCATTTGCTGCTCTTTTCATGAGTGCCACTGGTATCTCGGTGGCAGCTCTTGTCCTGGATAGTCGCTGTGTTCTTGGGTCCCACTTTTGCCTTGGGTGCCACTTTGCTGTGAATGTCTTGGGTGCAGCTGGTGTCTCTGTTGCCTATCATGTCCTGGTTTCTGCTCTTGGGATGAGTAACACAGATGCTGATAGTATCACTGGTGTTGCTCTTTCACGGGTGCTGATGGTGTCACAGGTGCCCCTATTGTCGTGGGTTTGCAACTCTTGCCACTAGTGTGACGTGCTGCTGGGGTTTCAGTGCTACTTTTGTCTTGCATGCTGCTGTTTCTCGGGTGTGATGGGTGCCATTTGTGTCTCAGGAGCCACTCTAGCCCTGGGTGCCACTCTCGCCATTGGTGCTGCGTTTGCCATGAGTGTCACGGGTGCAGCTGTTGTGTCAGGTCCCACTCTTGCCATGTGTGCTGCTATTATCATGGGAGTGATAAGTGCCACTGATGTCTTTGGTGTCATGCCTCTGGTGTCTCTAGTATCACAATGGTGCCACTGATGTCATGGGCACCATTGGTGACATGGGGGCCGCTGGTATCTCAGTTGCCACTCTCACCCTGGGTGATGTTCTTGTCATGGGTGCTGCTGGTGTCTCAGGGGACATTCTTGCCATGGGTACCGTGTTTGCCGCGAGTGTCACAGATATGGCTGGTGTTTCTGGTGCTGTTCTTTTCCTTGGTGCCACAGGTGGAACGGGTGCCACTCTTTCCCTGGGTGCCGCTCTTGCTGCAAGAGTCACTGGTGAGGCTGGTACCTTGGGTGCCACTCCTGAGCTGAGTGCTGGTGGTGTCTTGTTTGCTGCTCTTGTCCTGGGTGCTACTTGTGTCTCGGGTGTCACTCTTGCTGTGAGTGTCATGGGTGCGTTGGGTGTGTTGGGTCCAACTCTTGCCATGTGTGCTGTTATTATCGTGGGAGTCACAAGTGCCTCTGGTGTCTCGGCTGCCATGAGTACTGCTGGTGTCTCTGGTATCACAGGTGCCACTGATGTTTTAGCTGCCACTGGGGTCTTGGGTACCTTCTTTTCCAGGGTGTTCCAGTGTCTCGGGTGCTGCTCTTATTCTATGCACGGTTCTTGACATAGGTGGCTTTCTTGCCATGAGTGTCACAGGTGTGGCTGGTGTCTCTGGTGGGCCCTTATCCTCGGTGCCATTCTTGCCCTGGGTGCTGCTGGTGTCTACATTGCCACTCTATCCCTTGGTGCCGCTCTTGTCCTGCATTTCAATTATGTCTCGGGTATTTCTCTTGCCATGAGTCCTGCTCTTGCCATGAGTATCATGGGTGCGGCTGGTGTCTTGGGTGCCGCTCTTTTCCTGCATGCCACTCATGTAGGGTGGTGCTCTCATCATGGATACTTCTGGGTATTTGGGTGCCCCTATTGCCATGGGTTTGCAGCCCTTGCCGTGAGAGTCACGGGTGTGGCTGGTGTGTTCTCACTCTTGCCATGGGTGCTGCTCTTACTGTGGGAGTCAATGTGCCACTGGTGTCTCAGCTGTCATGTGTGCCGCTGGTGTCTCTGGTATCACAGGTGTCACTGATGTCATGGGTACTGCTGGTGCCATGGGTGCTGCTGGGGTCTTGGGTGCCATCACATCCAGTGTGCTCCAGTGTCTCAGGTGCTGCTCTTTTCCTAGGTGCCGTTCTTGTCCCAGGTACCTTTCTTGCAGCAAGTGTCATAGGTGTGTCTAGTGTCTTGGGTGGTGCTCTTTTCCTGTGTGCCACTGGTTTTGGGTGCCACTCTTGTATTGGGTGCTTCTGGTTTCCCGGGTGCCGCTCTTGCCATGGGTGCCGGGTTTTCCGTGAGTGTCATGGGTGGGCTGGTGTCTCTGGAGCCACTCTTGTCCTTGGTGCCATAGGTGTCTTGGTGCAACTCTTGCCCTGGGTGCCACTCTTGCCACAAGTGTCACTGGTACCTTTCTTGAGCTGAGTGCCAATGGTGTCTTGGATGCCACTCTTGTCCTGGGTGACACTTCTGTCTCAGGTATCGCTCTTGCCATGGGTCCTGCTCTTGCTGTGAGTTGTCACAGGTGCGGCTGGTGTGTCAGCTCCCACTATTGCCATGTGTAATGCTCTTACCGTGGGAGTCATAAGTTCCACTGGGGTCTCGGGTGCCATCTTGTCCAGGGTGCTCCAGTGTCTCAGGTGCTGCTCTTTTCCTAGTTGCCATTCTTGACATAGGTACCTTTCTTGATGCAAGTGACATGGGTGCGTCTGGTGTCTCGGGTGGCACTCTTTTCCTGTGTGCCACTGGTTTCAGGTGCTGCTCTTGCTATGGGTGCTGCTTTGCCATGAGTGTCACGGTTGAGGCTGGTATCTATTTTGTCTCTCTAGTCTTGGGTGCAGCTGGTGTCTCTGGTGTCACTCTTTTACAGGTGCCACTTGTGTCCTGGATGTCCTTCTTTTCATGGCTGCCCCTGGTGTCTTTGTCTTCCCTGGTGGCCTGGGTGTATCTGTTATCACAGGTGCTGCTCATTCCATGGTTGCCTCTCTTGCCACAATTGCCACGGGTGCCACTGTTCTCAGGAGCTTCACTTGCCATTGGTGCTGATGTTACCGCAGGTGTGATGAGTGCTCCTGGGTTCTTGGGTGCTACTCTTCCTGGCTGACACTGCTGCCTCGGGTATCATTCTTTGACAGGTGCCACTGGTGTCCCGGGTGTCACTGTTGTTATGGCTTTCCCTGGTTTCTTTGGTGCCACTGTTGTCCTCTGTGTATCTCATGTCATAGGTCCTGTTTTGACATGGCTGCCGTACTTGCCATGATGCCACAGGTGTGGCTGATGTCATGTGTGCAGCTGGGTTCTTGGAGGCCACTCTTTTCCAGGTTTGCCCGGTGTCTCGGGTGCTCCTCTTTTCCTAGGTTCTGTTGTTGCCATGGGTGCCATTCGTACATCCAATGTCACTGGTATGCCTGGTGTCTCGTTTGCCGCTCTTTTTTTGTGTGCCACTGGTGTTGTGTACTGCTCTTGTCATGGGTGCTGCTGGTGTCTCCGTGGCCGCTCTTGTCCTGAGAGCTGCTGGGTTCTCAGGTCCCGCTTTTGCCTTGGGTGCTGCATTTGCCATGAGTGTCATGGGTGTGGCTTGTGTCTGGCGGTCTATTATCCACGGTGCCATTGTCCAGGGTGCTCCAGTATCTCAAGCGCTGCTCTCGTCCTAGGTGCCATTCTTGACATAGGTGCCTTTCTTGCTGCAAGTGTCACAGGTGCATCTGGGGTCTTGAGTGCCGCTCTTTCCCTGCTTGCTGCTGGTGTCGGTTGCAGCTCTTGTCCTGTGTGTTGCTGGTGTCTCAGATGACGCTCTTGCCATTGGTGCCATGTTTGCCGCAAGTGTCACAGGTCTGGCTGGTGTCTTTGGTGCCACTCTTGTCCTTGGTGCCACAGGTGGCACAGGTGCCACTCTTGCCCTGGGTGCAGCTGGTGTCTCTGGTGCCACTCTGGCCCTGGTTACCACTGGTGACTCTGGTGCCACACTGGCCCTAGGTGCCACTCTTGCCGTGAGTGGCATGGGTGCCACTGGTAGCTCAGGAGCTGCTCTTGAGTTGGGTGCTGATGGAGTCTCAGATGCCACTCTTGCCCTTGGTGCCACTCTTACGGTGAGTGTCACTGGTGAGGTTGGTACCTCAGGTGCAGCTCTTGAGCTGAATGCCAGTGGTGTCTTGGTTGCCACTCTTGTCGTGGGTTCCACTTGTGTCTTGGTTGTCGCTCTTGCCATGGGTCCTGCTCCTGCTGCGAGTGTCACAGGTGTGGCTTGTGTGTTGGGTCCCATTCTTGTCTTGCATGCTGCTCTTACCGTGGGTGTCATAAGTGCCACTAGTGTTTTGGGTGTCATGTGTGCAGCTGGTGTCTCTGGTATCACAGGTGCCACTGATGGCATGGGTGATTCTGGTGTCATGGGTGCTGCTGGGGTCTCAGGTGCCCCTATTGCCATGGGCTTGCCACTCTTGCTGCAAGTGTCATGGGTGCCACTGGGGTCTCATGTGCCACTCTAGCCCTGGGTGCTGCTCTTGTCCTGGGTGCTGCTGGTGGCACAGGTGGCACTCTTGCCCTGGGTGCTGTTGGTGTCTCTGGTGTCACTTTTGCCTAAGGTGCCACTCTTGCCATGTGCGTCACTGGTGAGGCTGCTACCTTGGGTGCTGCTCTTGAGCTGAGTGCCAGTGGTGTCTTTGTTGCCGCTCTTGTCATGGGTGCCACCTGTCTCTCAGGTGTCACTCTTGCCATCGGTCTTGCTCTTGTCATGAGTGTCATGAGTGTAGCTGGTGTGTCAGGTCCCACTCTTGCCAAGGGTGCTTGTCTTACTGTGGGAGTCATAAGTGCCACTGGTGTCTCAGCTGTCAGCAGTTCCAAGGCTGTCTCTGGTATCACACGTGCCACTGATGTCATGGGTGCTGCTGGTGTCATGGGTGCCACTGGGGTTTCGGGTGCTGCTCTTGTCCTAGGTGCCATTCTTGACATAGGTGCCTTTCTTGCTGCAAATGTCATGGATGCGTCTGGTGTCTCGTGTGCTGCTCTTGTCTTGAGTGGGGCTGGTGTCTCTGGTTTCTCTCTCTTACAGGTGCCACTGCTGTTCACTGTGGCACTGTTATCATGGCTCTCCCTGGTATCTTTGTTACCACTGTTGTCCTGAGTGTATCTGGTGTCACAGGTCCTGTTCTTGCCATGGTTGCCACTCTTGCCACAATTGCCACGGGTGTGGTTGGTGTCATGTGTGCAGCTGCGGTCTCGGAGGTCACCCTTTTCCAGGTTTCCCCGGTGTCTCGGGTGCTCCTCTTGTCTTGAGTTGTGTTCTGGCTGTGGCTGCCATTCTTTCGTCTAGTGTCACGGGTACGCCTGGTGTCTTGTGTGCCGCTCTTTTCATGGGTGCCGCTGGTGTTGGGCGCTGCTCTTGTCATGGGTGCCACTGGTGTCTCAGTTCCTGCTCTTGTCCTAGGAGCCACTGGGTTCTCCGGTCCCGCTTTTGCCTTCAGTGCCGCTTTGCCACGAATGTCATGGGTGAAGCTGGTGTCTCTGTTGCCTGGGTTCTAATCTTGGGGTGAGTGTCACGGGTGCCAATAGTATCATTGCTGTCACTCTTTCACAGGTGTTGCTGGTTTCTTGGATGCCCTGATTGCCAAGGGTTTGCAGCTCTTTCCATGAGTGTCACAGGTGCTGCTGGGGTCTCGGGTGCTGCTCTTTCCTTGCGAGCTGATGTTGCTTGGGTGTCATGGGTGCTGCTGGTGTCTCATGTGCCAGTCTACCCCTGGATGCCGCTCTTGTCCTGGGTGCTGCTGGTGTCTCAGGTGACGCTCTTGCCCTGGGTGCCGCTCTTGCCGAGAGTGTCACTGGTGAGGCTGGAACCTCGGGTGACGCTCTTGAGCTGAGTGTCAGTTGTATCTTCGTTGCCATTCTTGTCTGGGTGCCACATGTGTCTCGGGTGTGGCTCTTTCATGGGTCCCACTCTTGCCGCGATTGTCACAGGTGCAGCTGGTGTATCGAGTCCCACTCTTGTCATGGGTGCTGCATTTACCATGGAAGTCATAAG
This sequence comes from Capra hircus, assembly GCF_001704415.2. Taxonomy (NCBI): domain Eukaryota; kingdom Metazoa; phylum Chordata; class Mammalia; order Artiodactyla; family Bovidae; genus Capra; species Capra hircus. Next base: position 51,375,090 of record NC_030833.1, on the reverse strand, counting down.
TGCCACTGATGTCTCAGCTGTCAACAAGTCCGCTGATGTCTCTGGTATCACATGTCCAACAGATGTCATGGGTGCAGCTGGTGTCATGGGTGTCACTAGGTTCTCGAGTGCCACCTTGTCCAGGGTGCTCCAGTATCTCAGGTGCTGATTTTGTCCTAGGTGTCGTTCTTGACACAGGTGCCTTTCTTGCTGCAAGTGTCATGGGTGCGTCTGGTGTCTCGGGTACCACTCTTTCTCTGTGTGCTGCTGGTGTCAGTTGCAGCTCTTGTCCTGTGTGTTGCTGGTGTCTCAGCTGACACTCTTGCCATTGGTGCTGCATTTGGCGTGAGTGTCATGGGTCTGGCTGGTGTCTTTGGTGCCACTCTGGCCCTGGGTGCCACTCTTGCCCCGAGTGGCATGGGTGTCGCTGGTACCTCAGGAGCTGCTCTTGAGTTGGGTGCTCCCGGTGACTCGGGTGCCACTCTTGCCCTTGGTGCCTCTCTGACTGTGTCACTGGTGAGGTTGGTACCTCGGGTGCCATTCTTCAGCTGAGTGCTGGTGGTATCTTGGTTGCCACTCTTGTCTTGGGTTCCACTTGTATCTCGGGTGTTGCTCTTGCCATGGGTCCTGCTCCTGCCACGAGTGTCACAGGTGTGGCTGCTGTGTTGGGTCCCACTCTTGCCATGGGTGCTGATCTTACCGTGTGAGTCATTAGTGCCACTGGTGTCTTGGCTGTCATTAGTGCCGCTGGTGTTTCTGGTATCACAGGTGCCACTGATGTCATGGGTGCTGCTGGTGTCATGCAGACTGCTGGGGTCTTGGGTGCCATCTTGTCCAGGGTGCTCCAGTGTCTCGGGTGCTGCTCTTGTCCTAGGTGCCGTTCTTGACATAGGTGCCTTTCTTGCTGCAAGTGTCACGGGTGCGTCTGGTGTCTCACTTGCCACCCTTTTCCTGCATGCCCCTGGTTTTGGGTTCCACTCTTGTCATGAGTGCTTCTGGGTTCTCGGGGGCCACTCCTGCCATGGGTGCCTCTTTGCTGTGAGTGTCAAGGTTGTGGCTGGTTTCTCTTTTGCTGCTTTTTTCTTGGATGAAGCTGGTGTCTCTGGTTTCTCTCTCTTATGGGTGCTATTGGTGTCCCAGGTGTCCCTCTTGTCATTACTGTCCCTGGTGTCTTTGTTGCCTCTGGTCGCCCAGGTGTCTCTGCTGTCACAGGTGCTGCTCTTGCCATGGTTGCCACTCTTGACACAAGTGCCACAGGTGCCACTATTCCAGGGAGCTGCTCTTGCCATTGGTGATGATGTTACCGTGGGTGTCATGATTGCTGCTGGCTTCTCGGGTGCTGCTCTTTCCCAGGGTGCCTCTGCTGTCTCAGGGGTCACTCTCTGACAGGTTCCTCTGGTGTCCCAGGTGTCACTGTTGTCATGGCTCTGCCTGGTTTCTTTGGTGCCACTGTTGTCCTAAGTTTATCTGGTGACACAGGTCCTGTTCTTACCATGGTTGCTACTCTTGCCACAAGTGCCATGTATGTGGCTGGTGTCATGTGTGCAGCTGGCATCTCAGAGGCCACTCTTTTCCAGGTTTCCCTGGTGTCTCAGGTGCTCCTCTTATCCTGGGTTGTGTTCTGGCCGTGGCTGCCATTCTTGTGTCTAGTGTCACAGGTACGCCTGGTGTCTCATTTGCCACTCTTTTCATGGGTGCCGCTGGTGTCGGGTGCCACTCCTGTCGTGGATGCTGCTGCTGTCTCGTTGGACGCTCTTGTCCTGAAATCCACTGTGTTCTTGGGTCCCTCTTTTGCCTTGGGTGCTGCTTTGCCACAAATGACACAGGTGCAGCTGGTGTCTCTGTTTCCGCTCGTGTCATGGGTTCTGTCTTTGGGGCGAGTATCAGGGGTGTCAATAGTATCATTGGTGTTGCTCTTTCATGGGTGCTGCTGTTGTCTCAGGTGCCCCTATTGCAGTGGGTTTGCAGCTTTCGCTGTGAGAGTCATGGGTGCCGCTGGGATCTGAGGTGCGGCTCTTGCCTTGCGTGTTACTCTTACTGTGGGAGTCATAAATGCCACTGGTATCTTGGCTGTCATGAGTGTCACTGGTGTTTCTTGTATCACAGGTGCCACTGATGTCATGGTTGCTGTTGGTATCATGGGGTCTGCTGGTTTCTCAGTTGCCACTCTAGCCCTGGGTGCCGCTCTTGTCCTGGGTGATGCTCGTGTCTCAGGTGACACTCTTGTCCTTGGTTCCACAGCCACTCTTGCCCTGGGTGGTGCTGATGTCTCTGGTGCCACTCTGGCCCTGGGTGCCGCTCTTGCCATGAGTAGCACCGGTGCCACTTGTAACTAAGGTGCTCCTCTTGAGCTGGGTGCTACTGGTGTCTCGGGTGCCACTCTTGCCCTAAGTGCTGCTCTTGCCACGAGTGGCACTGGTGATGCTGGTACCTCAGGTGTGGCTCTTGAGCTCAGTGCTGGTGGTGTCCTTATTGCCGCTCTTGTCTTGTGTGCCACTTGTGTCTCGGTTGTCGCTCTTGCCATGGGTTTGCAGCTCTTGCCATGGGTTTGCAGCTCTTGCCATGAGTGTCACTGGTGCCACTCTTGCCTTGCATGCTCTGTTGCTCAGGTGTAATGGGTGCTACTGGTGTCTCTTGTGCCACTCTAGCCCTGGGTGCTGCTGGTGTCTCAGGTGATGCTCTTGCCATGGGTGCTGCATTTGCCACAAGTGTCACAGGAGTGGCTGGTGTCTCTTGTGCCGCTCTTGTCCTCTGTGCCACAGGTGGCATGGGTGCCACAATGACCTGGTTGCTGCTTGTGTCTCTGATGCCACTCTAGCTCTGGGTACCTCTCTTGCTGTGAATGGCATGAGTGCCACTGGTAGCTCATGTGCTGCTCTTGAGCTGGTTGGTGTTGGTGTCTTGGGTGCCACTCTTGTTCTAGGTTCCACTCTTGCCACGAGTGTCATGAATGCAACTGTTGTGTCGGGTCCCACTCTTGCCATGGGTGCTGCTCTTACCGTGGGAGTCATCAGTTCCACTGGTGTTTGGGCTGTCATGAATGTCACTCGTGTCTCTGCTATCACTGGTGTCACTGATGTCATGGGTGCTGCTGGTGTCATGGGTGCCACTGGGGTCCCAGATGCCATCTTGTCCAGGGTGCTCCAGTGTCTCAGGTGCTGCTCTTGCCCTAGGTGCCATTCTTGACATAGGTGCCTTTCTTGCTGAAAGTGGCATGTGTGCATCTGATGTCTCATGTGCCACTCTTGTCATGGGTGCTTCTGGGTTATCGTGTGCCGCTTTTACCATTGATGCTTTGGCACGAGTGTCACGGTTGCGACTGGTATCTCTTTTGCCGCTCTTGTCTTGAGTGCGGCAGGTGTCTCTGGTTTCTCTCTTATGGGTGCCACTGTTGACCCCAGTGTCACTGTTTTCATGGCTCTCCCTGGTTTCTTTGGTACCACTGTTGTTCTGAGTGTATCTGGTGTCACAGGTCCTGTTCTTGCCATAGTTGCTGCTATCACCATGAGTGCCACGGGTGTGGCTGGTGTCATGTGTGCAGCTGAGGTCTCAGAAGTCACTCTTTTCCAGGTTTCCCCAGTGTCTCGCATGCTCCTCTTGTCCTGGGTTTTGTTCTTACCATGGGTGTCGTTCTTACATCTAGTGTCACAGGTACGCCTGGTGTCTCGTTTGCCGCTCTTGTCATGGGTGCTGCTGGTGTCTTGGTTCCTGCTATTTTCTGGGGCTGCTGGGTTCTCGGGTCCCGCTTTTGCCTTGGGTGCCACTTTGCCGTGAATGTCACTGGTGCAGCTGGTTTCTCTGTTACCACTCGTGTCCTGGATTCTGCTCTTGGAGCAAGTGTCACGAGTGCCTATACTATCATTGCTGTCGCTCTTTCACGGGTGTCACTGGTGTCTCAGATGTCCCAATTGCCAGGAGTTTGCAGCTCTTTCTGCAAGTGTCATGGGTGCCACTGGGGTCTCGGGTATCGCTCTTGCCTTGTGTGCTGAGGTTGCTTGGGTGTCAAGGGTGCCTCTGTTTTCTTGGGTGCCACTCTTGTCCTGGGAGCTGCTTGTGTCTCAGGTGATGCTCTTGCCTTGGGTGCCACGTTTGCCATGAGTATCACAGGTGTGGCACGTGTCTCTGGTGCCATTATTGTCCTCAATGCCACAGGTGGCAAGGGTGCCACTCTAGCCCTGGGTGCCGCTCTTGCCACGAGTGTCACTGGTGAGGCTGGAACCTCGGGTGCTGCTCTCGAGCTGAGTGCCAGTGGTTTCTTGTTTGCTGCTCTTGTCCTGGATGCCACTTGTGTCTTGGGTGTCACTCTTTCATGGGTCCATCCCTTGCCACGAGCATCATGCTGTGGCTGGTGTGTCGGGTCCCACTCTTGCCATGGTGCTGCTCTTACCGTGGGAGTCAAAAGTTCCACTGGTATCTCGGCTGTCATTAGAGCCGCTGGTGTCTCTGGTATCACAGGTGCCACTGATGTCATGGGTGCTGCTGGTGTCATGGATGCCGCTGCGGTCTCAGGTGCCATCTTGTCCAGGGTGCTCCAGTGTCTTGGAATCTGCTCTTGTCCTAGGTTCCATGCTTGATATAGGTGCCTTTCTTGCTGCAAGTGTCATGGCTGTGTCGGATGTCTTGCGTGCCACTCTCTTCCTGCGTGCCGCTGGTGTCGATTGCCGTTCTTGTCATGGGTGCTTCTCGGTTCTAGGGTGCCGCTCTTGCCATGGGTGCCACTTTGTCATGGTTGTCATGGGTACAGCTGCTGTCTCTCTTGCTTTTCGTTTCCTGTGCTCTGCTCTTCGTGGGAGTCTCACAGGTGCCACTAGTATCATTGGTGTAGCTCTTTCACAGGTGCCCCCGGTGTCTCCAGTGCTCCTGTTGCCATGGGTGTGCAGCTCCTACTGCTGGTGTCAGTTGCCGCTTTTGTCATGGATGCTTCTCGGTTCTAGGGTGCTGCTCTTGCCATGGTTGCCGCTTGCCACGAGTGTCATGGTTGAGGCTGGTATCTCTTTTTTCGCTCTTGTCTTTGGTGTGGCTGATGTCTCTGGTGTCACACTCCAGCAGGTGCCATGCTGTCCCGGTCGTCACTCTTGTCATGGCTGTCCCTGGTGTCTTTGTTGCCCCTGGTGGCCCGGGTGTCTCTGTTGTCACAGGTGCAGGTCTTGCAATGGTTGCTGCTGTTGCCACAAGTGACATAAGTGCCACTGTGGTCTCGTGTGCCATTCTTGCCTTGCATACTGCTGTTGCTCGGGTTTCATGGGTGCCTCTGGTGTCTCGTGTGCCACACTTGCCCTGGGTGCCACCTTTGTTTATGATGCCATTCTGGCCCTGGGTGCCACCCTTGCCACGAGTGTCACAGGTGACGCTGGTAGCTCAGGTGCTGCTCTTGAGCTGGGTGCTGCTGGTGTCTCGGGTGCCACTCTTTCCCTAGGTGCTGCTCTTGCCGCGAGTGTCACTGATGAGGCTGGTATCTCGGGTGCTGCTCTTGAGCTGAGTGCCGGTGGTGTCTTCGTTGCCACTCATGTCCTGGGTTCCACTTGTGTCTCGGTGTTGCTTTTGCCATGGGTCCTGCTCTTGCCAAGAGTGTCACATGTGCAGCTGGTGTGTCGGGTCCCACTCTTGCCATGGGTGCTGCTCTTTTCATGGAATTCATAAGTGCCACTGGTGTCTCGGCTGTCATGAGTGTCACTGGTGTCTCTGGTATCACAGGTGCCACTGATATCATGGGTGCTACATGTGTCATGGGTGTGCAGGGGTCTCGGGTGCCAATTGTCCAAGTTGCTCCAGTGTCTCAGAATCTGCTCTTGCCCTAGGTGCTGTTCTTGACATAGCTGCCTTTCTGGGTGCAAGTGTCACAGGTGCGTCTTGTATCTCAGGTGCTGCACTTTTCCTGCATGCCAGTGGTGTCAGCTGCCACTCTTGACATGGGGGCTTCTGGGTTCTTGGGTGCAGCTCTTGCCATGGATGCTGCTTTGCTGCTCGTGTCACGGAATCAGCTGGTTTCTCTTTTGCCGCCCTTGTCTTGGGTGCAGCTGGTGTCTCTGGTGTCACTCTCTTACGGGTGCCACTGGTGTCCTGGGTGTCCTTCTTTTCATGGCTGCCCCTGGTGTCTTTGTTCCCCCTGGAGGCCCGGGTGTCTCTGTTCTCACAGGTGCTGCTCTTGCTGTGGTTGCCGCTCTTGCCACAAGAGCCAGGAGTGCTATTATCCTCCAGAGCCACTCTTGCCATTGGTGCTGATGTTACTGTGGGTGTCATGAGTGCTGCTGTTTTCTTGGGTGCTGCTCTTTACCTGGGTGGCACTGCTGTCTCCGGTGTCACTCTGTGACAGGTGCAACTGGTATCCTGGATGTCACTGTTGTCATGGCTCTCCGTGGTTTCTTTGGTGTCACTGTTGTCCTGAGCGTATCTGGTGTCACAGGTCCTGTTCTTGCCATGGTTGCTGTTCTTACCATGAGTGCCACAGGTGTGGCTGGTGTCATGTGTGCAGCTGGGGTCTTGAGGGCCCCTCTTTTCCAGGTTTCCCTGGTGTACAGGTGCTGCCCTTGTCCTGGATTCTGTTCTCACCATCAGTGCCGTTCTTGAGTCTAGTACCAGGGGTACGCCTGGTGTCTCATTTGCAGCTTTTTTCATGGATGCTGCTGGTGTGGGGCACTGCTCTTGTCATGGGCGGTGGGGGGAGGGGTGTTGCTGGTGTCTTGTTCACTGCTCTTGTCCTGGGAGCTGCTGGGTTCTCGGGTCCCACTTTTGCCTTGGGTGCCACTTTGCCGTGAACGTCATGGGTGCAGCTGGTGTCTCTGTTGCCGCTCCTGTCCTGTTTTCTGCTCCTGGGGCAAGTATCACGGGTGCCGATAGTATCATTGGTGTCGCTCTTTCATGGGTGCTGCTGGTGACACAGGTGTCCCTATTGCCATGGGTTTGCAGCTCTTGCTGCAATTTTCACTGGTGCCACTGGGGTCTTGGGTGCCACACTTGCCTTGTGTGCTGCTGTTGCTCGGGTGTCATGGATGCTGTTGGTGTCTCGTGTGCCAATCTAGGCCTGGGTGCCACTCTAGGCCTGGGTGCCACTCTTGTCCTGGGTGCTGCTGGTGTCTCAGGTGACACTCTTGTCATGGGTGCTGCGTTTGCCACAAGTGTCATGGGAGTGGCTGGTGTCTCTTGTGCTGCTCTTGTCCTCGATGCCACAGGTGGCATGGGTGCCACTCTTGCCCTGGGTGCTGCTTGTATCTCTTATGCCGCTCTAACCCTGGTTGACTCTCTTGCAGTGAATGACACGGGTGCCACTCTTGCTCTATGTGCCACTCTTGCTCTCAGTGCTGCTCTTGCCACAAGTGTCACTGGTGAGGCTGGAATCTTGGGTGCCACTCTTGAGCTGAGTGCTGGTATTGTCTTCATTGCCACTCTTGTCCTGGGGGCCACTTGTGTCTCGGGTGTCGTTCTTGCCATGGGTCCTACTCTTGCCACAAGTGTCATGGGTGCGGCTGGTGTGTCGGGTCCCATTCTTGCCATGGGTGCTGTTCTTTCTGTGGAAGTCATAAGTGCCACTGGTGTCTCCACTGTCATGAGTATCGCTGGTGTCTCTGGTATCACAGGACCCACAGATGTCATGGGTGCTGCTGGTGTCATGGGTGCTGCTGGGGTCTCAGGTGCCATCCAGAGCAGGGTGCTCGAGTCTCTCCTGTGCTGCTCTTGTCCTAGGTGCCATTTGGCATAGGTGTCTTTCTTGCTGCAAGTGTCATGGGTGCATCTGGTGTCACGGGCCCCGTTCTTGTCATGAGTGTTTCTGGATTTTTGGGTGCCACTTTTGCCGCGAGTGACCAGCCGTCACTGTTGCGGCTGGTGTCTCTTTTGCCGGTCTTGTCTTTGGTGCTGCTGGTGTCTCTGGTATCACACTCTTCTGGGTGCTGTGGTGTATTGGGTGTCACTCTCTCACGCCTGTCCCTGGTGTCTTTGTTACCCCTGGTGGCCCGGGTATCACTGTTGTCACAGGTGCCACTCTTGCCATGGTTGCCACTCCTGCCACAAGAGACACAGGTGCCACTGGGGTCTTGTGTGCTGCTGTTGCTTTGTGCGCTGCTGTTGCTCGAGTGTCATGGGTGCCTCTGGTGTCTCGGGTGCCACTCTTGCCCTGGGTGCTGCTGATGTCTCTGGTGCATTCGGGCCCCGGGGGCCACACTTGCTGCGAGTGGCACGGGTGCCACTGGTAGCTCAGTTGCTGCTCTTGAGCTGGGTGCTACTAGTGTCTCAGGTGCCACTCTTGCCCTAGGTGCCACTACTGCCATGAGTGTCACTGGTGAGGCTGGTACCTCAGGTGCTGCTCTTGAGCTGAGTGCCAATGGTGTCTTGGTTGTCACTCTTGTATGGGTGCCACTTGTGTCTCGGGTGTTGCTCTTGCCATGGGTCCCACTCTTGCCGTGAGTGTCACTGGTGTGGCTGGTGTGTTGGGTCCCACTCTTGCCAGGGGTGCTGCTCTTTTCGTGGGAGTCATAAGTGCCACTGGTGTCTCAGCTGTCATGAGTGCCTCTGGTGTCTCTGGTATCACAATGCCATTGAAATCATGGGTGCTGCTGGTGTCATGGGTGCCACTGGGGTTCCGGGTGCCATCTTGTCCAGGATGCTCCAGTGTCTCAGGTGCTGATCTTGTCCGGTGCCGTTCTTTACATAGGTGCCTTTCTTCCTGCAGGTGTCACAGGTGCGTCTGGTATCTCAGATGCCGCTCTTTTCCTGTGTGCCCCTGCTGTCGGGTGCCCCTCTTGTCATGGGTGCTTCTGGGTTCTCAGGTGTGGCTCTTGCCATGGGTGCCACTTTACTGCGAGTGTCATGGTTGCAGCTCATATCTGCTTTGCCGCTCTTGTCTTACTTGTAGCTGGTGTCTCTGGTGACACTCTCTTACTTATGCAAATGGTGTCCCAGGTGTCCCTCTTTTCATGGCTGTCCCTGGTGTCTTTGTTGCCCCTGGTGGCCTGGGTGTCTCTGTTGTCATAGGTGCTGCTTGTGCCATGGTGGCTGCTCTTGCCACAAGTGCCACATGTGCCACTATTCTCGAGAGCCGCTCTTGCCATTGGTGTGATGCTACCGTGGGTGTTATGAGTGCTGCCGTTTTCTCGGGGGCTGCTCTTTTCCTGGGTGCTGCTGCTGTTAGTGTCGCTCTCTGACAGCTGCCACTGGTGTCCCGGGTGTCACTGTTGTCATGGCTCTCCCTGGTTTCTTTGGTGCCACTGTTTTCCTGAGTGTATCTGGTGTCATGGGTCCTATTCTTGCTATGGTTACCACTCTTGCTGCGAGTAGCCTGGGTGCCGCTGGTAGCTCAAGTGCTCCTCTTGAGCTGGGTGCTGCTGGTATATCTGGTGCCACTCTTTCCCTAGGTGCCGCTCTTGCCACGAGTGTCACTGGTGAGGCTAGTACCTTTGGTGCCGCTCTTGAGCTGAGTGCTGGTGGTATATTTTTTGCTGCTCTTGTCCTCGGGCGTCCTTCTTGCCATGGGTCCTGCTCTTGCCGTGAGTGTCACGGGTGCGACTGGTGTGTCTTGTCCCACTCTTGCCATGGGTGCTGGTGTTACCGTGGGAGTCATAAATGCCACTGGAGTCTCGGCTGTCATGAGTGCCACTGGTGTCTCAGGTATCACAGGTGCCACTGATGTCATGGGTGCTGCTGGTGTCATGGGTGCGCTGGGGTCTCGGGTGCCAATTGTCCAGGTTGTTCCAGTGTCTCGGGTGCTGCTCTTGTCCTAGGTGCTGTTCTTGACATAGCTGCCTTTCCGGGTGCAAGTGTCAGGTGTGCGTCTGGTATCTCAGGTGCCACTCTTTTCCTGCATGCCGCTGGTGTCGGGTGCCACTCTTATCATGGGTGCTTCTGGTTTGTCAAGTGTGGCTCTTGCCATGGATGCTACTTTGCCGCTCATGTCACGGAACCAGCTGGTTTCTCTTTTGCCGCCCTTGTCTTGGGTGTGGCTGGTGTCTCTGGTGTCACACTCTTACGGGTGCCATGGTGTCCCGGGTGTCAGTCTTGTCATGGCTGTCTCTGGTGTCTTTGTTCCCCCTGGAGGCCCGGGTGTCTGTTGTCACAGGTGTTACTCCTGCCATGGTTGCTGCTCTTGCCACAAGTGCCACAGGTGACACTATTCTCGGGAGCTGCTCAGGCGATTGATGCAGATGTACCATGAGTGTCATGAATGCTGCTGGTTTCTCAGGTGCCACTCTTTGCCTGGGTGCCACTGCTGTCTCTGGTGTCACTCTCTGACAGGTGCCACTGGTGTCCTGGTCGTCATTGTTGTCATGTCTCTCTTGACGCTCTTGCCATGGGTACCGTGTTTTCTGCGAGCGTCAGAGGAATGGCTGATGTTTCTTGTGCCGCTCTTGTCCTCGGTGCCACAGGTGGCATGGGTGCCACTCTTACCCTGGGTGCCGCTGGTGTCTCTGGTGCCACTCTAACCCTGGGTGCTGCTCTTGTCATGAGTGACATGAGTGCTGCCGGGAGCTCAGGTGCTGCTCTTGAGCTGGGTGTTCCTGGTGTCTTGGGTGCCACTCTTGCCTAGGTGCTGCTCTTGCCGCGAGTGTCACTGGTGAGGCTCTTGCCAGTACCAAGCGGTACCTCAGGTGCCACTCTTGAGCTGAGTGCCGGTGGTGTCTTGATTGCAACTCTTGTCCTGGGTGCCTCTTGTGTCTCAGCTGTCGCTCTTGCCATGGGTCCCGCTCTTGCTGTGAGTGTCACCCTTGGGACGTTCTTGCCAGGGGTGCTGCATTTGCCGTGAGTGTCACGGTGTGGCTGGTGTCTCTGGTGCTGCTCTTGTCCTGGGTGCCACATGTGTCTCGTTTGTTGCTCTTTTTTATGGGTGCTGATGGTGTCGGGCGCTGATCTTCTCATGGGTATCATTTGTATCTCCGTGGCCGCTCTTGTCCAGGGAGCTGCTGGGTTCTTGGTTCCCGCTTTTTCCTTGCGTGCCACTTTGCTGCGAATGTCACTGGTATAGATGGTGTCTCTGTTGCCGATTGTGTCCTCGGTTCTGCTCTTGGGGCGAGTATCACAGGTGCTGATAGTATCATTGGTGTTGCTCTTTCGCGGATGCCACTGGTGTCTCAGGTCCCCCTATTGCAATGGGTTTGCAGCTCTTGATGCTAGTGTCACGGGTGCTGCTGGGGTCTCAGGTGTTGCTCTTGCCTTGTGCGCCACTGCTGCTTGTGTCTCATGGGTGCCGCTGGTGTCTCGTGTGCCACTCTAGCTCTGGGTGCCGCTCTTGTCCTGGGTGCCACTGGTGAATCAGGGGACGTTCTTGCCAGGGGTGCTGCCTTTACCATGAGTGTCACGGTGTGGCTGGTGTCTCTGGTGCTGCTCTTCTCCTGGGTGCCACATGTGTCTCGTGTGTTGCTCTTTCATGTGTCCCGCTCATGCCATGAGTGTCATGGGTGCAGCTGGTGTGTTGGGTCCCACTCTTGCCATGGGTGCTGCTCTTATCGTGGGAGTCATAAGTGCCACTGATATCTTGGCTGTCATGAGAGCCACTCGTGTCTCTGGTATCACAGTTGCCACTGATGTCATGGGTGCAATTGGTGTCATGGGTGCCGCTGTGGTCTCGGGTGCCATCTTGTGCAGGGTGCTCCAGTGTCTCAGGTGCTGGTCTTGTCCTAGGTGACGTTCCTGACATAGATGCCTTTCTTGCTGGAAGTGTCACAGGTGCGTCTCGTGTCTCAGGTGCCTCTCTTGTCATGGGTGCGTCTGGGTTTTCGGGTGCCACTCTTCCCATGGCTGCTGCTTTGCTGCAAGTGTCACGGTTGCAGCTGGCATCTCTTTTGCTGCTCTTGTCTTGAGTGTGGCTGTTGCCTCTGGAGTCACTCTCTTATGGGTGCCACTGGTGTCCCAGGTGTCCATCTTGTCATGGCTGTCCCTGGTGTCTTTGTTGCCCATGGTGGCCCTGGTGTCTCTGTTATAACAAGTTCTACTCTTGCTGTGGTTGCCGCTATTGCTGCAAGTGCCACGGGTGCCACTATTCTCAGGGCGGCTCTTGCCATTGGTGCTGATGTTACTGTGGGTTCATGAGTGCTGCTGTTTTCTCGGGTGCCGCTCTTTTCCTGGGTGCCACTGCTGTTTCGGGTGTCATTCTCTGACAGGTGCCACTTGTATCCTGGGTGTCATTGTTGTCATAGCTCTCCCAAGTTTCTTTAGTTCCACTGTAGTTATGGGTGTATCTGGTGTCACAGGTCCTGTTCTTGCTATGGTTGCCTCTCTTGCCACGAGTGCCATGGGTGTGAATGGTGTCATGTGTGCAGCTGGCGTCTCGGAGGCCACTCTTTTCCAGGTTTCCCTGGTGTCTGGGGTGCCACACTTGTCATGGGTGCTGCTCTTGCCATGGGTGTCATGAGTCTTGCTGGTGTCTCGGTTGCCGCTCTATTCCTGGGTGCCACTGCTGTCTTGGCTGTCACTCTCTGACGGGTGCCTCTGGTGTCCCGGCTGTCATTGTTGTCATGGCACTCACTGGTTTCTTTGGTGCCACTGGTGTCCCAGGTGTATCTGGTGTCACAGATGCTGCTTTTGCCATGGTTGCCATTCTTGTCCCAAGTGCCACGGGTGCCACTGTGTCTCAGGTGCCACTCTTGTCATGGGTGCTGCTCTTGCCATGGGTGTCATGAGTGTTGCTGGTGTCTCGGGTGCTGCTCTATTCCTTGGTGCCAGTGCTATCTCAGGTGTCATTCTCTGATGGGTGCCACTGGTGTCCCGGGTGTCACTGTTGTCATGGCTCTCCCTGGTTTCTTTGGGGCCACTGGTGTTCCGGGTGTATCTACTGTCACAGGTACTGTTCTTGCCATGGTAGCCGATCTTACCACAAGAGCTACAGGTGCAGCTGGTGTCATAGGTGCCACTGGGGTCTCAGGTGCCACACTTATCCAGGGTGCCCAGTGTCTCAGGTGCTCCTCTTGTTCTGGGTGCTGTTCTTGGAATGGGTGCCGTTCTTGCCACAAATGTCACAGGTGTAGCTGGTGGCTCAGGTGCCACTCTTGCCCTTGGTGCCTCTAGTGTCTCAGGTGCAGCTCCTGTCATGTGTGCCACTATTGCCATGAGAGGTATAGGTGTGGCTGTTGTCTGTGGCACATCTCTTTTCCAGGGTGCCATTGTTGTCTCGAGTCCACTCTGGCTGTGAGTGTCACAGGAGTGGCTGCTACCCCCAGTGTCACTCTTATGCATGGTGCTCATGATGTCTTGGAGGCCGTTGTTGCCACGGGTTCAGCTCTTGCCCCGAGAGTCATGGGTGCAGCTGGTGTGTCGGGTCCCACATTTGTGATGGGTGGTGCTCTTTTCGTGGGATTCATCAGTGCCACTGGTGTCTCGGCTGTCATGAGTGCCACTGGTGTCTCTGGTAACACAGGTGCTACTGATGTCATGGGTGCTGCTGAGGTCTCAGGTGCCATCTTGTCCAGGGTGCTCCAGTGTCTGGGGTGCTGCTCTTGTCCTAGGTGCCGTTCTTGACATAGGTGCCTTTCTTGAGGCAAGTGTCACAGATGCATCTGGTGTCTCGGGTATCACTCTTTTCCTGTGTGCTGCCGTTGTCGGCTGCCACTCTTGTCATGGGTGCTGCTGGTGTCTCTGGTGCCACTCTGGCCCAGGGTGCCGCTCTTGCCGTGAGTGGCACGGGTGCGGCTTGTAACTCACTTGCTGCTCTTGAGCTGGGTGCTGCTGGTGTCTCTGGTGCCACTGTGGCCCAGTGTGCCACTATTGCCACAAGTGGCATGGATGTGGCTGGTATCTCAGGTGCTGCTCTTGAGCTGGGTGCTGCTGGCGTCTCAGGTGATGCTTGCCATGCATGCCGTGTTTGCCGTGAGTGTCATGGGTGTGGCTGGTGTCTCTGGTGGGCTCTTATCCTCAGGGCCACAGGTGGCATGGGTGCCATTCTTGCCCTGGGTGCCCCTGGGGTCTCTGGTGCCAGCTTAGCCCTGTCCATTGCTCTTGCCACGAGTGTCATGGGTGCTGCTGGTAGTTCAGGTGCTGCTCTTGAGCTGGGTGTTCCTGCTGCCTCAGGTGTCACTCTTGCCCTAGGTGCTGCTTTTGCCACGAGTGTCACTGGTGAGGCTGGTACCTCGGGTGATGCTTATGAGTTGAGTTCCGGTGGTGTCTTCATTGCCACTCTTGTCCTGGGTGCCATTTGTGTCTCAGGTGTCACTCTTGCCATGGGTCCCACTCTTGCCACAAGGGTCAAGAGTGCGACTGATGTGTTGGGTGCCACTGTTGCCATGGGTGCTGCTGTTACCATGAGAGTCATAAGTGCCACATGTGTCTCGGGTGTCATGAATGCCACTGGTGTCACTGCTATCACAGGTGCCACTGATGTCATGGGTGCTGCTGGTGCTATGGGTGCCGCTGGGGTCTTGGGTGCCATCTTGTCCAGGGTACTGCAGTGTCTCAGGTGCTTCTCTTGTCCTAGGTGCCGTTCTTGACATAGGTGACTTTCTTGCTGCAAATGTCACGTGGGCGTCTGGTGTCCTGTGTTATGCTCTTTTCTTGTGTGCCGCTGGTGTCAGATGCTGCTCTTGCCATGGGTGCTGCTTTGCCACCAGTGTCACGGTTGCGGCTAGTATCTCTTTGGCCGCTCTTGTGTTGGGTGCGGCTTGAGTCCCCGGAGTCATTCTCTTACAACTGCCACTGGTGTCCTGGGTGTCCCTCTTTTCATGGCTGCCCCTCATGTCTTAGTTGCCCCTGGTGGCCCGAGTGTCTCTGTTGTCACAGGTCTGCTCGTGCCATGGTAGCCGCTCTTGTCACAAGTTCCACAGGTGCCACTATTCTCGTGAGCCACTCTGGCCATTGGCGCTGATGTTACCGTGCGTGTCATGAGTGCTGCTGGTTTCTCGGATGCCGCTCTTTTCCTGGGTGCCACTACTATCTTGGTTGTCACTCTCTGACAGCTGCCACTGGTGTCCTGGGTGTCACTGATGTCATGGCTCTCCCTGATTTCTTTGGTGCCACTGTTGTCTTGAGTGTATCTGGTGTCACAGGTCCTGTTCTTGTCATGGTTGCCACTCTTGCCAAGAGTGCCATGGAAGTGGCAAGTGTGATGTGTGTAGCTGGGGTCTCAGCGGCCACTCTTTCCCTGGTTTCCTTGGTGTCCCCAGTGCTCCTCTGGTCCTGGGCTCTGTTCTTGCCATGGGTGCCGTTCCTGTGACTAGTGCCACGGGTATGCCTGTTGTCTTGTTTGCTGCTCTTTTCATGGGTGCCAGTAGTGTCCGGCCCTGTCTTCTCGTGGGTGGTGCTGGTGTCTCGGTTGCTGCTCTTGTCCCGGGAGCCACTAGGTTCTTGGGTCCCGTTTTGCCTTGGGTGCCGCTTTGCTGCAAACGTCACAGGTGCAGCTGGTGTCTCTGTTGCCACTCGTGTCCTGTATTCTTCTCTTGGGGAGAGTGTCATGGGTGCCGATAGTATCATTGGTGTTGCTCTTTCACAGGTGCCGATGGTGTCTCAGGTGGCCCAGTTGCCATGGGTTTGTAGCTCTTGCCACGAGTGTCACGGATGCCACTGGGCACTGGGGTGCCACTCTTGCCTTGCGTGCTACTGTTGCTTGGGTGTCATGGGTGCTGCTGGTGTCTCGGGTGCCACTCTAGCCCTGGGTGCCACTCTTGTACTGGGTGCTGCTGGTGTCTCAGGTGATGCTCTTGCTATGTGTGCCACATTTGTGGTGAGTGTTATGGGTGTGGATGGTGTCTCTGGTGCTGCTCTTGTCCTCGGTGCAACATGTGGCACAGGTGCCAATCTTGCCCTGGATGCCACTTGTGTCTCTGGTGTCACTCTAGCCCTGGGTGCCGCTCTTGCCGCTACTGGCACAGGTGCCGCTGGTAGCTCAGGTGCTGCTCTTGAGCTGGATGCTGTTGGTGTCTCGGGTGCCACTCTTGCCCTACGTGCTGCTCCTGCCGTGAATGTCAGTGGTGAGATGAACCTCGGGTGCCGCTCTTGAGCTGAGTGCCAGTTTCGCCTTGGTTGCTGCTCTTGTCCTGCATGCCACTTATGTCTTGGGTGTCGCTCTTTCATGGGTCCCTCTCTTGCCACGAGTGTCACGGATGTGGCTGGAATCTCTTTTGCCGATCTTGTCTTGGCCGCAGCAGGTGTCTCTGGTGTCACTCTCTTATGGATGCCATGGTGTCCCGGGTGTCCCTCATTTCATGGCTGCCCCTGGTGTTTTTGTTGCCACTGGTGGCCCGGGTGTCTCCATTGTCACAGGTGCTGCTCTTGCCATGGTTGCCGCTCTTGCCACAAGTGCCATGGGTGCCACTATTCTTGGGATCCACTCTTGCAATCCACTCTTGCCATTGGTGCTGATGTTACCATGGGTGTCATGAGTGCTATTGGCTTTTCGCGTGCCGCTCTTTTCCTGGGTGCCGCTGCTATCTCGGGTGTCACTCTCTGACAGCTGCCACTGGTGTCCCAGGTGTCACTGCTGTCATGGCTCTCCCTGGTTTCTTTGATGCCACTATTGTCCTGAGTGTATCTGGTGTCACAGGTCATTTTCTTGCCATGGTTGTTGCTCTTGACACGAGTGCCATGGGTGTGGCTGGTGTCATGTGTGCAGCTAGGAGGCTGCTTTTTTCCAGGTTTGCCCAGTATCTCGGGTGCTCCTTTTGTCCTGGGTTCTGTTCTTGTCATGGGTGCCATTCTTGCCTTTAGTGTCACAAGTACACCTGGTGTCTCATTTGCCGTTCGTTTCATGCATGCCGCTGGTGTCGTGTGCCACTCTTGTCTTGAGTAGTGTTGATGTCTCAGTTGCTGCTCTTGTCCTGGGAGCTGCTGGCTTCTTGGGTCCCTCTTTTGCCTTGTGTGTCTCTGCCGCGAATATCACAGGTGCAGCTCACGTCTCTGTTGCCGCTCGTGTCCTGGGTTCTGCTCTTGGGGCTAGTATCACAGGTTCCGATAGTACCATTGGTGTTGCTCTTTCACAGGAAGCTGCTGGTGTCTCAGGTGCCATCTTGTTTAGGTTGCTTCAGTGTCTCAGTTGCTGCTCTTGTCCTAGGTGCCGTTCTTGACATAGGTGCCTTTCTTTCTGCAAGTGTCACAGGTGCCTCTGGTGTCACAGAGGCCACTCTTTTCCTGCGTGCCACTGGGGTCTGCTGTCGCTCTTGTCATGGGTGCTTCTGGGTTCTCGGGTGCCGATCTTTCCATGGGTGCTGCTTCACTGTGAGTGTCACGGTTGTGGCTGGTATCTCTTTAGCTGCCCTTGTCTTGGGTGTGTCTGGTGTCTCTAGTGTCACTCTCTTACAGGTGCCACTGGTGTCCCAGGTGTCCCTCTTGTCATGGCTGTCCCTGGTGTCTTTGTTGCCCCTGGAGGCCCAAGTGTCTCTGTTGTTAAGGGTGCTGCTCTTGCCATGGTTGGTGCTCTTGCCACAAGTGCAACAGATGCCGCTATTCTTGGGAGCTGCTCTTTCCATTGGTGCTGATGTTACCGTGTGTGTCATGAGTGCTGCTGGTTTATCGGGTGCCACTCTTTTCCTGGGTGCCGTTGTGGTCTCTGGTGTCACTCTCTGACAGGTGCCACTGGTGTCCCGGGTGGCACTGTTGTCATGGCTCTCCCTGTTTTCTGTGGTGCCACTGATTTCCTGAGTGTATCTGGTGTCACAGGTCCTGTTCTTGCCATGGTTGCTCCTTTTGCCATGAGTGCCATGGGTGTGGCTGGTTTCATGTGTACATCTGACATCTCGAAGGCCACTCTTTTCCAGGTTTCCTTGGTGTCTTGGGAGATCCTCTTGTCCTGGGTTCTGTTCTTTCAATGGGTGCCGTTCATGGGTCTTGTGTCACAGGTACACCTGTTGTCTCATTTGCCACTCTTTTCATGGGTACTGCTGGTGTCGGGTGCTGCTCGTGTCTTGGGTGCTGCTGGTGTCTCAGTAGACGCTCTTATTCTGGGAGCCGCTGGGTTCTCAGGTCCCACTTTTGCATTGGGTGCTGCTTTGCAGTGAATGTCACGGGTGCACTGGTGTCTTAGTTGCCACTCGTGTCCTGGGTTCTGCTCTTGGGGGGAGTATCACGGGTGCCAATAGTTTCATTGGTGTCGCTCTTTCACAGGGGCCGCTGGGGTCTCAGGTGCCGGTCTTGCCTTGCGTGCTGTTGTTGCTCGGGTGTCATGGGTGCCACTGGTGTCTTGGGTTCCACTCTTGCCCTGGGTGCTGTTCTTGTCCTGGGTGCTGCTAGTGTTGCAGGTGACACTTTTGCCATGAGTGCTGTGATTGTCACAAATGTCACGGGTATGGCTCGTGTCTCTGGTGCCACTCTTGTCCTCGTTGCCATAGATGGCACAGGTGGCACTCTTGCCCTGGGTGCCGCTTGTGTCTCTTGTGCCACTCTAGCCCTGGGTGCCACTCTCGCCATGAGTTCCTTGGGTGCCACTGGTAGCGCAGGTGCTGTTCTTGAGCTGGGTGCTGCTGGTGTCTCAGGTGCCACTCTTGCCTTAGGTGCCGCTCTTTCTACGAGTGTCACTGGTGAGGCTGGAACCTTGGGTGCCACTCTTTAGCTGAGTGCTGTTGGTGTCTTGGTTGCCGCTCTTGTCCTGGGTGCCAATTGTGTCTCAGGTGTAGCTCTTGCCATAGGTCTCGCTCTCGTCACGAGTGTCACATGTGTGGCTAATGTGTTAGCTCCCACTCTTGCCATTGATGCTGCTCTTACCGTGGGAGTCATAAGTGCCACTGGTGTCTCGGCTGTCATGAATGCCGCTGGTGTCTCTGGTATCACAGGTGCCATTGATGTCATGTGTGTGGCTGTTTTCTTGGGTGCCTTTTTTTTTTCCTGCATGTCTCTGATGTCAGGTGCTGCACTTGTCATGGGTGTCACTGCATTCTCAGGTACCATTCTTGCCATGGGAGCCACTTTGCCACAAATTTCATGGCTGCAGGTGGTATCTCTGTTGCTGCTCTTGTCCTGGGTGCTGCTGGTGTCTCGGGTGTCACTATTTTCATGGCTGTCCCTCGTGTCTTTGGTGCCTCTGGTGGCCTGGGTGTCTCTGGCATCACAGATGCTGTTCATGCCTTGGTTGCCATTCTTGCCACAAGTGCCACGGATGTCGCTGTGTCTCGGGTGCCACTCATATCATGGGTGCTGCTCTTGCCATGGGTGTCATGAGTGTTGCTGGTGTCTTGGGTGCCGCTCTATTCCTTGGTGCTGGTGCTATCTTGAGTGTCACTCTCTGATGGGTGCCACTGGTGTCCGGGGGTCACTGTTGTCATGGCTCTCCTTGGTTTCTTTGGGGCCACTGGTGTCCCGGGTGTATCTGGTGTCACAGGTGCTGTTCTTGCCATGGTAGTCAATCATACCATGAGAGCCACGGGTGCAGCTGGTGTCATGGGTACTGCTGGGGTCTCGGGTGCCACTCTTGTCCTGGGTGCCAGCTTGGAATGTGTGCCGTTCTTGCCGCAAGTGCCACTCTTGTCATATGTGCTGCTCTTGCCATGGGTGTCATGAGTGCTGCTGGTGTCTTGGGTGCCGCTCTATTCCTTGGTGCCAGTGCTATCTCAGGTGTCACTCTCTGACGGGTGCCACTGGTGTCCGGGTGTTGCTGTTGTCATGGCTCTCCCTGGTTTATTTGAGGCCGCTGGGGTTCCGGGTGTATCTGGTGTCACAGGTGCTGTTCTTGCCATGGTAGCCAATCTTACCACAAGAGCCATGGGTGTGGCTTGTGTCATGGGTGCCACTGGGGTCTCGGGTGCCACTCTTATCCAGGGTGCCCGGTGTCTCAGGTGCTCCTTTTGTCTTGAGTGCTGGCTTGGAATGGGTGCGATTCTTGCCACAAGTGTCACGGGTGTAGCTGGTGGCTTGGGTGCCACTCTTGTCCTTGGTGCCACTGGTGTCTTGGATGCAGCTCCTGTCATGTGTGCCGCTATTGCTGTGAGAGTTACGGGTGTGGCTTTTGTCTCTGGTGCATCTCTTTTCCTGAGTTCCGTTGTTGTCTCAGGGCCACTATTGCCATGATTGTCACAGGAGCGGCTGCTACCTTGAGTTACACTCTTATGCATAGTGCTCATGATGTCTTGGAGGCCGTTGTTGCCATGGTTGCAGCTCTTGCCCCGAGTATCACGGGTGCAGCTGGTGTGTCGGGTCCCACTTTTGTGATGGGTGCTGTCATACCATGGGAGTCATAAGTGCCACTGGTGTCTCAGCTGTCATGAGTGCCACCGGTGTCTCTGGTAACACTGGTGCCACTGATATAATGGGTGCTGCTGGTGTCATGGGTGCTGCTGGGATTTCAGGTGCCATTTTGTCCAGGGTGCTCCAGTGTCTGGGTTGCTGCTTTTGTCCTAGATGCCATTCTTGACATAGGTGCCTTTCTTGTGGCAAGTGTCACGGGTGCATCTGATGTCTCAGGTTTCACTCTTTTCCTGTGTGCTGCTGTTGTCAGGTGTCACTCTTGTCATGGGTGCCGCTTGTATCTCTGGTGCCACTCTGGCCCAGGGTGCCACTCTTGCCACAAGTGGCACGGGTGTGGCTTGTAACTCACTTGCTGCTCTTGATCTGGGTACTGCTGGTGTCTTGGGTGCCACTCTTGCCCTGGGTGCCGTTGGTGTCTCTGGTGCCCCTCTGGCCCAGAGTGCTGCTCTTGTCCTGGGTGCTGCTGGTGTCTCAGGAGACGCTCTTGCCATGCGTGCATATTTGCCGCGAGTGTCGTGGGTGTGGCTGGTGTCTCTGGTGGGCTCTTATCCACGGGGCCACAGCTGGCACAGGTGTCATTCTTGACCTGGGTGCCACTGGTGTCTCTGGTGCCAGCTTAGCCCTGTCTGTAGCTCTTGCAATGTTTGGCATGGGTGTTGCTGGTAGCTCAGGTGCTGCTCTTGAGCTTGGTGCTGCTCATGTCTTGGGTGCCACTCTTGCCCTAGGTGCTGCTTTTTCCATTAGTGTCACTGGTGAGGCTGGAACCTTGGGTGCCATTCTTTAGCTGAGTGCTGTTGGTGTCTTTGTTGCCGCTCTTGTCCTGGGTGCCAATTGTATCTCAGGTGTCACTCTTGCCAATGGTCCCGTTCTTGTCATGAGTGTCACATGCGCAGCTAATGTGTCAGGTCCCACCCTTGCCATGGGTGCTGCTCTTACCGTGGGAGTCATAATTGCCACTGGTGTCTTGGCTGTCATGAGTGCTGCTGTTGACTCTACTATCACAGGTGCCACTGATGTCATGGGTGCTGCTGGCGTTATGGGTCCCACTGGGGTCTCAGAAGCCATCTTGTCCAGGGTGTTCCAATGTCTCCAGCGTTGCTCTTATCCTAGGTGCTGTTTTGACATAGGTGCCTTTCTTGCTGCAAGTGTTGCATGTGCGTCTGGTGTCTCAGGTGCCACTCTTTCCCTGCGTGCTGCTGGTGCCAGGTGCTGCTGGTGTCTTAGGTGATGCTCTTGCCATGTGTGCCGCATTTGCCACAAGTGTCACGGGAGTGGCTGGTGTCTCTTGTGCAGCTCTTGTCCTCGGTGACACAGGTGGCATGGGTGCCACTCTAGCCCTGGGTACTTCTTGTGTCTCTGATGCCACTCTAGCCCTGGGTGCTGCTCTTGCCATGAGTGGCACAGGTGCCACTGGTAGCTCTGGTGTTTCTCTTGAGCTAGGTGCTGTTGGTGTCTTGGGTGCCATTCTTGCCCTAGTTGCTGCTCTTGCTGTGAGTGTCACTGGTGAGGCTGGAACCTTGCGTGCCACTCTTGAGCTGAGTGAGAGTGGTGTCTTGGTTGCCACTCTTGTCCTGGGTGCCACTTGTGTCTCAGATGTTGCTCTTTCATGGGTCCCTCACTTACCACGAGTGTTTCGCATAGCCTGGTGTGTCGGGTTCCACTCTTGCCATGAGTGCTGCTCTTACCATGGGAGTCATAAATGCCACTGGTATCTTGGCTGTCATGAGAGTGACTGGTGTCTCTGGTATCACAGGTGCCACTGATGTCATGGGTGCTGCTGGTGTCATGGGTGCGACTGGGATCTCAGGTGCCATCTTGTCCAGGGTGCTCCAGTGTCTCGGGTGCTGCTCTTGTCCCAAGTGCCCTTCTTGACATAGGTTACTTTCTTGCTGCAAGTGTCACGTGTGCATCTGGTGTTTCGGGTGCTGCTCTTTTCCTGCTTGCCCCTTGTGTCGGGTGCCAGTCCTGTCATGGATGCTTCTGGGTCCTCAGAAGCCGCTCTTGCCATGAGTGCTGCTTTTCTGTGAGTGTCACGGTTGCGCATGGTATCTATTTATCTGCTCTTGTGTTGGGTCTGACTGGTGTCTCTGGTGTCACTCTCTTATGAGTACCATTGGTGCCACAGGAGTCATTCTTGCATTGGCTGTCCCTAGTGTGTTTGTCGCCCCCTCATGGCCCAGTTATCTCTTGTCACAGGTGCTGCTTGTGCCATGGTTGCTGCTCTTGCCACAAGTGCCACTGGTGCCACTATTCTCGGGAGCTGTTCGGTGATTGATGCTGATGTTACCATGGGTGTCATGAGTGCTGCTGGTTTCTCGGGTGCCACTCTTTGCCTGGGTGCCACTGCTATCTCGGTTGTCACTCTCTGGCAGGTGCCACGGTGTCCCGGTTGTCACTGTTGTCATGTCTCTCCCTGGTTTCTTTGGTGCCACTGTTGTCCTGAGTGTATCTGCTGTCACAGGACCTGTACTTGCCATGGTTGCCACTCTTGCCACGAATGCCATGGGTGTGGCTGGTGTCATGTGTGCAGCTGAGGTCTTGGAGGCCAGTCTTTTCCAGGTTTTCCCAGTGTCTTAGGTGTTCCTTTTGTCCTGGGTTCTGTTCTTGACATGGGTGCTGTTCTTGCGTCTAGTGTCACGGGTATGCCTGGTGTTTTGTTTTCCGCTCTTTTCATTGGTGTCACTGGTGGCTGATGCTGCTCAGTCGTGCATGCCGCTGGTGTCTAGGAGGCCGCTCTTGTCCTGGAAGCAACTGTGTTCTCAGGTTCTGCTTTTGCTTTGGGTGCCACTTTGCAGCTAATGTCACAGGCGCAACTGGTGTCTCTGTTGCCACTCGTGTACTGGGTTCTGCTCTTGGGGTGAGTATCATGGGTGCCAATAGTATCAGTGGTGCTCTTTCACGGGTGTCGCTGCTGTCTTGGGTGCCCCTATTGCCATGGGTTTGCAGTTCTACACACGAGTGTCACAGGTGCCACTGAGGTCTCGGGTGCCGCTGTGCCTTGCGTGCTGAGGTTGCTCAGGTGTCATGGGTGCCACTGGTGTCTTGGGTTCCACTCAAGCCCTGGGTGCCCATCTTGTCCTGTGTGCTGCTGATGTCTCAGGTGACTCTCTTGCCATGGGTACTGCATTTTCTGCAAGGGTAGCAGGTATGGCTGGTGTCTCTGGTTCCACTTTTGTCCTTGGTGTCACAGGTGGCATGGGTGCCACTCTTGCCCTGGGTGCCGCTGGTGTCTCTGGTGCCACTCTAGCTCTGGATGCTGCTCTTGTCCTGGGTACTGCTATTGTCTCAGGTGACGCTCTTGCCATGGGTGCCACTTTTGCCGTGGGTGTCATGGGTGCCACTTGTGTCTCGGGTGCTGCTCTTGCTGTGTGTGCTGCTTTTGCTCAGGTGTCACGGATGCCAAGGGTGTCTTGGGTGTAACGCGTGACACTGGTGTCTCGGGTGCTACTATTGTCCTGGCTGCCACTAGTGTCTCGGGTGCCCCTATTGCCATGAGTTTTCAGCTCTTGCCATGGGTCCCACTGCTGTCTCTTATGTTGCTCTTGTCCTGGGTCCCACTGGTATCTCGGGTTCTGATATAGTCCTGGGTGCTGCTCGTGTCTAAGGTCCAACTCTTGCCTTGGTGCTGCTGTTGCTCAGGTGTC
Source organism: Capra hircus (assembly GCF_001704415.2). Classification (NCBI taxonomy): domain Eukaryota; kingdom Metazoa; phylum Chordata; class Mammalia; order Artiodactyla; family Bovidae; genus Capra; species Capra hircus. Next base: position 51,351,385 of record NC_030833.1, on the reverse strand, counting down.
ATGGCTACCTCTGGTCTCTCGGGTGCCACTCTTAGCCCTGTGTGCCGCTCTTGTCCTGGGAGCTGCTGGTGTCTCAGGTGATGCTATTGCCATGGGTGCCATGTTTCCTGCAAGTGTCACGGGTGTGGCTGGTGTCCCTGGTGCAGCTCTTGTACTCTGTGCCACAGGTGGCATGGGTGCTGCTCTTGCCTGGTTGCCACTTGTGTCTCTGGTGCCACTCTGGCCGTGGGTGCTGCTCTTGACACGAGTGTCACTGGTGAGGCTGGTACCTGGGGTGATGCTCTTGAGCTGAGTGCTGGTGGTGACTTGGTACTGTTCTTGTCCTGGGTGCCACTTGTGTCTCGGGAGTCGCTCCTGCCATGGGTCCTGCTCTTGCCATGAGTATCACGGGTGTGGTTGGTGTGTCGGGTCCCACTCTTGCCATGGGTGCTGCTCGTACTGTGGGAGTCATCAGTGCCAATGGTGTCTCGGCTGTCATGAGTGCCACTGGTGTCTCTAGTACCACAGGTGCCACTGATGTCACATGTGTGGCTGTTTCCTTGGGTGCCGTTTTTTTCTGCATGCCACTGGTGTCAAGTGTTGCACTTGTCATGGGTGTCGCTGGGTTCTTGGGTGCTGTTCTTGCCATGGGTGCTGCTTTGCTGCGAATTTCATGGTTGTGGCTGGTATCTCTATTGCTGCTCTTGTCCTGGGTGCTGCTGGTGTCTCGGGTGTCACTCTTTCATTGGCTGTCCCTCGTGTCTTTGGTCCCCCTGGTGTCCTGGGTGTCTCTGACGTCACAGGTGCTGTTCATGCCTTGGTTTCTGTTCTTGCCACAAGTGCCCCGGGTGCCACCGTGTCTCAGGTTCCACACTTGTCATGGGTGCTGCTCTTGCCATCGGTGTCATGAGTGTTGCTGGTGTCTTGGGTGCCACTTTATTCCTAGATGCCAATGCTGTCTCAGATGTCATTCTTTGATGGATACATCTGGTGTCCCAGGTGTCACTGTTGTCATGGCACTCCCTGGTTTCTCTGGTGCCACTGGTGTCCTGGGTGTATCTGGTGTCACAAGTGCTGCTTTTGCCATGGTTGCCGTTCTTGCCAAAAGTGCCACGGGTGCCATTGTCTCAGGTGCCGCTCTTGTCATGGGTGCTGCTCTTGCCATGGATGTCATGAGTGTTGCTGGTGTCTTGGGTGCTGCTTTATTCCTTGGTTCCAGTGCTATCTCGGGTGCCACTCTCTGACGGGTGCCACTGGTGTCCCGCTTGTCACTGTTGTCATGGCACTCCCTGGTTTCTTTGGGGCCACTGGTGTCCCGGGTGTATCTGGTGTCACAGGTGCTGTTCTTGCCATGGTAGCCGATCATACCATGAGAGCCACGGGTGCAGCCGGTGTCATGGGTGCTGCTGGGGTCTCGGGTGCCACTCTTATCCAGGGTGCCCAGTGTCTTGGGTGCAGCTCCTGTCACGCGTGCCACGATTGCCGTGAGAGTTATGGGTGTGGTGTTGTCTCTGGTTCATCTCTTTTCCTGGGTACCTTTGTTATCTAGGGGTCACTCTTGCCCTGAGTGTCACAGAAGCAGCTGCTACCTCGAGTGCCACTCTTATGCATGGTGCCAATGATGTCTTGGAGGCCGTTGTTGCCACGGGTGCAGCTTTTGCCGTGAGTGTCATGGTTGCAGCTGGTGTGTCGGGTCCCACACTTGCGATGGATTCTGCTCATACCATGGAAGTCATAAGCACCACTGGTGTCTTGGCTGTCATGAGTGCCGCTGGTGTCTCTGGTAACATAGGTGCCATTGATGTCATGGGTGCTGCTGGTGTCACGGGTGCTGCTGGGGTCTCGGGTGCCATCTTGTCCAGGTTGCTCCAGTGGCTCGGGTGCTGCTCTTATCCTAGTGCTGTTCTTGACATAGATGCCTTTCTTGCTGCAAATGTCATGGGTGGGTCTGGTGTCTCGGGTACCACTCTTTACCTGTGTGCCGCTGTTGTCAGGTGGCGCTCTTATCATGAGTGCCCCTGGTGTCTCTGGTGCCACTCTAGCCCTGGGTGCCGCTCTTGTCCTGGGTACCTCTTGTGTCTCGGGTATCACTCTTTCCATGGGTCCCTCTCTTGCTGCGAGTGTCATGAGTGCGGCTGGTGTGTCTCGTCCCACTCTTGCCATGTGTGCCGTTCTTGCATCTAGTGTCACGGGTATGCCTGGTGTCTCGTTTGCCGCTCCTTTCATGAGTCCTGCTGGTGTCGGGTGCCGCTCTTGTCGTGGGTGCCGCTAGTTTCTCTGTTGCTGCTCTTCTCCTGGGAGCTGCAGGGTCTCTGGCGCCGCTTTTGCCTTGGGTGCTGCTTTGCTGCGAATGTCATGGGTGCAGCTGGTGTCTCTGTTTCCACTCATGTCCTGGGTTCTGGTGATGGGGCAAGTATCACCGGTGCCAATAATAACATTGGTGTTGGTCTTTCATGGGTACCACTGCTGTTTTGGGTGCCCCTATTGCCGTGGGTTTGCAGCTCTTGCTGCGAGTGTCATGGGTGCCACTGGGGTCTTGGGTGCCACTCTGGCCCTGGGTGCCACTCTTGTCCTGGTTGCTGCTGGTGTCTCTGGTGACACTTTTGCCATGGGTCACGCATTTGCCGTGGGTGTCAGGAATGTGGCTGGTGTCTCTAGTGCCACTCTTGTCCTCGGTGCCACAGGTAGCATGGGTGCCACTCTCACCCTGGGTGTCTCTGGTGTCTCTTGTGCCACTCTAGCCCTGGGTGCCACTCTTGCCACGAGTGACATGGCTGCCACTGGTAGCTCAGGTGCTTCTCTTGAGCTGGTTACTGCTGGTGTCTTGGGTGCCACTCTATCCTGGGTGCTGCTCTTGCCGCAATTGTCACTGGTGAGGCTGGTACCTCGGGTGCCGCTCTCGAGCTGAGTGCTTATGGTGCCTTGGTTGCTGCTCTTGTCCTGGGTGCCACTTTTGTCTCGGATGGTGCTCTTTCATGGGTCCCGCTCTTGCCGCGAGTGTCACGGGTGCGGCTGGTGTGTCGGGTCCCACTCTTGCCATGGGTTCTGCTCTTACTGTGGGAGTCTTAAATTGCCACTGGTGTCTCGGCTGTCATGATAGCTGCTGGTGTCTCTTATGTCACAGGTGCAACTGATGCCATGAGTGCTGCTTTTGTCATGGCTGCTGCTGGGTTCTCATGTGCCATCTTGTCCAGGGTGCTCCAGTGTCTCGGGTGCTGCTCTTGTCCTAGATGCCGCTCTTGACATAGGTGCCTTTCTTGCTACAAGTGTCATGGGTGCATCTGGTGTCTCACGTGATGCTCTTTTTCTGCATGCCACTGGGCTCTTGTCATGAGTGCCTCTGGGTTCTCGGGTGTTGCTCTTGCTATGGGTGCCGCTCTTGCCACAAGTTCCATTCGTGCCACTATTCTCAGGTGCTGCTCTTGCCATTGGTGCCACTTTGCCACGAGTGTCATGGTTGCAGCTGATATCTCTTTTGTTGCTCTTGTCTTGGGTGCAGCTGGATGTCCCTCTTGTCATGGCTGTCCCTGATGTCTTTGTTGCCCCTGGTGGCCCGGGTGTCTCTGTTGTCACAGGTGCTGCTCTTGCCATGGTTTCTGCTCTTGCCACAAGTGCCATTGGTGCCACTATTCTCGGGTGCCACTCTTGCCATGAGTGCCACTTTGTCGCAAGTGTCATGGTTGTGGCTGGTATCTCTTTTGCTGATCTTGACTTGGGTGTGGCTGGTGTCTCTGGTGTCACTCTGTTACGGGTGCCACTGGTGTCCCAGGTGTCACTATTGTCATGGCTCTTCCTGGTTTCTTTGATGCCACTCTGGTCCTGAGTGTATCTGATGTCACAGGTCCTGTTCTTGCCATGATTGCTGCTATTGCCACGAGTTAAAAAGAGAGACTAAAAAGTTAGGGATGGAGACCCATCACGGGGAGTGATTCATAAAATAAGAAAAGTTTCCAAACAGCAGGAAACCCTCTCACCAGCTGGTCTATGGGGAGTTTTGGAATCTCAGAGGGCAACATAATTGGGAGGAAAAATAAATAAATAAATAAATAAATAACTAGGTAAAACCCAGAGATTACACACCTAATGGCAACTCCCAGCAGACAAGTAGCCCAGACACTCACATCCACCACCAGCAAGAGGAAACTGAACAGGGGGGGAGCAGGCTACATTGCTTAGGGTTAGAACCAGGCCTGAATGCCCTGAGGGCAACCTGAGGGAGCTAACCTGAGATAGCAACGCAAACTGTGGGATAGCCAGAGAGAGAGAGAGAGAGAGAGAACTTTCCCGCAAAAAGCTCTAACCTAAGGCAATGCCTGGCCAGCTTACAAAGAAAGGACTGAGCAAACACCAGATAAGAGCTGCCGGCTGCAGATCTGCTCATCCCCTGCTAGAGGCAGCGAGGCATGCGGGTGGCAGCTAGAGCCAGAAGGTGACGGGCAAACTCGACCCCTGAGAGGGCATCCTCCACCAAACTGTGAACAGGCTCCCAGTTGCTAACCAAGTCTTCCTGGGACCCTGGACAGTTGACATCCACCAAGAGGGCAGCCAGAGATCAGCTCCCCAGAGGAGATACATGGCATAACTGAGACTGTATTCCCACTATGCACCCAGGAAACCAAGCGGCTGGGAAGGGTGGGGAGGAGGTGATAATATGCACTGCCCCATCTGGGGAGAGTGTCCTCACCAAGCACCTGCTTGCCTGAGCTGCTCAGACCTGGGAAAGGCACAAAATGCAGGCCCAACCGAGTCTGTGCCTTTGTGGAGTACTCGAGAACCTGAACCTGAGCAGGTTAGACCTGGGAAGTGCACTCAACCCAGGGCCCACCTTAGACAATTCCCTTACAGAGCAACCTGGAACCTGATCAGTATAGACTAGGAAAGCACACACGCCTTGAGTGGAAACCTTGACAAGCCACTCATCCAACCCCACCCACAGGGAGGAACCTCCATGATAAAGAGGAACCACAAACTGCCAGCATACAGAAGGCCACCCCAAAACAATAAACAATACACTTAAACCCAAAACAGCAAATTAAATGGCAACAGGATCACACTTATCAATAACTACCTTAAATGCAAATGGGTTGAATGCCCCAACCAAAAGACAAAGACTGGCTGAATGGATGCAAAAGCAACACCCCTATATATGTTGTCTACAAGAGACCCACCTCAAACCTAGGGACACATACAGACTGAAAGTGAAGAGCTGGAAAAAGATATTTCATGCAAATGGAGACCAAAAGAAAGCAGGAGTAGCAATACTCATATCAGATAAAATAGACTTTGAAATAAAGGCTGTGAAAAGAGACAAAGAAGGACACTACATAATGATCAAATGATCAATCCAAGAAGAAGATATAACAGTTATATATGCTCCCAGCATAGGAGCACTGCAATATGTAAGGCAAATGCTAACAAGTATGAAAGGGGAAATTAACAGTAACATAATAATAGTGGGAGACTTTAACACCCCACTCACAACTATGGATAGATCAACTAAACACAAAATTACCAGGGAAACACAAACTTCCCATGATGGATTCATGCTGATGTATGGCAAAACCAATGGAGTATTGTAAAGTAAAAATAAATAAAGAAATAAAATAAAATCTGAAAAAAATTTAAAAAGTCAGAATTTAAGGCTAAAAATACTATAAGTGATACAAAGAAAAAAATGATACAATGAGCCAGTTAGACCTAATTGATATCTGTAGGACATTTCACCCCAAAACAATGAATTTCACCTTTTTCTCAAGTGCATACAGAACCTGGACCAGGATAGATCACATCCTGGGCCATAAATCTAGCCTTGGCAAATTCAAAAAGATTAAAATCATCTCAAGCATCTTTTCTGATCACATTGAGATAAGTTTACATGTCAACTACAAGGGAAAAAAAACTATTAAAAATACAAACATATGAAGGCTAAACAACACACTTCTCAATAACCCACAAATCACTGAAGAAATCAAAAAAGAAATCAAAATATGCATAGAAACAAATGAAAATGAAAACACTACAACCCAAAACCTATGGGATTCAGTAAAAGCAGTGTTAAGGGGAAAAGTCATAGCAATACAAACTTATCTCGAGAAACAGGAGAGAAATCAAATAAATAACTTAACTCTACACCTAAAGCAACTAGAAAAGGAAGAAGTGAATCACCCCAGGGTTAGTAGAAGGAAAGAAATCATAAAAATTAGGGCAGAAATAAATGCAAAAGAAACAAAGGTGACCATAACCAAAATCAACAAAGCTAAAAACTGGTTTTTTTTTTTTTTTTTTTTTGAGAATATAAACAAAATAGACAAACCATTAGCCAGGCTCATCAAGAAAAAAAATAGGGGGGAGAAGAATCAAATCAACAGAGTCAGAAATGAAAATGGAGAAATCACAACAGATCATAAGAGACTACTATCAGCAACTATATGAATAAAAGGAAGAAATGGACAACTTGGAACAAATGGACAAATTCTTTAAAAAGTATAACTTTCCAAAACTGAACCAGGAAGAAATAGAAAATCTTAACAGACCCATCACAAGCACAGAAATCAAAACTGTAATCCGAAATCTTCCAACAAACAAAAGTACAGGACCAGATGGCTTCACAGCTGAATTCTACCAAAAATTTTGAGAAGAGCTAACACCTATCTTATTCAAACTCTTCCAGAAAATTTCAGAGGAAAGTAAACGTCCAAACTCATTTTATGAGGCCACCATCACCCTAATAATAAAACCAGACAAAGATGCCACTAAAAAGAAAACTACAAGCCAATATCACTGATGAATATAGATGCAAAAATTCCTAACAAAATTCTGGCCAACAGAATTCAACAACATATTAAAAAGATACATCATGACCAAGTGGGCTTTATCCCAGGGATGCAAGGATTCTCCAATATTCACAAATTGATCAATGTGATGCACCATATTGACAAATTGCTAGATAAGAACCATATGATTATCTCAATAGATGCAGAGAAAGCCTTTGACAAAATTCAGCATCCATTTATGACAAAAAAAAACCTCCAGAAAGTAGGTATAGAGGAACATATCTCAACAAAATAAAAGCCATAAACCCACAGCAAACATTATCCTCAATGCTGAAAAATTGAAAGCATTTCCTCTAAAGACAGGAACAAGACAAGGATGCCCACTGTCATAACTAGTTTTCAACATAGTTTTGGAGGTTTTGGCCACAGCAATCAGTGTAGAAAAAGAAATAAAAGGAATCCAGATTGGAAAAGAAGAAGTAAAACTCTCACTGTTTGCAGATGACATGATCCTCTACATAGAAAACCCTAAAGACTCCACCAGAAAATTACTATAGCTAGTCAATGAATACAACAAAGTCACAGGATATAAAATTAACACACAGAAATCCCTTGTATTCCTATACACTCACAATTAGAAAACAGAAATTTCAGCATTGCAAAGAAAAGAATAAAATACTTAGGAATATATCTACCTAAAGAAACTGGAGTCTATTATACAGAGTGAAGTAAGCCAGAAAGAAAAACACCAATACAGTATATTAACACATATATATGGAATTTAGAAAGATGGTAACAATAACCCTGTTTGCGAGACAGTAAAAGAGACATAGATGTATAGAACAGCCTTTTGGATTCTGTGGGAGAGGGCAAGGGTGGGATGATTTGGGAGAATGACATTGAAACATATATAATATCATATGTGTAATGAATCACCAGTCGAGGTACGATGCATGATACAGGATGCTTGGTGCTGGTGCACTAGGATGACCCAGAGGGATGGTATGGAGAGAGAGGTGTAAGGGGGGTTCAGGATGGGGAACATTTGTACACCTGTGGTGGATTCATGTTGATGTATGGCAAAAACAATACAATATTATAAAGTAACTAGCCTCCAATTGAAATAAATAATTTAAAAAAAAACAGAAAACTATAAAACACTGATTTAAAAAAATCAAAGATGACACAAACAGATGGAGAAATATACAATGTTCTTGGATCAGAAGAATCAATATAGTGAAAATGAGTATATTACCCAAAGCAATCTATAGATTCAATGCAATCCCTATCAAGCTACCAACGGTATTTTTCACAGAACTAAAACAAATAATTTCACAATTTGTATGGAAATACAAAAAACCTCAAATAGCCAAAGCGATCTTGAGAATGAAGAATGGAACTGGAGGAATCAACCTGCCTGACTTTGGGCTATACTACAAAGCAACAGTCATCAAGACAGCTACGGTACTGGCACAAAGACAGAAACATAGACCAATGGAACAAAATAGAAAGCCCAGAGATAAATCCACACACCTATGGACACCTTATCTTTGACAAAGAAGGAAAGAATATACAATGGAGAAAAGACAATATCTTTAGCAAGTGGTGCTGGAAAAACTGGTCAATTGCTTGTAAAAGAATGAAACTAGAACACTTTCTAACACCATACACAAAAATAAACTCAAAATAAAGATCTAAACGTAAGACCAGAAACTATAAAGCTCTTAGAGGAAAACATAGGCAAAACATTCTCCGATATAAATCACAGCAGGATCCTCTATGACCCACCTCCCAGAGTAATGGAAATAAAAGCAAAAATAAACAAATAGGACCTATTTAAACTTAAAAACTTTTGCACAACGAAGGAAACTCTTAGTAAGGTGAAAAGACAGCTTACAGAATGGGGAAATTAATAGCAAATGAAGCAACTGACAAAGAATTAATATCAAAAATATACAAGCAACTCCTGCAGCTCAATTTCAGAAAAATAAACTACCCAATCAAAAAATGGCCTGAAGAACTAAACAGACATTTCTCCAAAGAAGACATGCAGATGGTGCAGGCGGCGATGGTGAGCCAGCACACTAAGTGCAGGCGGCAGTGGCAAGCTGGCACACCAAACCCAGCTGAGAAGAGTTACCCCGCGTCCGAGGTCAGGGGTGGTAGCCGAGAGGAGCTACCCCGCGTCCGATGCCAGTGGCTGCCGGGAGGAGACACCCCACTTCCGAGGTCAAAGGCAGCCTGGAGAAGCCACTTCGTGCCTGAGGCCAGGGGCGGTGACCCTGAGGAGCCACCCCGAGCCCGAGGCCAGGGATGGCAGCTGGGAAGAGCCACCAACGCCCAAGGCCAGGGCAAAGAGCCGGGAGGAGCAACCCGAGGAGTGGTGGCTGCGCAGGCACAGGAGGGCCTAGAGGAGCTATCCCACGTTGAAGGTCAGGAACAGTGGTGGTAAGGAGGTACCCATCATCCAAGGTAAGGAGCAGCGGCTGTGCTTTGCTGGAGCAGCCATGAAGAGATACCCAACCCCCAAGGTAAAAGAAACCCAAGTAAGATGGTAGGTGTTGCAAGAGGGCATCAGAGGGCAGACATGCTGAAACCATACTAACAGAAAACTAGTCAATCTAATCACACTGGGACCACAGCCTTGTCTAACTCAATGAAACCAAGCCACGCCTCCAGGGCCACCCAAGACAGGTGGGACATGGTGGAGAGGTCTGACAGAATGTGGTCCACTGGAGAAGGAAATGGAAAGTCACTTCAGCATTCTTGCCTTGAGAACCCCATGAACAGTATGAAAAGGCAAAATGATAGGATACCAAAAGAGGAACTCCCCAGGTCATTAGGTGTCCAATATGCTACTGGAGATCAGTGGAGAAATATCTCCAGAAAGAATGTAGGGATGGGGCCAAAGCAAAAACAATACCCAGTTGTGGATGTGACTGGTAATAGAAGCAAGATCTGACGCTATAAAGAGCAATATTGCATAGGAACCTGGAATGTCAAGTCCATGAATCAAGGCAAATTGGAAGTGGTCAAACAAGAGATGGCAAGGGTGAACGTCAATATTCTAGGACTCAGTGAACTAAAATAGATTGGAATGGGTGAATTTAACTCAGATGAGCATTATATCTACTACTGCGGGCAGGAATCCCTCAGAAGAAATGGAGTAGCCATCATGGTCAACAAAAGAGTCCTAAATGCAGTACTTGGATGCAATCTCAAAAATGACAGAATGATCTCTGTTCATATCCAAGGCAAGCCATTCAATATCACAGTAATCCAAGTCTATGCCCCAACCAGTAATGCTGAAGAAGCTGAAGTTGAATGGTTTTACGAAGACCTACAAGACCTTTTAGAACTAACACCCAAAAAAGATGTCATTTTCAATATAGGGGAATGGAATGCAAAAGTAGGAAGTCAGGAAACACCTGGAGTAACAGGCAAATTTGGCCTTGGAATGCAGAATGAAGCAGGACAAAGACTAATAGAGTTTTGCCAAGAAAATGCACTGGTCATAGCAAACACCCTCTTCCAACAACATAAGAAAAGACTCTACACATGTACATCACCAGATGGTCAACAACGAAATCAGATTGATTATATTCTCTGCAGCAAAAGATGGAGAAGCTCTATACAGTCAACAAAAACAAGACCAGGAGCTGACTGTGGCTCAGATCATGAACTCCTTATTACCAAATTCAGACTCAAATTGAAGAAAGTAGGGAAAACCGCTAGACCATTCAGGTATGACCTAAATCAAATCCCTTATGATTATACAGTGGAACTGAGAAATAGATTTAAGGGCCGAGATCTGATAGAGTGCCTGATGAACTATGGAATGAGGTTCGTGACGTTGTACAGGAGACAGGGATCAAGACCATCCCCATGGAAAAGAAATGCAAAAAAGAAAAATGGCTGTCTGGGGAGGCCTTACAAATAGCTGTGAAAAGAAGAGAGGCGAAAAGCCAAAGAGTAAATAAAAGATAAAAGCATCTGAATGCAGAGTTCCAAAGAATAGCAAGAAGAGATAAGAAAGCGTTCTTCAGAGATCAATGCAAAGAAATAGAGGAAAACAACAGAATGGGGAAGACTAGAGATCTCTTCAAGAAAATTAGAGACACCAAGGGAACATTTCATGCAAAGATGGGCTCGATAAAGGACAGAAATGGTATGGACCTAACAAAAGCAGAAGATATTAAGAAGAGATGGCAAGAATACACTGAAGAACTGTACAAAAAAGATCTTCACGACCCAGATAATCATGATGATGTGATCACTAATCTAGAGCCAGACATCCTGGAATGTGAAGTCAAGTGGGCCTTAGAAAGCATCACTACAAACAAAACCAGTGGAGGTGATGGAATTCCAGTTGAGCTGTTTCAAATCCTGAAAGATGATGCTGTGAAAGTGCTACACTCAATATTCCAGCAAATTTGGAAAACTCAGCAGTGGCCACAGGACTGGAAAAGGTCAGTTTTCATTCCAATCCCAAAGAAAGGCAATGCAAAAAAAAAAAATGCTCAAACTACCGCACAATTGCACTCATCTCACATGGTATTAAAGTAATGCTCAAAATTCTCGAAGCCAGGCTTCAGCAATACGTGAACCGTGAACTCCCTGATGTTCAAGCTGGTTTTAGAAAAGGCAGAAGAACCAGAGATCAAATGGCCAACATCTGCTGGATCATGGAAAAAGCAAGAGAGTTCCAGAAAAACATCTATTTCTGCTTTATTGACTATGCCAAAGCCTTTGACTGTGTGGATCACAATCAACTATGGAAAATTCTGAAAGAGATGGGAATGCCATACTACCTAACCTGCCTCTTGAGAAATTTGTATGCAGGTCAGGAAGCAACAGTTAGAACTGGACATGGAATAACAGACTGGTTCCAAATAGAAAAAGGAGTATGTTAAGGCTGTATATTGTCACCCTGTTTATTTAACTTCTATGCAGAATACATCATGAGAAATGCTGGACTGGAAGAAACACAAGCTGGAATCAAGATTGCTGGGAGAAATATCAATAACCTCAGATATGCACATGACACCACCCTTATGGCAGAAAGTGAAGAGGAACTAAAAAGCCTCTTGATGAAAGGGAAAGAGGAGAGTGAAAAAGTTGGCTTAAAGCTCAACATTCAGAAAACGAAGATCATGGCATCTGGTCCCATCACTTCACGGAAAATAGACGGGGAAACAGTGGAAACTGTCAGACTTTATTTTCGGGTGCTCCAAAAACACTGCAGATGGTGACTGCAGCCATGAAATTAAAAGATGCTTACTCCTTGGAAGAAAAGTTATGACCAACCTAGATAGTGTATTCAAAAGCAGAGACATTACTTTGCCGACTGAAGTCCGTCTAGTCAAGGCTATGGTTTTCCCTGTGGTCATTTATGGATGTGAGAGTGGACTGTGAAGAAGGCTGAGCGCCGAAGAATTGATGCTTTTTAACTGTGATGTTGGAGAAGACTCTTGAGATTCCCTTGGACTGCAAGGAGATCCCACCAGTCCATTCTGAAGGAGATCAACCCTGGGATTTCTTTGGAAGGAATGATGCTAAAGCTGAAGCTCCAGTACTTTGGCCACCTCTTGGGACGAGTTGACTCATTGGAAAAGACTCTGATGCTGGGATGGATTGGGGGCGGGAGGAGAAGGGGACGGCTGAGGATGAGATGGCTGGATGGAATCACGGACTCAATGGACGTGAGTCTGAGTGAACTCTGGGAGATTGAGATGGACAGGGATACCTGGCGTGCTGCAATTCATGGGGTCGCAAAGAGTCGGACATGACTCAGCCACTGAACTGAACTGAACTGACCTGAACAAACACATAAAAGTTGCTCAACATCACTCATTATCAGAGAAATGCAAATCAAAACCACAATGAGGTACCATTTCATACCAGTCAGAATGGCTGTGATCCAAAAGTCTACAAGCAATAAATGCTGAAGTGGGTGTGGAAAAAAGTGAACCCTCTTACATTGTTGATGGGAATGCAAACTAGTACAGCCACTATGGAGAACAGTGTGGAGATTCCTTAAAAATCTGGAAATAGAACTACCATATGACCAAGCAACCCCACTTCTGGGCATAAACACACCAAGGAAATCAGAATCAAAATAGACACCTGTATACCAATGTTCATCATAACACTGTTTATAATAACCTGGACATGGGTGCAACCTAGATGTTCATCAGAAGATGAATGGATTAGAAAGCTGTGGTACATATACAAAATGGAGTATTACTTAGCAATTAAAAAGAAAGCATTTGAATCAGTTCTAATAAGGTGGATGAAACTGGATCCTATTACACAGACTGAAGTAAGTCAGAAAGAAAAACACCAATACAGTACATTAATGGTAACAGTGACCCTATATCCGAGACAGCAAAAGAGACACAGATGTAAAGAACAGACCTTTGGACTCTGTGGGAGAAGGTGAAAGTGGGATGATTTGACAGAATAGCATTGAAATATGTATATTATCATATGTGAAATAGATTGCCAGTCCAGGTTCGATGCATGAGGCAGGGTTCTCAGGCTGCTGCACTGAGATGATCCTGAGGGATGGGATGGGGAGGGAGGTGGGAGGGAGGGTCAGAATGGGGAACACATATATACCCATGGTTGATTCACGTGAATGTATGGCAAAAACCATGACAATATTGTAAAGTAATTAGCCTCCAATTAAAATATTTAAAAAATGCTAACACCAAAAGCTGAAGGTCAGTATAGTATAAAAGGAAGATCTGAAGATTGTAAGATAAGCCTTGAGATCCAGGTTTGGCTACTGCAATTAATACATGAACTTGAATGTAAGCACATTTTTATTCCTGAAGTGAAGAGCATCAGTATTATGCCAGGTATTTCAGATCAAGAAAATAAAGCTGAAGATCTGCTCCCACATGTAGTAATACCCTTGGCAGGATCTTGACGAAGTTGCTGAGGGACCTGGAGAAAGGATTTTCTCAGAATCAGTTGGTTAGTGTAACCAGGGACAGCTATGTCTTAAGGAGAACATAAACGTAGTAGAAACTTCAGAAATATTTGTTGAAGGGCAAATGCTGCCATGATCTCACTTGTATGTGAAAGCTAAAATAGTCAGACCCGCAAAAGCAGAACATAGAACTTTGATTGTCAGGGCTTGGAAAAGAGGGCAATGGAGAGATGTGTGTCAAGGGGACAAAGTTTCAATTATGAAACAAATAAATTCTGAAAATGTACAACAATATGACTGCAATTAACAGTACTACATTTTATACTTGAAACGTGGTAAGAGAGTAGACCTTAACTATTTTCATCATAAAGAAAAAATAAAAGAAAATTATAACACATGAAGTAATTGATATACTAATTATCTTGATTGTGGTGACTATGTCACTATATATATATATATATATATATATATATATATATATATATATACATCAACTATACGCCTCAGATCTATACAATTTGTTTTTGTCAATTATATCTCAATAAATCTAAAAAAATAAAATTAAAATGTATACTTAAAAAAGAGAAATATTTATTAAATAACCAAGATAAATTCTGCTGTTACTTTTTATATCCAAAATGTTTGGAGTCTGTGGGAATGATTATGGAGCATGAGGAGAAGACATTTAAGCTTTTAACTTTCATATATAAATGTTCCTAAAGCTGCTGTTAATTTTTCTTCAGCTTTTCCAAGAAAACAGAATTACATGAGGAAGCAGTAATTAATTATAATTGCTTGCTTTGAGGACTCTGAATAATAAGACAACTGATTTTCTCCAGGGCTTTTGTGCCACAGGGAGTGGAGAGACATGAGTCTCAACCTCTTCCCCAAACTACTGAGACCTCCAGAGACTGGAAGGTGGGATGCTTTTCCATCAGCAGGTCTGTCTGTAGTCTGAAAAAATATAGATATTCTTTACCATGTAATGTATCTAAAAGATACCTTACATTCACACATTCTTTTATGAGAAAAAGACGTTTGAAGGAAATTTAGAGTCATTGCCAACATTAAGTTAACAGGGACAGGAAGTGCATATTTTCTAGCAAGCTTTGTAAAGGAAACCTGGCTTAGCTGAGCTCCTTTGTAATAGTGTCCTCAACAAGTGTTTCCTGGGAGTGGGGGAGAAGACGGTCCCTGAGAGTTTTCACGTACATGTTTCTCTCCTTCTGTGAGTTTTTGGAAGAATTGTGCAAGGGAACAGAAGTAGGTATTTAAACAAACTGAATTTAAGAGAATAAAATGAACCTTCAGGAGACAAAGAATCAACAGGTTCAGCTCCAAATCAGATTTTCGAGCATGGGAAAAACAAATGCTTACAAGAGCAAAAAGAAAAAAAAAAAAGAATGGGAAAAAATTGCAAAGATAAAGATTACAGGTACCAGTGCATTCCAGATTCAACAATCATACAATTTAAACTACACAATAACATCATTTGGGAGATAAGAAACTAGATGTTTAATTTGGACATAATTCAGAAAGAAGAACCTGAAAATCAACAAAGAAATAAGGCAATAGTTTTCAACTACAGACGATTATGAACCTCCCCTCCCCTCCCACATGGACATTTGACAATAGCTGAAGGCATTTTTGATTGTCATAATTAATGTACTGGAGTGACTGGACAGAGGTCAGAGATGCTGCTATACATAGTAGCATGCACAGGGTAGCTCCCTATAAAAATAAAAATCCGTTTTTGTGCAGAAGCTTTTAATTTTAATTAGATCCCATTTGTTTATTTTTTGCTTTTATTTCCAGTATTCTGGGAGGTGGGTCATAGAGGATCCTGCTGTGATTTATGTCGTTTTGCAGATGTTCTCCTCTAGGAGTTTTATAGTTTCTGGTCTTATGTTTAGATCTTTAATCCATTTTGAGTTTATTTTTGTGTATGGTGTTAGAAAGTGATCTAGTTTCATTCTTTTACAAGTGGTTGACCAGTTTTTCCAGCACCACTTATTAAAGAGATTGTCTTTAATCCATTGTATATTCTTGCCTCCTTTGTTGAAGATAAGGTGTCCATAGGTGTGTGGATTCATCTCTGGGCTTTCTATTTTGTTCCATTGATCTATGTTTCTGTCTTTGTGCCAGTGCCATACTGTCTTGATGACTGTGGCTTTGTAGTAGAGCCTGAAGTCAGGCAGGTTGATTCCTCCAGTTCCATTCTTCTTTCTCAAGATTGCTTTGGCTATTCAAGGTTTTTTGTATTTCCATACAAATTGTGAAATTATTTGTTCTAACTATGTGAAAAATACAGCTGGTAGCTTGATAGGGATTGCATTGAATCTATAGATTGCTTTGGGTAGTATACAAGCAACTCCTGCAGTTCAATTCCAGAAAAATAAATGACCCAATCAAAAAATGGGCCATAGAACTAAATAGACATTTCTCCAAAGAAGACATACAGATGGCTAACAAACACATGTAAAGATGCTCAACATCACTCATTATCAGAGAAATGCAAATCAAAGCCACAATGAGGTACCATCTCACGCCAGTCAGAATGGCAGCGATCCAAAAGTCTATAAGCAATAAATGCTAGAGAGGGTGTGGAGAAAAGGGAACCCTCCTACACTGTTGGTGGGAATGCAAACTAGTACAGCCACTATGGAGAACAGTGTGGAGATTCCTTTAAAATTTGCAAATAGAACTGCCTTATGACCCAGCAATCCCACTGCTGGGCATATACACTGAGGAAACCAGAATTGAAAGAGACGCGTGTACCCCAATGTTCATCGCAGCACTGTTTATAATAGCCAGGACATGGAAGCAACCTAGATGTCCATCAGCAGATGAATGGATAAGAAAACTGTGGTACATATACACAATGGAGTATTTCTCAGCCATTAAAAAGAATTCATTTGAATCAATTCTAATAAGGTGGGTGAAACTGGAGCTGATTATACAGAGTGAAGTAAGCCAGAAAGAAAAACTCCAATACAGTATACTAATGCATATATATGGAATTAGAAAGATGGTAACAATAACCCTGTATGCGAGACAGCAAAAGAGACACAGGTGTATTGAACAGTTTTTTGGACTCTGTGGGAGAGGGAGAGGGTGGGATGATTTGGGAGAATGACATTGAAACATGTATAATATCATATAAGAAATGAATCGCCAGTCTAGGTTTGATGCAGAATACAGGATGTTTGGGGCTGGTGCACTGGGATGACCCAGAGGGATGGTATGGGGTGGGAAATGGGAGGGGTGTTCAGAATTGGGAACACGTATACACCCATGGCGGATTCATGTTGTTGTAAGGCAAAACCAATACAATATTGTAAAGTAATAATAATAATAAAATTAAATTTAAATAAATAAATAAAAATCCAGCGTAAAATATCAATAGTACAAAGCTTGAGAAACTCTGAAGATTATAATCAATAAATAATTTTATAATAGTGAGAACTGACTTGGTAAGATTTACTTCTGGTTGATCCTTAAATCCTTGACTATCTGAACACACAACGCCATCAAGAGTTCTAACTGTTATGTGGGACCTCTTGCCTTTAATGTTGAAATATCTAGAACCAGTTGGTTCTTGGTTTGAGAAATAGCGATGACCTTACCAGAAATGTTAGTCTGAGAAAGAATTCTTATTTATAAAGAAAGATAATTAAAGGAAATTAATTATCTGATATGTATGACTTACAGTTCTAAAGAAAGGACAATTCCAGGTGAACTAAGATGTGCCACATTGTTAATACTTTACCCCATTGCCACCATGTATTTGTAAAAACCTTCCGCACAGAAAAGGAAATAATCAACAGAAAGAAGAGGCAACAGAATGGGAGGAAATATTTGAAATGCATGTATCTTATAAAGCAGGGGTCCCCAAATTCCAGGATTTAATACCTGACAATCTGAGGTGGATCTGTTAATAATAATAATAATAGTAATAATAATAAAATGCACAATAAATGCAATGTGCTTGAATCATCCCAAACCTGCTACCACCCTGGTCCATGGAAAAATTGTCTTCTATGAAACCAGTTCTTGGCCCCAAATACACTGAGGATTACTGCCAAGGATTCAGTTCAGTTCAGTCTCTCAGTCGTGTCTGACTCTTTGCGACCCCATGAATCGCAGGATGCCAGGCCTCCCTGTCCATCACCAACTCCCGGAGTTCACTCAGATTCACATCCATCGAGTCAGTGATGCTATCCAGCCATCTCATCCTCTGTCGTCCCCTTCTCCTCCTGCCCCCAATCCCTCCCAGCAGCAAAGTATTTTCCAATGAGTCAACTCTTCGCATGAGGTGGCCAAAGTACTCGAGTTTCAGGATTAATCTCTAATAAATGCATTAAAAGGTCATGCAATTCAATAGCAATAAGCACAAAAGCTAATAGGCCTGCTAAAAAATTAGCTAAGGACATAATTTAGACATTTTTTAAGAAAATATATAAATGGCCAATAGATATTTTAAAAGAAGAAAAACATGTTCAATGTTCTAATCATCAGGGAAAGGCAAATCAAAACACAAATGAGATATTACCTTATATCTGTCAGGATGACTATTATCAGAAATTACAAAAAGACAAGGTCAGCAAGGATATGGAGAAATTAGAACCTTTGTATGTTGTTGGTAGAAATGCAAAATGGCATGGCTGCTATGGAAAACAGTATGGTGGTGTTTCACAATATAAAAATTAAATAGCTATATGATCCAGTAATCCTGTTTTTAGATGTTCATCAAAAAATGGTGAAATTATGACTTCAAAGAGATGTTAACATTTCTGTGTTCATTGTAGAACTATTCACAGTAGTGAATAGTAGCCAAGATGTGGAAACATCTAAATATGAAAAATTAAGTAAATAAAGAAAATGTGGCATATATAAAATATGGAATAAAACTCAACCTTTAAAAAAAGATGGAATTTCTGCAATATGTGGCCACATGGATGAATACTGAAGATATTATGCTTAAATGATATAAACCAGTAACTGAAAGGCAAATATTATATGATTTCCCACTTATGTATGTATTTAACATAGTGAAATTCATAAACTCAAAGAGCATTATCATAATTGTCAGAGTCAGGTGGAGGGGGAATGGGAAGTTACAAATCAATGGGCATAAACTTTTACTTAAGCAAGTTGAATAACTTCTAGAGATGTAATATACAAAAAACACATCCATAGTCAGCAATGCTGTATGAGTACCCTAAAATCTAAGAGGATGGGTCATGTTGCATTCTTACTGCAATAAAATTATATATATATATATATAAATAAATATAGGTGTATTATTATTTTTAAAAAAATTTAATTGCATTTCATCATTTTCTTACTCCCCCCCACAACTCCCACCCCATTAATGCCAGCTTACTTGTCTTGAATCCAGTCCAGGTACCACATTGCATTAAATCATCATGTCTTCCAAATCTCCTCTAGTCTGTGATACTTTTTCAATTTTCTTTTTCTTTCCTTTATTTTATTTATTTATTTTTTTTTTTTGGCTCTTACAATTCTAAGGGATACTGGTGAGATATCCTGTAGAATACTTTCAAATGTGGGCTTTCCTAATGATTTTCTCACATTGGATTGAGGGAAAGAATATCACAGAAGTAAAGCTTTTCTCATCACATCATACCAAGGGATAAATGAGAGCCACATGACACCACTATGGTGATAGTCACCTTTTTTCAGGTAGAAATGGCAACCCACTCCAGTATTCTTGCCTGGACAATCCCATGGACAGAGGAGCCTGGTGGTATGCAGTCCATGGGGTCGCTAAGAATCGGACACGACTGAGCGACTTCACTTCCACTTTTCACTTTCATGCCTTGGAGAAGGAAATGGTAACCCACTCCAGTTTTTTTGCCTGGAGAATCCCAGGGACGGGGGAGCCTGGTGGGCTGCTGTCTATGGGGTCGCTCAGTGTCAGACACGACTGAAATGACGCAGCAGCAGCAGCAGCAGCAGCAGCAGTCAGGTAATATCAGTCACATTTCTTTAAAGTTAAATTCAAGATTTCCAATGTAGTTGAGTTGATAACGATTATTTCTAGAGTGTTATTTTTTTCCTTATTTAAATTCTATAGTTCATGTTTTCTTCAAGAAATATGTGCTATTTCAATATCTAAAAGTAGTTAATGGAGTGGATGTGGTGATATAATAAAAGAGATATTTAAAAGGGACTAGATCATTTTCCTAACTTGTTTGTAAATATTTCTGCTTTAACTCAATAAATCATGATATCAGATGTTCATTCTTTTCTATTTCTGTGTAGTATTTCATTGTAAAACTATATTACTACCTGATTATCAAATCTTATTGATATTTGGGTTATTTCCACCTTTGGGAAACTGTGAATAAACTTCTATGAATACTGATGTGTGATGCCTTTTGTAGAAATATGTTGTCATGCCCCTTGCATAAATACAGTTGAGATTTGTTGTTAAAGGCAGGGTACATATTTATCTAAGTAAAAAGTTTTCTTATCAATAAATAAATAAATCATGAAGAACTCTTCATTCTACTCCCGTTTGGTTATAGTGAAAGTTTGGAAGAAAAGGGTTTTACTTGGCATATTGTAGTCATTCAATTAATATTTGATAATGTTGACTTCTATAATTACATAATTTTGATAACTGTAGAAAAAGTATTGGAGTGATGAAAAGTCTGAGAGGAATAACTTTAACGTATAAATTTTCATATGAAATTCCCCTAACACTGTTCCAGTTTTTCTGGGACACAGAAATTGCATCAGAGAATGGTGATTAATTATAAATGTTTATTTCATGGCTTTAAAAGAATGAGGCAACAGATAGTCTCTAGGGTTTATGCCCCAAAGGCTGTGACTCTTGATATAAGAATATATCCATCACTTCCAAATAGGACAGATCCTGCTTTCAACATCAGCAGGTATGCATTAGATTCTAAAGACAGATTAATATTAATTTCAATGTTGGGAATCTAGGGAAAAAAGTGTGGAGGGGAAATTCACCATTTTGATATAGACATTCTTGAGAATTATCTAGTCATTGAAAATTGCCTTTCTGAGGTTTCAAGGAAGAGGAACTGCACTAAACCTAGAGAGCTCTCTATTAAAGCTGGCTCAGCTGAGATCCTGAGTGAGTGTGTGTGGATGCTCAGGGCTTCAGTCCTGTATGATGCTGTGCCAGGCTCCTCTGACCATGGGATTATCCTGGGAAGACTAGTGAACCAGTTTGCCATTTCCTCCTCCAGGGGGTCTTCCTAACCCAGGGATCAAACCTGCGTTTTCTGTAACTCCTGCATCCTCAGGCAGGAGGATTCTTTGCCATGGAGCCACCTAGGAAGTCCTACCCCCTGAATAACAGTCCCTTAAACAAGAGATGCCTGGAATGCGGGGTTAGGAGAGTTCTGAGAATCTGGGGAATGTGCATTATCTTGCTACTTCAAATGTTTTAAATTGAAGTCAAGGTAGAAAGGACAAGTATTTTAAGAAAGAGAGAGATCAAACAAACTATAATGAAAAAAGGAAAAAAGGACCATTTTTACTTAAGATTATAAAGTGGCTCTGAGACTAAATATTACAACCAAATAGGGGGGAAATCTAGGGAACCTATATAAAAAGTAACTTTAGTTTAAAATGAGTGTTTAGGAAATTCCCTGGTAACTCAGTGGATAGAGCTTTGCCAATGCAGGGGTGCAGATTTGATCCTTGGTCAGAGAATTGTAGTCCCACATGCCTCATGGCCAATATATATCACAAGTGATATTGTTGTAAATTCAATAGAGACTTTAAAAATAGTCCATATAAAAATTAATTAACTTAAGTTAATGAATGTTTAAGTGCTTTGCTGCTGCTGCTAAGTCAATTCAGTCGTGTCTGACTCTGTTCGACCCCATAGACGGCAGCCCACCAGGCTTCCCCATCCCAGGGATTCTCCAGGCAAGATCACTGGAGTGAGTTGCCATTTCCTTCTCCAATGCAGGAAAGTAAAAAGTGAAAGTTGAAGTCACTCAGTCATGTCTGACTCTTAGCGACCCCATAGACTACACACAGGCATATGCTATAGTCGTGCTTTTACATGCAAAAATCTGAGTCAATGACAACAACAAAAGGAACCCACAGTTTTGGGCGGGTTCCTAAATGTTGCTGAGGGACTGGTTCCATTTCAGATGTAAGAATGAAAGCTGCTAACGTATTTTCTCAGTGCTTTGTGATAGGCTGTCTTCAATACTCAAATTTATAAGTTTAGGAAGAGATAGGGACCTTGAGTTCTTTGTTTTGCGTATGATCTGATCTCTTCATTGTTGGCCAGCTGAAATCAGTTTCTTGAGTTGTGGAACTAGAGAGAACTACCAGAAATGAGAGAGAAAAAGCTCCTGGTTCTGGTTCTGGTTCAGTAGGATCTTAGAGGTATTGGTCACCAATTGGAGAAACAGAATTATTTTATATTACTTTTTTCTCATGAAATGTTTCCATAGTACAGTGCTACCTTAAGTGTTTAATCTTTCTCCTTTACAGGTAATATAGGGACAGAATAAATATTCTATGAATCTTGAAGGGAGAAAAAAGAGAGAGAAAGGCCAAAAACTGGACATTTCTAAGTCAATTTTTAATAAGAATAGCTATTCTTTCTGAGAGAATATTTTTCTCAAATTTCTTTCCTTGATGCTTTCTAGTATAGCTCTGTGATACGAATACTTTCATCAGGCACATTCCAAAGTCTCCAGTTTGTCATAAATTAGTATGATAATAAATAAAGAAAATAGCATCTGGACCTGGATCAAGATTACTGTAGACAAATGAGTAATTGCTGGGAGACTGTATCAGGGTTCATGTCATAGATGTGTAGATTGAGCCTTATTTGCATGGTATAGGGAAAGTCAAAAATTTCCATCTTCTGCTTTGCCATCTCTAGAATAAATAGCTAGACTAGATTATCTTTATTATTTTCTCAATATTATTATTCCTCAAGCAATGATGGGGGATTAACAACCTGGACTTGCTAAGTTGAGAAGCACACTCTGTGAAAAATTATAATTTATTTTGAAAAGTTTACTGATTCAGAAGCAAAACACGTGTTAAAGTGCTTTATGGAATTAATAGTAAAGGGACAAATGTAAAGTGTTAGGGGTGTCATTTTTAATGTCACATTCTGAACATAAAATGCAAAATTTAATTTGTTTAGAAATTTATCACTTTTAGTATTAGTTATAGAACTGAAACAAGTAGCTCTGGTACTAGGGTAAATTAATCTTTTATGAAATTATAATGTTCAAGAAAATCTGAAAGTATTATGTGAGGATTTCATTTAAAATAATCCCAAGTGACTTGAACTCATCTTTTTACTTTGAAATATTAAAAATTAAAATTGAGAACAAAGAGAGTTCAATAATTATAATTTTACTCAAATAAAATGTTTAAAAGTTTGTCATTTTTAAAAATTTTAGACTTTTAGCATAGCATGCATAGAAAATACATAGATTCTGAAAGAGACACTTTGCTTCATCTTCCAGCTTTGGTAAGGAGTAGTTAACTAAATGTCTTACATCCTTATTTACCTTAATATTTTTCTTTCTAGGACTGATTCAGATTCTGACAAACAGAAACCATGTTTCTATCAGAGAGAAATAAAAGTGGGGCCACGTTCACTCTCCTGGGCTTCTCCAATGACCCAGAGTTGCAAGTCCCCCTCTTCTTGACATTCCTGGCCATCTACAGTGTCACTGTGGTAGGGAATCTTGGGATGATTGTAATCATCAAAATTAACCCCAAACTATACACCCTCATGTACTTTTTCCTCAGCCACCTCTCCTTTGTGGACTTTTGTTATTCCTCCATCGTTGCTCCCAAGACCATGGTGAACTTCATGGTAGAAGACAGAACCATTTCATTTGTAGGCTGTGTAATACAATTCTTTTTCTTTTGTACCTTTGTGGTGACTGAGTCCTTTTTATTAGCTGTGATGGCCTATGATCACTTTGTGGCCATCTGCAACCCTCTACTCTACATGGTGGCCATGTCCCCAAGACTCTGTGCCACATTAGTGGTTGGATCTTATGCTTGGGGAATAGCTTGCTCCTTGATACTCACCTGTACTGTTATCAAATTATCATTTCAAGGTTTCAACACAATCGATCACTTCTTCTGTGAGTTCTCCTCCCTGCTTTCCCTCTCTTGCTCTGATACTTATCTCAACCAGTTGCTGCTTTTCATTTTTGCCACCTTTAATGAAATCAGCACACTCTTCATTATTCTCCTGTCTTATGTGTTTATTGTTGTCACCATCCTCAAAATGCATTCAGCCTGTGGTCGTAGCAAAGCCTTCTCCACCTGTGCCTCACACCTCACCACCATCAGCATCTTCCATGGCACCATCCTCTTCCTCTATTGTGTGCCCAACTCCAAAAACTCCAGGCACACAGTCAAAGTGGCATCTGTATTTTACACGGTGGTCATCCCCATGTTGAATCCCCTGATCTACAGTCTGAGAAATAAAGATGTCAAGGACACAGTCTCAAAGATCATGGACTCTAAAGTATTTTCGTACTAAACATTTTTCTGAAAGATTTTGCCCTTGATATGTAAATAAACTGTGTCTGCAAAGGTTGGTTGATAAAAAGAAATTTATTATTAATGATGTGTTAATATGTAAAATAGAAAGTACATGATATTTTACTTAACTGTACTAAACTTGACTCTCTCTCTTACTGTAAAAAACGTTAGTAATCTTTCAAATCTTTTTGTTTAAAATTTTAGGCAAATAATCTGATTACAAAGGTTAAAAGACATAAATATCATGCGGTATACTTCTGTAATTTTAATAATTGTTAATTTCATCATCCTTTTTTAATACCTATGATAGACTAGGCTCTCAATAATAACATGGATTCCTATTACAAAAAGTACAAAGAGCAATTAAGACATAGTGTTCATCCTTCAAGGAATAAAAATTCAGTGATGATAGTAGGGCACTTTAAAAAGTGGAAATTGTATAAGAGAGAAAACAGTAAGTATAATAGAAGGTTTCACAGCAAACTTTTCAAGTCTTTAAGAGAGATACTTTTATCAAATAGGTATTATGTACTCTGGTTTGGATAACAGAAAGAGTTTTAGGAGACATATTTCAACATAGGAGTTTTATCCAGGAGACTAAACATTGAGAAAGAAGGAGGTCAGAGTGCAATACTGAGTCAATGATACAACAACGATTTTTTTAAATTGAATAAATACTGTTTGCATATTTGGATATTTTTGTTGTATTGTATATACAGGTTATTTGGCATGAATGAAAGTTGATAAGACATGGTTTATATTCCGAATGTGTTTTCAAAAGAGCTCCATTGTGGCAACATAATCAGCTATGATTGTTGTTGAGTCACTCAGTTGTGTCCAATTCTTTCACAATCCTGTGTACTCTAGTCCACCAGGATCCTCTATCCATGGGATTTTCCAGGCAAGAATACTGGAGTGGGTTGCCATTTCCTTCTCCAGTGATAGAGTCCACCAGAGACTTAAAAATGGTAGACCAGATCACAGAAAATTTTACATACAGAAAGGAAACATGGTGAGTACCTACCTAATATGCATTTCAAGCTATTATTCTGCCTATGAAGGCATCAGAAATATTATCAATTCTTTTTATTTTCCTGAATAAAATGTCTATGTCCTTTTCAACTAAAGAAAGTGAAAGTGAAAGTTGCTTAGTTGTATCCTATTCTTTGTGACCCCATGGACTAGTCCAGAGAATTCTCCAGGCCAAAATACTGGACTAGGTAGCCTTCCCGTTTTCCAGGGAATCTTCCCAACCCAGGGGTCGAACCGTGGTCTCCCACATTGGATGCAGATTCTTTACCAGTTGAGCCACAAGGGAAACCCTCTCAACTAAACTCATAGCTTTAAAAAAACAGTACTTGGAGTTGCCCTAAGTGTTGAAAACCAGTTGCCTATATGACCATATTCAACATATGAGAAGAAGGTAGTCACTAGTATCCAGATTTATTCAATCTGGCAAATTAGAAATACTAAATCTTTGGACTTTCCTGGTGGTCCAAAGGCTAAGAGTCTGCACTCCCAATTCAGGAATCCTGGCTTTGATCTCTGGTCAGGAAACTAGATTCCTCGTTCTGCAACTAAAAGACTCTATGTGCTGCAACTAAGATCTGGTGTAGCCAAATGAAAAATATTGAAAAACAGAAATACCAGGTCTTCCAGTGTTCTGGTCTGGAGAATTCTGTTGACTGTATAGTCCATAGGGTCGCAAAGAGTCAGGCACGACTGAGAGACTTTCACTTCACCTAACATTAATAGCTCACTTGCTTGAA
This sequence comes from Capra hircus, assembly GCF_001704415.2. Lineage (NCBI taxonomy): Eukaryota > Metazoa > Chordata > Mammalia > Artiodactyla > Bovidae > Capra > Capra hircus. The sequence continues at coordinate 51,325,379 of NC_030833.1, read as the reverse complement.
TAATTTGTACACTATTCTCTCTACTCAATGTCTAGATAAATTCTACAATGTCTTCTTTTCAAAAGATCTGAACACTCATAATATTTGAGAGCATTAAATGTAAATGGGAATAGAATCTGTCAGAATTTGTGCTGAAATAGGAATAACACAAATATTTCAGCCACTTTCTCACAGTGGTTTTTCCTCAAATTTTTTAAAGTAATGCATTAAAATTAGATTGCCTTCTAATTTTGCTGAAGACTAAAATTTTGGATCTTATATCTTTTAAGATGATTTTCTGCCCAATATGGTAGTTTTCAACATGATCCCAATTCTTCAGTTATGCAGGTATCCACACCCCTTTATGCTCTTCTGATTAATGGTGGAATCAATTTCTCCATGTTCTGAATTTAGACTACTTTGTGACTAGCTTTGACTGATATAGAAGGTAGCTGAAGAGAGATTGTGCCATCTTCAAGCATCTGATGGCCCTGTGGCTTTCTAATAATCTCTTAGAATTTGCATAGTCTCTTAAAAAAGCTGCCATGTGAATAAGCACAGGCTAGCCTATTGAATAATGAACAATATGCCTTACACCCCTATTCCATGACATAGCTTTTAGCAACCTCCTGACTGGAGTGTGAGGCCTTCTTATATCACCTAGACTGCAAAGTTGATAAAATACACGTAAGGACACCAGCCAAGCTCAGCCGTGTCAAGATCAGATGAGGGCACTGACCTTACTGACTCATGTAATAGTGATCCACGCAATAAGCAGCTGTTGTTGCTGTTGTTGTTTTGTTTTGTTTTGTTTTGTTTGTTTTAAGCTAGTGTTTTGGAGTAGCTTGTTATGCTGTCTTTAAAACCAATGACGTACTTAATTACTGACACTACCACAAAGACCTTCTCAAGTCTTATATAGCAACTAAGCATATCAGCTTTTCTTAAATGCAACTTGATTAAAATGTGTAATTAAAAAGTTTAGACAATTTAACTTGTTAATGTCATTGAATCTTTTGGTACAATACTTTAATAAAATTATAGTATCTTGTTTGTATAAATGTAGTTCATCAAAAATTAACAACTTCAAAATTTTACTATAAATTTTATTAAAATGATCATTAAATAAAATTAAATTATAAGTTTCTGTTCAGTTCAGTTCAGTTCAGTCCCTTAGTCATGTCTGACTCTTTGCGATCCCATGAACTGCAGCATGCCAAGCCTCCCTGTCCATCACCATCTCCCGGAGTTCACTCAAACTCACGTCCATCAAGTCGATGATGCCATCCAACCATCTCCTTTTTGTCTTTTTGTCTCCTTCTCCTCCTGCCCCCAATCCCTCCCAACATCAGAGACTTTTCCAATGAGTCAACTCTTTGCATGAGGTGGCCAAAGTACTGGAGTTTCAGCTTTAGCATCATTCCTTCCAATGAATACCCAGGGCTGATCTTTAGAATGGACTGGTTGGATCTCTTTGCAGTCCAAGGGACTCTCAAGAGCCTTTTCTAACACGACAGTTCAAAAGCATCAATTCTTCGGCACTCTGCTTTCTTCACAGTCCAGTTCTCACACCCATACATGACCACTGGAAAAACCATAGCTTTGACTAGACGGACCTTTGTTGGCAAACTAATGTCTCTGCTTTTCAGTATGCTATCTAGGTTGGTCAAAACTTTCCTTCCAAGGAGTAAGCGTCTTTTAATTTCATGGCTGCAGTCACCATCTGCAGTGATTTTGGAGCCCGAAAAAATAAAGTCTGACACTGTTTCCACTCTTTCCCCATCTATTTCCCATGAAGTGATGGGACCAGATGCCATAATCTTTGTTTTCTGAATGTTGAGCTTTAAGCCAACTTTTTCACTCTCCTCTTTCACTTTCATCAAGAGGCTTCTTAGTTTCTCTTCACCTTCTGCAATAAGGGTGGTGTCATCTGCATATCTGAGGTTATTGATATTTCTCTCAGCAATCTTGATTCCAGCTTGTGTTTCTTCCAGTCCAGGGTTTCTCATGATGTACTCTGCATATAAGTTAAATAAGCAGGGTGACAATATACAGCCTTGATGTACTCCTTTTCCTATTTGGAACCAGTCTGTTGTTCTATGTCCAGTTTTAACTGTTGCTTCCTGACCTGCATATAGGTTTCTCAATAGGCAGGTCAGGTGGTCTGGTATTCCCATCTCTTTCAGAATTTTCCATAGTTGATTGTGATCCACACAGTCAAAGGCTTTGGCATTGTCAATAAAGCAGAAGTAGATGTTTTTCTGGAACTCTCCTGCTTTTTCCATGATCCCGCGTATGTTGGCAATTTGATCTCTGGTTCCTCTGCCTTTTCTAAAACCAGCTTGAACATCAGGAAGTTCATGGTTCACATATTGCTGAAGGCTGGCTTGGAGAATTTTGAGCATTACTTTACTAGCATGTGAGATGAGTGCAATTGTGTGGTAGTTTGAGCATTCTTTGGCATTGCCTTTCTTTGGGATTCACTTACCTTTTCCAGTCTTGTGGCCACTGCTGAGTTTTCCAAATTTGCTGGCATATTGAGTGCAGCGCTTTCACAGCATCATCATTCAGGATTTGAAATAGCTCAACTGGAATTCCATCACCTCCACTAGCTTTGTTCATAGTGATGTTTTCTAAGGCCCACTTGACTTCACATTCCAGCATGTCTGGCTCTAGGTGAGTGATCACACCATGGTGATTATCTTCGTCATGAAAATCTTTTTTGTACAGTTCTTCTGTGTATTCTTGCCATCTCTTCCTAATATCTTCTGCTTCTGTTAGGTCCGTACCGTTTCTGTCCTTTATCGAGCCCATCTTTGCATGAAATATTCCCTTGGTATCTCTAATTTTCTTGAAGAAATCTCTAGTCTTTCCCATTCTGTTTTTTCCCTCTACTTCTTTGCATTGATGGCTGAGGAAGGCTTTCTTATCCCTCCTTGCTATTCTTTAGAACTCTGCATTCAGATGCTTATATCTTTGCTTTTCTCCTTTACTTTTTGCTTCTCTTCTTTTCACAGCTATATTACTTCAAAAAATACCTGACCTGCCTTTAAGACTTAGATAAATAGGTAAGCAGAGATTTCCTCTGAGTGTTTTGCTTAGATGATGTAAAACATCACTGCCAATACTGTTCTTTATAGATGTCTTTTTATTCTTTCTGTAATGGAATTCTCTCCCTCAGAGAGATGAATTTTAAAACTGGCAATACTTTCAGGGTATACTAAAAACAACAACAAAAATAGATACTAAATAGATATAATCATCAATACACTAATTTCAAAATATTACTTTATAGTTTAAAATGTATGTCTAAAAGTCCTCATTTTTTTTTGAGAAAAACAAAAAGGTATATATAAACCAGAGAGAAACAAGAAGTCATGTCAAGGGTTGGAAAAATTTTGATTATAGATAGTGTCAGGCTTTCTGGAAAGCAGTACTTCACAGCACTCTTATGTTTTAAGTTTTGAGATTTTGTTTTTGCTTTCCTAATTGGGATAATTTGAGTATTACATGAATGAATAAGAGGAATCTTTGCTTCTGAAAAGTGAAATTACTTGGAAATCTTGAATCTTTGGTATATTTAAGGGCACACACAGACTCTCCTTTGAGCACTGTTGTTTTAAGGAGAGGTTATGCAGATAAGAAGCGACTTGGGAGAGATCCTTCAGGCAGAACCATTAAACAGTCTCTGCGTTGAGCAGGGAACATGGTTTCCAGCACTGTCAGTGGCTCTGCTCTTCCTAACACAGGGCCAGATGGCAAAAAGCAAGGAACAGCATATGAGCTCATTCTATCAGTGATTCCATTTATGACTTTGTGCAAGTTACAGCTGTCAGCATCTAAGTCATCTTGGATGGTGCATAGCTGTAATCACCTTACTTATTTTTATAAAGATGAAAGGTGTGGGTAGTTGCATTAAGAAGATTACACAGCACATACAAAGTGATCAGTAAATGTGAACAATTGCTATTATTCTCAGCAAAGGCAGATCATTATTTCCATCCCTTTCTGGAATTCAGCAGAATGCTATTGTGACGTCAAACTCTATGTCCCCCAGAAAGGAACTCTAAGTGTAATACTGGCACAGTTAATAAGACTTAACCACATATTTCATAATGGCAACATAATACCTGGTTCAGAGGGTAATGCTTGAATGCAGTAAAAAATGCTCTGTAGTTCATCATGACATCTGAAAAGAACTGTGTTGAACTGTAATAACATGTACCAACTTGGGTCTTTCCAGGTGGCTCAGTGGATAAAGAATCCACCTGCAATTCAGGAGACACAGGTTCAATCCCTTGGTCAGGAAGAGCCCCTGGAGGAGAGCATGGCAACCCACTCCTGTATTCTTGCCTGGAGAATCCCATGGACATAGGATCCTGGCGGGCTATGGTCCATAGAGTCAGAGTCAGACATGACTGGAGATACTTGGCATGTACGTGAACCAGCTTTAAATAGCTTTTCCCCTCTGACTGCATCTCACACAACTCATTAATTATTTGAGCCCCAAGATGATGTTGTTTGCTTGATGTTTTGTTGATGTCCAACAGAGATCAATGATCGGTTTGGAAGCTTAAGAAATACGAGCTCCAGGGATACAAACACAGGAAAATGTAAAGCATGTAACATTTTCCCTAGTAGCATCTTCACAAACAGGAAGCAAGTTCTATCTCACAGCTTAGTTGGACTATATTCTGTTTGGGGGCGGTGGGGGGGAATGGAATGAAGTGTATTTCCTGGGCTCTGGAAGCTTGTTTATTTATTTGTTTTCTCATAAGGGTAACATTATTAGCCATGTATGAGAGGGGGGAGAATTGTAAAAGAGGGTAGAGACATTAGGCATATTTTTAAAAGTCTGTAGTTAGCCTGTAATTATAGAGTATTTTAAGAAATGCCCAAATTTTGAGCACTCCTTTTTGAAAATATTTTCACTTTTTGTGCTGAGAAACAATCTCGACAGGAAATGGGGACAACTCAATCTGCAGAGCCAAATATCTTGAAACAGCTGTCAGTGTAAGAGGGAAAGAGTGTGAGCCAACGGGGAAGAATGCTTGATTCCTCTCCCCTTCCCTCCTCCTCCTTCCTCACTTTAACTCCATCCACAGAACCTGGGAAAGACAGCAGGGAAAGTCTCCTGACAGTCACTCTGAGGCTGAGAGTGGTGCTGAGGGGTCCTCAGAAGTGCTCCAGGAGGAACACAGACATGTGAACCCTCTCTGGATCAGACAGGAGGGGGATTACTTTGTCCTCGTGCCAAAGGGATTTGTAGATGTCTCTCTATAGCAATTTTCTGACATTTGATACTATTGACATTTTGGCCCAAATTATATTTTTGTCTTTTCATGTGTTGTGAGTGTGTGTGGAGGATGGGGTTGGGGAGGGAGATGCTGTTCTGTACCTTGTAGACTATTTAGCAGCATCTCATCTGTCCAGGGGGATTCCCTGGTGGCTCAGAAGGTAAAGAATCTGCCTGTGATGCAGGAGACCCGGGTTCAATCTCTGGGTCAGGAAACTCCCCTGGAGACGGGAATGGCTACTCACTCCAGTATTCTTGTCTGGAGAATTCCATGGACAGAGGAGCCTGTCAGGCTTACAGTCCATGGCAGTCTCAGTCAGGAACAGCTGAGTGACTAAGCCTTTCACTTTTACTCGTCGGTCCACTAGATGTCAGTAGCAACCCTCCCTAGTGTGCCTATCAACAACATCAAAAATTACTAAATGTCCCATGGGGTTATAATCTCTCCTAGTTAAGAACCACTTCTTTCTATAAGTAATCAGCAGCTTGATTTTTCTTTAGAAACAGGAAAAGGTTTTCCACAATTATGTGAGGGCTTCCCTGAAAGCTCAGCTGGTAAGGAATTCACCTGCAATTCAGAAGACCCACAATTATGTACTATTTTGAAATCAGAAAAGACAGGTCACTTGTACTGTCCATTGAAGAGAGAAAACCATATCCTCAGAATAATTACGTTTTCAAACCACAGGTTTTTTTAAGTCACATGTTCTTTACCTCTTTGAGTGGCTCAGGGTAAAGAATCTGCCTGCAGTATACACCTGAGGCATTCACTCCCTGGGGTGGGAAGATAAGCCTGGAAGGAAATGGCAACCCACCCCAGTATTCTTGTCAGAGAAATCTCATGGATGGAGTGGCCTGGGAGGCTACATCCAGAGAGCTGCAAATAGTTGGACACAACTGAACACACATGCACACATTTACATTTTTGAAGTTATTTGAAGAATGTGTAAAATAGCTGGATGTGTTGCGGTTAGGTCAATACTTTTTTCCCCTTAAAAATAAACAACTGGTGCCTCCAAATCACTCTATTATTACTAAGGGTGAGGAGAGAAAATATCCTTCATTGGCATTTTCAATATGTCGAAAGCTTTGAATATATACCCCCTTTATTAAAAACACACATACAACACACAACCCTTAAGGCTTTTATGTTTTGTGAGAATTCAGACAAGATTCTATACTAAGGTTTCTTTTTAAAGTTATAAGAATAAAATATTTACATATAATGGATGTTGTGAAGATCAGATACATAATGCAGCTTATGTATGCATATATAATATTCTATCTGTGCAATCTTGTTTACTATGGTGTCCCTTGCCATCTTATCATAATCATTTTTAGATCATTAAAACTTCTTCATGTATGGCAAAACCAGTACAATATTTAAAGTAATTAGCCTCCAATTAAAATAAATAAATTTATATTTTTTTAAAAACTTCTTCAAAAATCTGAGTGACTTTCCATAATATATATGCAGTATGTCTTTGAATGTTTTTCCTGTTGCTTGAAATTTTATTTCTAAATTTTTTATATCTTCTTCTTTTTTTAATACGAATTTATTTATTTAATTGGAGGCTAATTACTTTAAATATTGTACTGGTTTTGCCATACATTGACATAAATCTGCCAAGGGTGAACATGGGTTCCCCATCCTGAACACCCCACTTTCCTCCTCATCCCATCCCTCTGGGTCATCCCAATGCACCAACCCCAAGCACCCTGTCTCATGCATCAAACCTGGACTGGCGATTTGTTTCACATATGATAATATACATGTTTCAATGCCATTCTCCCAAATCATCCCACCCTCGTTCTCTCCCACAGAGTCCAAAGGACTGTTCTGTACATCTGTGTCTAAATATAGGGTCATCATCACCATCTTTCTAAATTCCATATATATGTGTTAGTATACTGTACTGTTGTTTTTCTTTCTGGCTTACTTTACTCAGTATAATAGGCTCCAGTTTCATCCACCTCATTAGAACTGATTCAACTGTATTCTTTTTAATGGCTGAGTAATATTCCATTGTGTATATGTACCACAGCTTTCTTATCCATTCTTCTGCTGATGGACATCTAGGTTGCTTCCATGTCCTGGCTATTATAAACATAAAAATGCTGCGATGAACATTGGGGTACACGTGCCTATTTGATTCTGATTTCCTTGGTGTGTTTATGTCCATCAGTAGGATTGCTGGGTCATATGGCAGTTCTATTTCCAGTTTTTTAAAGGAATCTCCACACTGTTCTCCATAGTGGCTGTACTAGTTTGCATTCCCACCAACAGTGTAATAGGGTTCCCTTTTCTCCACACTGTCTCCAGCAATAGAAATGAAAATGGAGAAATCACAACAGATCATAAGAATCTTTGAGCTTTGCCTCAAGGATATCCCCCACAATATGTGCTTGTGGTGTGTGTGGGATCATCACACAAATGAAATATAGAATCCATCAAAATTCATCAGTAAGAATCCATTTTTTCAAACTTAGAAATGTACCAATTTCAGTGATTTTACTCTTATGAGCATTCTATCTTTATGGAAAGCAATGGAGGAAGACAGCAACAAACCAGCAAGCAGAAGAAACAGACAATGAAACAAACAAATGTAAAGAAATTCTGTGCACCTCCAAATTGCCAGATGAGATTTCTGAATAAATAGGAAAGTGCCTGAAGTCTTTCAAGCATAATCTAGTATATGCCTGGCACATCTTGTTTAACACCTTTTACAATTAATTAGATAACATACTAGATATGTGGTATTTTATACTACTAACATATATAGTATATAACAATTCAAAAATGTTTTCTTGTTGTCCCTCAAATCCACGTCTAAGGATTTCCATAAAGAGACCCTGGATATGAGAAATTATGTAAGCACACAATCATTCATTTTAGAGTTTATGATATAAATAATTGAATAAACATTTTTGTATATAAACTATCTCTATCCACTAGATTAACATTGAAAATACCAACACAAGTATGAATACCTGTATATGAACGAGTAGATGAATGAAATAAATGAATATACATCAAAGGAAAGGAATATAATGTCTCTGTTCAGAATATTTTACATGTAAAAGTGTTTATTAGGGTCTTTTTTTACGTTTAAAATCTGAGTTTATACAAGTATACATAGTCCTTTCTGAGCAGTGTGAGTCAAGCTGGGTTTTTCTATCTCTACATAGAATTTTTTCATTGTCACAATAAATTTAATGAATGTGCATATGTGTGTATTGTGCATCTCTGTGTTTGTACCATCTATTATGGAATTAAAACAGTGTACCTTTATTGGAGTTGGTTAAGCATATGTGATAAACGTTGGATAAGTGGAAATATTTAATCAAGTATGGGACTGAACTCTGAAGAGATAGGGACAAAAAAATAGGAAAAATCTATATTATAGATATATCTATAATATAGATGTCTCAATAATCTCACATAGGAAATTGTGTTGTGCTCGGTTGCTCAGTCGTGTCCAAGTCTTTGTGACTCTATGGGCTGTAACCCACCAGGCTCCTCTGTCCATGGAATTTTTCAGGTAAAAATTCTGGAGTGGTAGCCATTTCCTCCTCCAGGGGATCATTTTCTCCCAAGATCTTTCCCACATCTCTTGTGCCTTCTGTATTGGCAAGTGGGTTCTTTACTACTAGCATATTTGTCACATATTTCTGAGAACAAAAAAACTGAAAAATCCAGAGCTCTGACAAAGACATAGAAATACACCCTAAATTATTCCAGAGACAACACTGAATGTGCCGGAAGATAGAATCACACCCAAGAACACATCATGAGTTAGTCACAGGTATTAATATTTTGCAGTATGAGTTACTTAGATATATTTTATTTTTTCTCAGTTTTTTTTCTTTTCTTTTCACTAAAATAAAAATGTTCACGTCTCGTAAACAAACTTTCATCATGTATTTTGGAGAAAATCTTAATTCAGTTCAGTTCAGTCGCTCAGTCGTGTCTGACTATTTGAGACCCCATGAACCTCAGCACGCCAGGCCTCCCTGTTCATCACCAATTTCTGGGGTTCATCCAGATTAATGTCCATTGAGTCAGTGATGCCATCTCATCATCTGTTATCAACTTTTCCTCCTGCCCTCTACCTTTCCCAGCATCAGAGTCTTTTCAAATGAGTCAGCTCTTTGCATCAGGTGGCAAAAGTATTGGAGTCTCAGCTTCAACATCAGTCCTTCCAATGAACACCCAGGACTGATCTTTAGGATGGGCTGGATGGATCTCCTTGCAGTCCAAGGGACTCTCAAGAGTCTTCTCCAACACCACGGTTCAAAAGCATCAATTCTTCAGTGCTCAGCTTTCTTTGGGAAAAAGCAATGGCAACCCACTCCAGTACTCTTGCCTGGAAAAGCCATTGGATGGAGGGGCCTGGTAGGCTGCAGTCCATGGGGTCTCTAAAAGTTGGACACGACTGGGTGACCTCAATTTCACTTTTCACTTTCGTGCAGTGGAAAAGGAAATGGCAACCCACTCCAGTGTTCTTTCCTGGAGAATCCCAAGGATGCGGGAGCTGCCGTCTATGCAGTCATACAGAGTTGGAAGGACTGAAGCAACTTAGCAGCAGCTGCAGCTGCAGTTTTCTTTATAGTCCAACTCTCTCATCCATACATGACTACTGGAAAAACCATAGCCTTGACTAGATGGACCTTTGTTGTCAAGGTAATGTCTCTGCTTTTCAATATGCTATCTAGGTTGGTCATAACTCTCCTTCTAAGGAGTAAGCGTATTTTAATTTCATGGCTGCAATCACCATCTGCAGTAATTTTGGAGCCCAGGAAAATAGTCATCCACTGTGTCCACTGTTTCCCCATCTATTTGCCATGAAGTGATGGGCCCAGATGCCATGATCTTAGTTTTTTGAATGTTGAGCTTTAAGCCAAATTTTTCACTCTCCTCTTTAGATAAAGAATAAACAAAACTTGAATAAAAGGAACCAAACATTAAGATCAGAGCATAAATAAATGAAAAATATAAAGAAAATAATAACAAAGATCAATGAAACTAAAAGCTGGTTCTTTGAGAATATAAACAAAGTTGATAAGCCTTCAGTCAGACTCATCAAGAGGAGCAAAGAGAAGACTCAAGTCAATAAAATTAGAAATGAAAGACGAGAAGTAGCAACTAACATTACAGATGTTTTCCATTAGTCTTCAATGTTGTGTAAGAGGGACATGCTATGCAAAGAAGAAGGAAAGTTAGTGATGAGGACTGAAGTAGACAGCCTAGAATACATCAGAGTCTTGATATGCTGTTCCCTATTTTTGTGGAATTTCAAGAATATTTATGGAATAGAAGAGTATCTCCATGCCATTGCCAAAACTTGGATTTGAATTGTGAATTTCGTAAAAAACACTCAGTTCTTTAAGTTATCCAATTCCAGACGAGGAAGCCTATTTTAATCAAATGTTGTCTGCTGCAATACTATTTTTGACTTCCATTTAATGGGCTTAATTTTTTTCATATCATATTTATTAAGTCCAATAAAATGGACCAACATGTAGGTCAAATCAGTCTTTAGATGCTGTAGTATACATCTGACATTTGAATGGAGACAAATTAACTAGATTATATATTTATTTACTGCACAATACCTGCCAATCCACTGATGCCCTGTTTGTGTTAGGCTTTAATTTTCAGACAATATTTTCAGTTAGGCTGCCTTTTATGAGCAAGAGTTCCAAAATATGATAAAATATGGTAGAAATAAAAACCTATACATCTTTTATATAAAATAAGAATTTTATAAGTTTGTAGCTTTTTGCACAATGAAAAGTTTTCCTAACATGCCATAATGTCCCACAAATGCCCTTAAATTTTTTTATCCCATGATGATTTTGTGGCTCATTTATTATCAAACTGTTTAGTTCATTAATACCTACTACTAGTATCAGCTTAAATTCATCAATATAGAAAATATAAAAAGCCTGAGTTCTGAAAGATTGCTCAGTTAATCTTTGATTTACTTTATGACAAAATCTTTAACACATTGCATAATGTTTTAGTGAGACTGAAATTATGTTTGAATGATAAATGAACAAAATTAGCATAAGTAGAAAAGTCAAAAGGTTTTTCAAAAATGTTAAGTGCCATATATAAACCCTGCCCACATACTAAGCATGATATATGAGGAAACCTACAATATTTCTTAGCAGTGAAGATGACTTAGTCACTCAGTCATGTCTGACTCTTTGTGGCCCCATGGATTGTAGCCCACCAGGCTCTTCTCTCTATAGGGATTTTCCAGGCAAGAACACTGGAATGAGTTGCCATTTCCTCTTCCAGTTAATAGTGGAGTTTAATACAAATAATTATTCACTTAGGAACTTGAGAAAGTTGTTTCTCATGTGTCATGCCATATAATTTTAATTACACAATTACTATATGTGTGTGGTTGTGTGCACATATGCCTAATACAAATATTTTAAAATATAGTTTAGCTTTCAATTTTACTAAGACTTCTTTCACATCCTTGTTCCATAGGCTAAATATCAGAGGATTTAGGAGGGGAATCACAAGAGTGTAAAGCAAAGAGGTAATTTTGTCTTCATCTAGAGAGTAAGATGAACTAGGCCTGAAATACATAAAAAGCATAGTTCCCTGAAAAATTGACACTGCAGTTAAGTGGAAGGTGCAGGTGATAACAGCTTTGATTCTCCCCTCAGTAGAGTGGACCTCCAAGACTAAAAGGATGATATAAAAATAAAAACAAGGACTCCTGAAACAGTACTCAGTTCAATAGAACCCAAAGCAGTGAATATCATTAACTCATTAACCTCTGTATCCAAGCAGGACAGGAAAAAAAAAAAAAAGAGGTAAATCACAGAAAAAATGGTTAATCACATTTAACCCACAGAAGCATAAATGGAATGCTAATGCTGTGTGTACCTCAGAAACTGTCATCCCCACCAGGAAAACCCCAGCCATGAGCAAGGAGCACACTCTGCTGGACATGCTGACCGCATAGAGCAAGGGGCTGCTGATGGCCTTGTACCGGTCATAGGGCATCACAGCCAGCAGGAGACACTCAGAATTGGCAAAGATACAGAAGGCCAAGAACTGCAAAGCATAGCCATATAAAGAGATTGACTTGTTTTTGGCAAATAGGGAGAAATATCAATAACCTCAGATATGCAGATGACACCACCCTTATGGCAGAAAGTGAAGAACTAAAAAGCCTCTTGAGGAAAGTGAAAGAAGAGAGTGAAAAACTTGGCTTAAAGGTCAACATTCATAAAACTAAGATCATGACATCCGGCCCCATGGCTTCATGGCAAATAGATAGGGAAACAGTGGTAACAGTGGCTGACTTTATTTTGGGGGGCTCCAAAATCACTGCAGATGGTGACTGCAGCCAAGAAATTAAAAGACACTTGCTTCTTGCACCAACCTAGACAGCATATTAAAAAGCAGAGACATTACTTTGACAACAAAGGCCCATCTAGTCAAGGCTATGGTTTTTCCAGTAGTCATGTATGAATGTGAGATTTGGACTATAAATAAAGCTGAGCATCAAAGCATTGATGCTTTTTTTAATTATTAAATTCCAATACAATTTTTGTTTTGTATTCTGATACAATTTCAACTACTATGTGAAAAAGGGTAAATAAACCACCGATAGTCATATTGATAAATATTTATCAGTTCAGTTCAGTTCATTTCAGTCACTCAGTTGTGTCCGACTCTTTGCGACCCCATGAATTGCAGCACGCCAGGCCTACCCTGTCCATCACCATCTCCCAGAGTTCACTCAGACTCACGATCATCGAGTCCGTGATGCCATCCAGCCATCTCATCCTCTGTCGTCCCCTTCTCTTCCAGCCCCCAATACTTCCCATCATCAGAATCTTTTCCAATGAGTCAACTCTTCGCATGAGGTGGCCAAAGTACTGGAGTTTCAGCTTTAGCATCATTCTTTCCTAAAGCAATACATGCTAATGTAAATTTGTAGGCAAAGTAATTTATTTGTGTAACATAAGAAAAACTGACTTTGACTTAGGATTAGGATAAAAGGTTCACAAAAGATCTAAAATTTAGTATGGGTGTTGGAGGATGTGTGGTTCATCCAGTGTATAGTGGAGGGAAGAGGTACCTAAGTGTGTGATAGAGCCAGCAAATCTGGAGAACATAAAGAAGTCTGGAGTAACAGCGAGCATCAGGAATGTGAAGGCATGACTAAGGTAGGAAAGGTAGGTCAACCGTGGTTCTGAAGAGTTTTTTTTTTTTTATTTTTATTTTTACTTTATTTTGCTTTACAATACTGTATTGGTTTTGCCATACATTGACATGAATCCACCACGGGTGTACATGAGTTCCCAATCATGAACCCCCCCTCCCACCTCCCTCCCCATATCATCTCTCTGGATCACCTCTGTACACCAGCCCCAAGCATTCTGTATCCTGTATCGAACATAGACTGGCGATTCATTTCTTACATAACAGTATGCATGTTTCAATGCCATTCTCCCAAATTATCCCACCCTCTCCCTCTCCCACAAAGTCCGAAAGTCCATTCTATACATCTGTGTCTCTTTTGTTGTCTCGCATACAGGGTTATCATTACCATCATTCTAAATTCCATATGTATGTGTTAGTATACTGTATTGGTGTTTTTCTTTCTGGATTACTTCACTCTGTATAATAGGCTCCAGTTTCATCCACCTTATTAGACCTGATTCAAATGTATTCTTTTTAATGGCTGTGTAATACTCCATTGTGTATATGTACCACAGTTTTCTTATCCATTCATCTGTTGATGGGCATCTAGCTTGTTTCCATGTCCTGGCTATTATAAACATTGCTGTGATGAACATTGGGGTACACGTTTCTTTCAATTCTGGTTTCCTCGGTGTGTATGCCCAGCAGTGGGATTGCTGGGTCATAAAGCAGTTCTATTTCCAGTTTTTTAAGGAATCTCCACACTGTTCTCCATAGTGGCTATACTAGTTTGCATTCCCACCGACAGTGTAAGAGGGTTCCCTTTTCTCCACACCTTCTCCAGCATTTATTGCTTGCAGATTTTCGGATCGCAGCCATTCTGAATGGTGTGAAGTGGTACCTCATTGTGGTTTTGATTTGCATTTCTCTGATAATGAGTGATGTTGAGCATATTTTCATGTGTTTATTAGCCATCCATATGTCTTCTTTGGAGAAATGTCTATTTAGTTCTTTGGCCCATTTTTTGATTGGGTCGTTTATTTTTCTGGACTTGAGCTGCATAAGTTGCTTGTATATTTTTGAGATTAGTTGTTTGTCAGTTGCTTCATTTGCTATTATTTTCTCCCATTCAGAAGGCTGTCTTTTCACCTTGCTTATACTTTTCCTTTGTTGTGCAGAAGCTTTTAATTTTAATTAGATCCCATTTTTTTATTTTCGCTTGGATCCTGCTGTGATTTATGTTGGAAAGTGTTTTGCCTATGTTCTCCTCTAGGAATTTTATAGTTTCTGGTCTTACATTTAGATCTTTAATCCATTTTGAGTTTATTTTTGTGTATGGTGTTAAAAAGTGATCTAGTTTCATTCTTTTACAAGTGGTTGACCAGTTTTCCCAGCACCACTTGTTAAAGAGATTGTCTTTAATCCATTGTATATTTTTGCTTCATTTGTCGAAGATAAGGTGTCCATAAGTGTGTGGATTTATCTCTGGGCTTTCTATTTTGTTCCATTGATCTATATTTCTGCCTTCATGCCAGTACCATATTGTCTTGATGACTGTGGCTTTGTAGTAGAGCCTGAAGTGAGGCAAATTGATTCCTCCAGTTCTGTTCTTTCTCAAGATTGCTTTGGCTATTCAAGGTTTCTTGTATTTCCTTACAAATTGTAAAATTATTTTTTCTAGCTCTGTGAAAAATACCACTGGTAGGTTGATGGGGATTGCATTGAATTTGTAGATTGCTTTGAGTAGTATACTCATTTTCACTATATTGATTCTTCTGATCCATGAACATGGTATATTTCTCCATCTATTAGTGTCCTCTTTGATTTCTTTCATCAGTGTTTCATAGTTTTCTATATATAGGTCTCTAGTTTCTTTAGGTAGATATATTCCTAAGTATTTTATTCTTTTCATTGCAATGGTGAATGGAATTGTCTCTTTAATTTCTTTTTCTACTTTCTCATTATTAGTGTATAGGAATGCAAGGGATTTCTCTGTGTTGATTTTATATCCTGCAACTTTATTATATTCATTGATTAGCTCTAGTAATTTTCTAGTGGAGTCTTTAGGGTTTTCTATGTAGAGGATCATGTCATCTGCAAACAGTGAGAGTTTTACTTCTTCTTTTCCAATCTGGATTCCTTTTATTTCTTTTTCTGCTCTGATTGCTATGGCTAAAACTTCCAGAACTATGTTGAATAGTAGCAGTGAAAGTGGGCACCCTTGTCTTGTTCCTGACTTTAGGGGAAATGCTTTCAGTTTTTCACCATTGAGGGTAATGTTTGCTGTGAGTTTGTCATATATAGCTTTTATTATGTTGAGGTATGTTCCTTCTATTCCTGCTTTCTGGAGAGTTTTTATCACAAATGGATGTTGAATTTTGTCAAAGGCCTTCTCTACATCTATTGAGATAATCATATGGCTTTTATTTTTCAATTTGTTAATGTGGTGAATTACATTGATTGATTTGCAGCTATTGAAGAATCCTTGCATCCCTGGGATAAAGCCCACTTGGTCATGGTGTATGATCTTTTTAATGTTTTGTTGGATTCTGATTGCTAGAATTTTGTTAAGAATTTTTGCATCTATGTTCATCAGTGATATTGGCCTGCAGTTTTCTTTTTCTGTGGCATCTTTGTCAGGTTTCGGTATTAGGGTGATGGTGGCCTCATAGAATGAGTTTGGAAGTTTACCTTCCTCTGCAATTTTCTGGAAGAGTTTGAGGAGGATAGGTGTTAGCTCTTCTCTAAATTTTTGGTAGAATTCAGCTGTGAAGCAGTCTGGACCTGGGCTTTTGTTTGCTGGAAATTTTCTGATTACAGTTTCAGTTTCTGTGCTTGTGATGGGTCTGTTAAGATTTTCTATTTCTTCCTGGTTCAGTTTTGGAAAGTTGTACTTTTCTAAGGATGCATCCATTTCTTCCACGTTGTCCATTTTATTGGCATGTAATTGCTGATAGTAGTCTCTTATGATCCTTTGTATTTCTGTGTTGTCTGTTGTGATCTCTCCATTTTCATTTCTAATTTTATTGATTTGAATTTTCTCCCTTTGTTTCTTGATGAGTCTGGCTAATGATTTGTCAATTTTATTTATCCTTTCAAAGAACCAGCTTTTAGCTTTGTTGATTTTTACTATGGTCTCTCTTGTTTCTTTTGCATTTATTTCTGCCCTAATTTTTAAGATTTCTTCTACTAACTCTAGGGTTCTCAATTTCTTCCTTTTCTAGTTGCTTTAGGTGTGGAATTAGGTTATTTATTTGACTTGTTTCTTGTTTCTTGAGGTATGCCTGTATTGCTATGAACTTTCTTCTTAGCACTGCTTTTATAGTGTCCCACAGGTTTTGGGTTGTTGTGTTTTCATTTTCATTCGTTTCTAAGCATATTTTGATTTCTTGATTTTTTCTGTGATTTGTTGGTTATTCAGAAGCGAGTTGTTGAACCTCCACATGTTGGAATTTTTAATAGTTTTTCTCCTGTAATTGAGATCTAATCTTAATGCATTATAGTCAGAAAAGATGCTTGGAATGATTTCGATTTTTTTTGAATTTATCAGGGTTAGATTTATGGCCCAGAATGTGATCTATCCTGGAGAAGATTCCGTGAGCAGTTGAGAAAAAAGTGAAATTCATTGTTTTGGGGTGAAATGTCCTATAGATATCAATTAGGTTCAACTGATCTAATGTATCATTTAAAGTTTGCATTTCTTTGTGAATTTTCTATTTAGTTGATCTGTCCATAGGTGTGAGTGGGGTATTTAAGTCTCCCACTATTATTGTGTTATTGTTAATTTCCCCTTTCATACTTGTAAGCATTTGTCTTACATATTGTGGTGCTCCTATGTTGGGTGCATATATATTTATAATTGTTATGTCTTCTTTTTGGAGTGATCCTTTGATCATTATGTAATGTCCTTCTTTGTCTCTTTTCACAGCCTTTGTTTTAAAGTTCTCTTTCATCTGATATGAGTATTGCTACTCCTGCTTTCTTTTGGTCTCTATTTGCATGGAATATCTTTTTCCAGCCCTTCACTTTCAGTCTGTATGTGTCCCTTGTTTTGAGGTGGGTCTCTTGTAATCAGCATATATAGGGGTCTTGTTTTTGGATCCATTCAGCCAGTCTTTGCCTTTTGGTTGGGGCATTCAACCCATTAACATTTAAGGTAATTATTGATAAGTATGATCCCGTTGTCATTTACTTTATTGTTTTGGGTTTGGGTTTATAAACCATTTTTGTGTTTCCTGTCTAGAGAACATCCTTTAACATTTGTTGGAGAGCTGTTTTGGTGGTGCTGAATTCTCTCAGCATTTGCTTATCTGTAAAGCTTTTGATTTCTCCATATTTGAATGAGATCCTTGCTGGGTACAGTAATCTGGGCTGTAGGTTATTTTCTTCCATCACTTTAAGTATGTCTTGCCATTCCCTCCTGGCCTGAAGCGTTTTGATTGAAAGATCCTCAGTTATCCTTATGGGAATCCCCTTGTGTGTTATTTGTTGTTTTTCCCTTGCTGCTTTTAATATTTGTTCTTTGTGTTTGATATTTGTTAATTTGATTAATATGTGTCTTGGGGTGTTTCGCCTTGGGTTTACCCTGTTGGGAACTCTGTGTTTCTTGGGCTTGGGTGATTATTTCCTTCTCCATTTTAGGGAAGTTTTCAACTATTATCTCCTCAAGTATTTTCTCATGGTCTTTCTTTATGTCTTCTTCTTCTGGGACTCCTATAATTCAAATGTTGGGGCATTTCATATTGTCCTGGAGGTCTCTGAGATTGTCCTCATTTCTTTTAATTCGTTTCTCTTTTTTTCTCTCTGATTCATTTCTTTCTACCATTCTATCTTCTATTTCACTAATCCTATCTTCTGCCTCCATTATTCTACTATTTGTTGCCTCCAGAGTGTTTCTGATCTCATTTACTGCATTATTCATTATATATTGGCTCTTTTTTTTTTAATTTCTTCTAGGTCCTTGTTAAATCTTTCTTGCATCTTCTCAATCCTTGTCTCCAGGCTATTTATCTGTGATTTCATTTTGATTTCAAGATTTTGGATCATTTTCAGTATCATTATTCGGAGTTCTTTCTCAGGTAGATTCCCTATCTCTTCCTCTTTTGTTTGGTTTGATGGGCATTTCTCTTGTTCCTTTACCTGATGGGTATTCCTCTATCTCTTCATCTTGGTTATATTGTTGAGTTTGGGGTGGCCTTTCTGTATTCTGGGAATTTATGAAGTTCTCTTTATTATGGAGTTTCCTCACTGTGGGTGGGGTTGTATCAGTGGCTTGTCAAGGTTTCTTGGTTAGGGAAGCTTGTGTCAGAATTCTGGTGGCTGGAGCTGGATTTCTTCCCTCTGGAATGCAATGAAGTGTCCAGTAATGAGTTATGAGATGTCAGTGGTTTTGGAGTAACTTTTAGCTGTCTGTATATTGAAGCTCAGGGCTGCGTTCCTGTGTTGCTGGAGAATTTGCATGGTATGCCTTGCCCTGGAACTTGTTGGCCCTTGGGTGGTGCTTGGTTTCAGTGTAGGTATGGAGGTGTTTGATGAGCTCCTATCGATTAATGTTCCTGGATTCAGCAGTTCTCTGAGGTTCTCAGGGTTTGGACTTAAGCCTCCTGCTTCTGGTTTTCAGTTTTATTTTTACAGTAGGCTCAAGACTTCTCCATCTATACAAGCACCAATGATAAAACATCTAGGTTAAAGATGAAAAGTTTCTCCACATTGAGGGACACCCAGAGAGGTTCACTAAGTTACATGGAGAAGAGAAGAGAAGAGAGAGGCGGTAGTTAGAGGTGACTGGAATGAGATGAGGTGGGATCAGAAGAGGAGAGAGCAAGCTAGCCAGTAATCACTTCCTTATGTGTGCTCCACAGTCTGGACCACTCAGAGATGTTCACGGAGTTATACAGGGAAGAGGAGAGGGAGGAATTAGGCGGAGGTGGCCAGGAGGATAAAAGAGGGAAATGAAAAGGAGAGAGACAGATCCAGCGAGTAGCCAGTTCCCTAAGTGTTCTCCATCATCTGGAACACACAGAGATTCACAGAGTTGGGTAGAGAAGAGAAAGGGGAGGGAGGAGACAGAGACAACCTAGTGGAGAAAAAGGAGAGTCCAAGGGAAGAGAGAGTGGTCAAGCCAGTAATCTCACTCTCAGGTAAAATTGGGTACTGAAGATTGGGTTTTTAAATGTACAAAATTAACAACAAATACCAAAAAGCAAAGATTAAAAATCTAGAGTATAGCTTGGATTTTCACAAATACAATATTAAAGAAAAGAAGAAAAAAAGTCACAAGAAATATCTTAAAAAACAACAACAACAACCACACACACACACACACACACTATATACATATATATATATATACACATACATACATATATATACATATATATGTATGTATATATGGCGTTTGCTTTAAAAATAGGGTCTTTTTTCTGAAAAGTAATAGTAGTTTATAAAAATAAAAATTAAAGGAGAAACAGAGGACTTAAAAATTTTAAAAATTAAAAAAAAAGAAAAGGAAAGGAAGAAAAAACAATCAAACAGCATTAACAAAAAAAAAAAAAAGGAGAGAGAGACAATGATGGTAAAAATAGTAAAAATATATCTGGGACTTTCTCTGGTGTTGTGGGTAGTGTGGGGTCACTACCAAGGTGGTTCCCTCTGTTTAGCTTCTTCTGTTTACTGGTCTCTTCAGTGTGTGATTCCTGCCCTGGCACAAAGAGGGCAGTGGTGGACAATTTTTTTTTTTTCTTTTTTAGGCTCACTTGTTCAGTCGCGCTGTGGGAAGGGAGGCTGCAAACTAATAACACTGGCGTGTGCTTGCAGTGCCTTAGCCACGCTGGGCCTGCCCCTGCTCACGGTGCACACCGCTTAGGCGGTGCTTTGCCAGGAACCATCTGAGGCCGGCCCTAGGCTGCATGCACCTCCCCGGTCTAAGCCACTCAGGCTCAGCTCTCAGGTAGCCCTCAAAAGTGCAGATTTGGTTGGGCTGTGTTTTGTGCCTTTCCCAGGTCTGAGTAGCTCAGGTGTTTGGCAAGCACGGTCACTGCAACTTATCGCCTTTCCCATCCCTGCTGCTGTTTTCTGGGTGTACCACTGGCTCCCATTCTCTGGTGGATGGTGACTGTCCAGAACCCCAAGAAGACTTAGCAAAGAAGCCTGCTTGCAGTTTGGTAGGTAATGTCTCTCCAGGGCTGTGATTGCCCCCTTCCAGCCCTTAGGACTCTGGCTGCCTGTCACCAGAGGGGGATGGTCTGCAGCCAGCTATTTCTGTTCCATCCTTTGTTCTGTGTGTGGTCCTGGCGGTGTCTTATGTTAGAGCTTTTCCCATAGTAGCTATCCCACAGTCTCGTATGCTAGCCCAAGTTAGTTCACTCTGGTTACACTCAGGGCATTCTGGCCCCATTCTTAAAAAGCGCTGCAGCCCATGCCTCCCTGCCCTGCCCCCACTTGCTAGTGGCGGATGCAGGCATCTGTGCTGCTTCTCCGCTGGGGTAGTTACCATTGGGCTCATAATCTGTTGGTTTTAATTATTTACTTATTTTTCTTCCCTGTTATGTTGCCCTCTGTGCTTCCCAGGCTTGCCACACACTCGGCAGTGAGAGTGTTTCCTGGTGTTTGGAAACTTCTCTCTTTTTAAGACTCCCTTCCCGGGACAGGACTCCCTTCCTGGGATGGAGCTCCCTCCCTACCTCCTTTGTCTCTTTTTTCTTCTTTTATATTTTTTCCTACCTGTTTTTGAAGAAAATGATCTGCTTTTCTGGGTGCCTGATGTCCTCTGCCAGCATTCAGGAGTTGTTTTGTGGAATTTACTCAGCATTGAAATGTTCTTTTGATGAATTTGTGAGGGAGAAGGTGTTCTCCCAATCCTATTCCTCCACCATCTTAGGACCACCCCCCTGCATTGATGCTTTTAACTGTGATGTTAGAAAAGATTCTTGAGAGTCCCTTGTATTGCATGGAGACCCAACCAATCCATCCTAAAGGAAGTCAGTCCTGAATGTTCATAGGAAAGACTGATGCTGAAGCTGAAACTCGAAAACTTTGGCCACATGATGTGAAGAACTGATTCATTGGAAAAGACTCTGATGCTGGGAAAGATTGAAGGCAGGAGGAGAAGAGATGTCAGAGGATGAGATGGTTGGATGGCACCACTGACTCGAAGGTCATGTGTTTAGGAGTTGGTGATGGACAAGGAGGCCTGGCATGCTGTGGTCCATGGGGTTGCAAAAAGTCGGACATGACTGAGTGACTCAACTGAACTGAACTGGCAAATAGGTGCACCAGCATCTTGGGGCCAATGGCTGTGGAATAGCAGAGGTCAGAGGAGAGGTGACTGAGGGAAAAGTACAAGGGTATATGCAGCTAGGGATCCATCCTAATTAAAATAATCATTCCAAGATTTGCCAGAATGTTAACGAGATAAACAACAAAAAACATGATAAATAGAATCAGTTTAATCCCAGATTTATCAGTAATTCCCCTAAATATGAATTCAGTTAAGGATGAGCAATTTTCTCTTTCCATTCTTTGGTGTTCTTGTCTAAAATTTTGAAGAAATGACGAAGAAAATGATACGTATATGATTCTTGAGAGTTCCTTGGACAGCAAGGAGATCCAACCAGTCAATCCTAAAGGAAATCAGTCCTGAATATTCATTGGAAGGACTGATGCTAAAGTGAAGCTCTAATAGTTTGGCCATCTAATGCAAAGAACTGACTCATTGGAAAAGACTCTGATGCTGGGAAAGATTAAAGGCAGGAGGAGAAGGGGACTACAGAGGACGAGATGGTTGGATGACATCACCAACTCTATGGACATGAGTTTGGGCAAACTTTGGGAGTTGGTGATGGACACGGAAGCCTGATGTGCTGCAGTCCATGGAGTCCCAAAGAGCCAGATGTGATTGAGCAACTGAACCAAACTGAATTTTGGAATAGTGTTTATATAGCAAAAGATTGGCCTTCCTGGTGACATAGATGGTAAAGAATTCTCCTGCAGTGCAGGAGAGCTGTGTTCGATCTCTGCGTCTGGAAGATCCCCTGCAGAAGATAATGGCAACCCACTCCAGTATACTGGCCTGGGAAATCCCATGGATAGAGGAGCTCGGGGGGCTACAATTATGGGTCACAAAGATTCACACATGACCGAGCAACTTTCACTCACTCACAGAAAAAAATAAATAAATATAATCAGAGAGAAATATTTCCATAAAATAGAAAGTATTTTAAAATGATTTATCCATATATATGACAAAGAACTTGTATCCACAATATACTAATAGCTTTGCTCATTGGGGAAAAACAGACTTAAACAAAAAATGACACCTCAAAAAATAAAAATTAACAGAAACTGTCAAAAAGAAGATACATAAGCAGCAAGTTAATGCATGAGAGTTTGCTCAGAACTATTAATTATTAAGGCAATGAGGATAAAGCCACAACACAATAACATAACACAAATCCCAAATGGACTGAAATTAATATACTGAGCATAACAAATTCCCTAATTCATCAGAAATCTCATTTGGGAACTAATAGGGACAGGCTTTCTTATCAGTTTGGGTGTTTTTCTTTGTTCTTTTCATTTGTTGGTTTTTCTACTTTTATTTTCTACAAATCTGGGAAATCGTTTAGCTTAAATCCATATAATTATTTCATATTTAATTTTGGAAATGTGATTCTTTTTTTTGAAATGAGATTCTTAATAGCAACTTTTGATGCCTTTTTTTATGTCATTGCTATTCTTGGTTGTGAGGATCTCAACACTGAAATATCAATTGTACTCCTGTGTAGCTATTGGTGAGGCAAAGTTCAAACCAAAACTAATTGCTAATATTTTCCCAGTAAAATCAAGAAATTGATGTATGTATGTTTCAAAAGAATTCTACTATTATTCTACTTCTCTGTTACACATATGGTGTACGTAGAATTCTTCTTGGTCACCTAATTATGGTGGTTAGTAGCTCAGTTATGTCTGACTCTTTGCTACCCTGTGGACTCTATTTGCCAGGCTCCTCTATCCATGGGATTCTCCAGGCAAGAATACTTTAGTGGGTAGGCATTCCCTTCTCCAGGGGATCTTTCTGACTCAGGGATCAAACCTAGATCTCCTGTATTACAGGAAAATTCTTTACTGTCTGAGCCACCAAGGAAGCTCTAATTATACTCCAATCCAAATTAATTTTTCCCTCAGGAATCCCTGTCTTCTGGGGTGCAACTATTTGTTGCAGCAACTATTTTGTTCAGCCAGACCCCAGATTTAGCTTTTTAAAAGGTCTGCTCCTCAAACACACGTAGATTAACATCCTTTCAATGTTCCCCCACCTAGCAATTTAACTGATTGTTATTACAAGCTGGGTAACCTAAGGGGGGAGAAAATCTTCCAATGGGATTTGTGTTTCATTAAAAATGGAGATCTTAAAATAACTGTAAAACATGTCTTAAAGAGAAAGTGTATTCCTCAGATATAAGCAAGTGAGAGAAAGGATCTATATTTAGAGATTTTTTTGGGTTCTTTGCAGACACTAAAACAATTCTAGGCAGACACATACTACCCAGATGATCTTCTTCAAAATACAGTTGTCTGTTCTTCAAGCCAATTATGATGTGGAGTTCATTGTGTCGTATGGTACTGAAGTATTTTATAGCTCCCAGGTGCTGTGAAAATGAGGGGAGAGCCAGTGGGTGGATAAAGACAGTGTTGTTCTACAAGCAAGGTGGCACTTTTAATAACATAAAGATTAATAATGTACTGAGATACTCTAGAAAGTAAGCACTATATCCATTACATAAACACATCATAAACCCTTTACAAGAAACTTTTATAATTAAAAATAAAAATTAATAGTTTCAATCTCATAGTGAAGGTACTGTGTTTATGGAATGCCATTTTAGATTATAATATACACATAGAAAATTTTCATCTAAATCAATACTACTTTTGGAATTCCATTTAATGGGCTTAAATTCCTTTCTCGTTATATCATTCCCACTAGATCTAATAAAATGAGCTGATATTTGCAATGCAGTCTTTAGTTGCTGAAATAAATATACACCATAAGCATGAAGAATGATTAATTAATGTGTTCATTAACTCTTAATTAGTGGCAATCCATCAAATCCCTATTTTGCTTGACTTTAATATATTCCAGTCTATGTTTTCTCTCATGTTTCTCCTCATAATCAACAATTCAAAAGACATTTGGCTGAATTGAAAAAATATACCAAGAGTAGAGAATTTCAATCTTTTATATTATACAATTATTCTAAGGTGTTTCCACCATGAGAACTCTTTTTAACATGCTATAATGTTTCACAAATACCACTCTGAATAACAAAGGAATTTTGTAGGCTTTATACTTCCATTCTGAAATGTTTTTACATCAGGACATTTTTCAATGACATCTAGAAAATGTAAGACTCAGAGGTCTTTTAACCTTACACCTTTAATGGATAAATAAGAGTGTTCTTCAGTACTTTAGGGTATTTCAAATATATGTCTCCTCACTTTCTGTGCTTTAGCCTTCAGGAAACCAAATTCAAGATATATGAAGCATCAAATATCAAAAACTTATAATTTCTTACATCTAGTGCAATTAATAAGTATGTATGTCTTTATAAAAGTCTGTTAACTTTTTGTCCATAACCATTTCTTCACCTTCCCAAAACTGTTGTTATATGCATACAATAATTATACTATATTATGATTATAGGGCTTCCCTGGGGACTCAGCTGGTAAAGAATCCTTAGGTTAATATATATTTGCTTATTTTATGCTTCAGGCAACTGTCAGTGCTTTGGTTAACAAGGATGGAATGCCTTGTTCGTTACCAAAGAAGGAGCACAAGCAGTGTGATATGAAACAATACTTTAGGTAAGTGAGTGTTTGTGAACCACAAAGAGACAAAAAAAAAGGGGGGGCACTTAGGGCATAGAATGAGAGAGAAGGAAGGAAAAGAATCTTGGAAGAAGTGCAGAAGAATTGATAGTTGATAACAAAAACACAATAGTGTATTTTAACAAGTCTCTTTCTATACTTTCCATAGGGCTTAATAATCTAATCTTTAGACTTCTTTCCTTCTCATTTTTTAATATAGCTACTTCAAATGTAATTGATAGATACCACATATAGTTATAAGGTATACAATGTGATGAAGTGATATATGTATACTTTGTGAAATGATTATCACAATAAGGTCAATTAATACATGCATAACCTCACATAGTTACCATTTTGAGTGTGTGTATGGTGAGGACAGTTAAAGTCTATTCTTTTAGAAAATTTCAAGTTATAATACAGTATTGTTAACTGGAGTCATCATGTAGATTTAATCCCCTAAACTTCTTCAATAAATAATAGAAACTTTGTGCACTTTGACCAACATCACCCTTTTCTCCTGTCTTTCAGCCTCTAACAACAACCAATCTACTATTTAATTCTATGAAATTTATTTATTTACTTAGGCTTCACCCCAAGGCTTGCAAGGATCTTAGTTCCCTGACCAGGGGTCAAACCTGGGCCTGGGCATTGTAAGCAGCAAGTTCTGTTCACTGGACTGCAGGCAGTTTCTGAGTTTTACATTTTAGATTCTATCTACATGTGAGATTATGTAGTGCTTGTCTTCCTCTGTATGGAGTATTTCACTTAGTATGTTGCCTGCACGGTTCTTCCATGTTATAGTAAATATGACTTCTTTTAACAAACATGGACTTGTATATTTCACAACATGAATAACTGTCAAATCCTCTATCTACTATCCTTTCATCTCTCAAGTTGAGTCTTATTTAGATTTGACTGAATATCTCTATTTAAAGATGATTTTATTTTGGATTAGATTTATATATTTTTGCTTTGGAATTATAGCCCTCTATGTATTATTTCATGATGAATTTGAGGTTATAATGAGTTACTTGACCATTTAGTTAATATGTTATTTGTTTTACCTTATATTTCAGTTCAGTTTAGTTCAGTCGCTCAGTTATGTTCAACTCTTTGCGACCCCATGAATCGCAGCACACCAGGCCTCCCTGTCCATCACCAACTCCCAGAGTTCACTCAGACTCACGGCCATCGAGTCCGTGATGCTATCCAGCCATCTCATCCTCTGTCGTCCATTTCTCCTCCTGTCCCCAATCCCTCCCAGCATCAGAGTCTTTTCCAGTGAGTCAACTCTTCGCATGAGGTGGCCAAAGTACTGCAGTTTCAGCTTTTGCATCATTCCTTCCAAAGAAATCCCAGGGCTGATCTCCTTCAGAATGGATTGGTTGGATTTCCTTGCAGTCCAAGGGAACCTCAAGAGTCTTCTCCAACACCACACTTCAAACGCATCAATTCTTCAGTGCTGAGCTTTCTTCACAGTCCAACTCTCACATCCATACATGACCACAGGAAAAACCATAGCCTTGACTAGACGGACCTTAGTCGGCAAAGTAATGTCCCTGCTTTTGAATATGCTATCTAGGTTGGTCATAACTTTTCTTCCAAGAAGTAAGCATCTTTTAATTTCATGGCTTCAATCACCATCTGCAGTGATTTTTGAGCCCATAAAAATAAAGTCTGACACTATTCCCACTGTTTCCCCGTCTATTTTCCATGAAGTGATGGGACCAGATGCCATGATCTTCGTTTTCTGAATGTTGAGCTTTAAGCCAACTTTTTCACCCTCCTTTTTCACTTTCACCAAGAGGCTTTTTATTTCCTCTTCACTTTCTGCCATAAGGGTGGCGTCATCTGCATATCTGAGGTTATTGATATTTCTCCCAGCAATCTTGGTTCCAGCTTGTGTTTCTTCAAGTCCAGCGTTTCTCATGATGTGCTCTGCATATAAGTTAAATAAGCAGGATGACAATATACAGTCTTGACATACTCCTTTTCCTATTTGAAGCCAGTATGTTGTTCCATAGTATTTAAACTGCAAGATGTGCTATAGTATATAAAGGATCTACATGCTCAAAAATCAGAGTAAATGCACAATAAGTCTCAGCATAATTGAACAATATTTGAATAAAAACTAAACAAAAAATTAGCATAATGGAGAAGTCAGAAATGTTGTTCATTTAAGCTAAATGCCATGTACAAATTCTAGAAAGATAATTTAACATGACATGTGAGAGGGACAGTAATAGATTTAAGATTGAGATTCAATGTAATACTACTTTAAGAAATTGAAAAATTATGTTTGTCATGCATTCTACCATATAACTTTGATAAATCACCTGTCACTACATGTGTGTGGATGCATGTTTATTCACATATGCCTAACATAAATATTTAAAGCCATTTATTTTTCAAGTTTTCTAGGGCTTCTTTCACATCCTTGTTTCATAGACTGTAAATCAGAAGGTTTAACATGGGAATCACAAGGGTGTAAAACAGTGAGGTTATTTTGTCTTGATCTAGAGAATAGGAAGAACTTGTTCTGAAATACATAAAGAGCATAGTTCCCTGGAAAATTGCCACAACAGCTAGGTGGGAGGTGCAAGTAGAGAAAGCTTTGAATCTCCCTCAGCAGAGTGGATCTTCTAGACTGATAGGATAATATGACAATAAGAGACAAGGACTCCTGAAATGGTACTCAGTTCAATGAAGCCAAAAATCATGAATATCACTAGCTCATTGACCTGTGTGTCTGAGCAAGATATCAACAGGAGAGGAGGAACATCACAAGAAAAAAGTGGTTAATCTCATTTGACCCACAGAAGCATAAGAGGAATGCTAATGTTGTGTGTATCAGAGCATCTGCCATTCCCACCAGGTAAACCCCAGCCATGAGCAGAGAGCACAACCTATTGGATATGCTGACTGCATAGAGCAAGGGGCTGCTGATGACCTTGTACTGGTCATAGGCCATCACTGCCAGCAGGAGACACTCAGAATCTGCAAAGATACAGAAAACCAAGAATTGCAGGGCACAACCATGGAAGGAGATTGACTTTTTCTTGGCAAACAAGTCCACTAGCATCTTGGGGCCAATGGCTGTGGAATAGCAAAGTTCACAGAAGAAGAGGTGGCTGAGGCAAAAGTACATGGGTGTGTGCAACTGGGGATCCATCCTAATCAGGGTTATAATTCCAAGATTTGCCAGAAGATTGATGAGATAAATAAGTAGGAACATGGTAAATAGAGTCAATTTGTTCACAGTGTTATTAGTAATTCCCAAGAAAATGAATTCAGTCACAGAGGAGCAATTCTCTCCTTCCATTCTTTTTAGATCTTGTATAAACTCTTGAAAAATTGATCAAAAAATAAATGGCACATTCAAGTGTAACATTTCTACACATCTGTAAAAAATCATAAGGCAGAACATGTTTTTTTTTTCTTCTGCAATTGTATTTTTATATTCAGAAAAATATCCAGTCATGCACACAAATTAAAGAGGCATAGCCCTCTATTCTGCAAGAACAAAATGAATTTGAGAAAAACCTTTTTGAAAGACTGATGTACATCTAGATGCCATCCATAAGGTCTGTCACTTTCTACCAGCTCTTTTCTGAGCCTCTCTCTCTCTCTCTCTCTCTCTCTCTCTCTCTCTCTCTCTCTCTCTCTCTCTCTCTCTCTCTCTCTCTCTCTCTCAAAACTTCAGGGAGTAGATCTAGAGTAATATACCTTTTTTTCACCTCCTGAAAACCATATGAAAGAGACTCCAATGATAGAGAGGCTAGTCTCTACACTTAGGCTTAAGTATTTTCAATGCTTGAAAAGATTCACTTGGGTAAAAAACATATGATTACAATTTTTGTGTTTCTTTAAAAAACGTGATTGGTTTAAGAGTATTTGATTTAGTTCCCTACACGGTGAGTATATCAATGACTAATAATAACAACAGTAACAAAAAAAATTATGTTACTTATTTTAATTAATTCTGTGTTTAGTCTTTGGTGAGATATGAAATAATTATTACTGACCTGTTTTCTAGAAATTTGCTATTGCTCTCCCACAATGCTCATTATCTCTTTGTGGAGTGGTTGTTGTCAAAGGATGAATCTGTTTACCAGTGGAAGAAAATTTGCATCACTTTAGATTCTAAATGGCTTTTTTATATAATAAAATGGAAACGATAGGAGGGACAATGTTGTTCATTGTTCAGTTGTCACGTCATGTTTGAGTCATCAAAACCCTATGGACTGCAGCAAGCCACACTTCCCTGTCCTTCACCATCTCCCGGAGTTTGCTTAAACAGGTGTTCAGGATGCCATCCAACCATCTCATCCTCTGTTGCCCTCTTCTCCTTCTGCCTTCAATGTTTGCCAACACCAGAGTTTTTCCAAATGAGCTGTCTGTTCACATCAGGTGGCCAAAGTATTGGAGTTTCTGGTTCAACAACAGTCCTTCCAATGTGTATGAGTGGTTTGCCTGTAAGAATGACTGGTTTGACCTCCTTGCTGTCCAAGATACTTTCAACAGTCTTCTCCAACACCACAGTTCAAAAACATCAGTTCTTTGGCACTCTGCCTTCTTTATGGTCCAGATCTGACAACCATATGTGACAGCTGGAAAAACCGTAAATTTAACTATACAGACCTTTGTCAGCAAAGTGATGAGTTGGCTTTTTAACACACTGTCTAGGTTTGCCATAGCAACTAATTTACCACACATATTTGTGTTACTTTAGATTCCAAATGGCTTTTTATATAATAAAATGGAAATGAGATAAGTGACAATACATACTTCTAAAATGCATAGACTTCTTTCTCTGTTATACGTTTGTATTTATGTGTGAATATATATATATATATACATATATATATATATATATATATTTAGGTGTATGGAGAAAGAGTATAAGTTATGAACTTTTTCTTTAGACCTAAGTTAACATGGTGTATGTTCACATGGGGATACACGTGTACATATTTTTATTTTTATTGTGGCAGGTACACTATTTTTCAATACAACAAAACATATCTTAAGTTCATATATACATTGCCCAATGCTAAAGGGAATAAAGGCTTTTGTGTGAACCAACAGGCAAATAATATAATATGTTGTATTGTGGATATTAATAAGCTCAGATTCTTTCAATTATGAGAAGAAAACACTATTTCTAGCCATTAGATAAAGATTTTAGTGAGTAACCAAACACAAAATTCTTCATTTACATATTTTTTCTTTTTTATCAAAAAGTTAATTTTTTTTTCTTTTTAAAATTTATTATTATTATTTTTACTTTACAATATTTGATATCTTACATTTCTTAAGATAGGATCTAGGAACTTACCTGAAATAAGCAGGTCTTGGTTAGCTGACAAATAGGCAGAAGGCTTTTTATTTAACCAGATTAACTGAGATTTAAATTCCTGTGCTACTATCCATTGGCTTTGATGTTATTAAAATATTTCCTTAACTACATTCCTGCTTCTGTATATTCCAACATGAATTCAGGAATAATTTAGCAAAGGCTAAGCTTTTTAGCTTCACTATTGTCAGCAAATTGATTCATGGTAGAATGAAAAGTGCAAATTGTCTTTGTGGTGTGCTTCACAGTTAGTCTGAAACTATCTCCTTCTCTAGCCAAAGAGGAAACCTAATAAAACTCAAAAAAGTTCTCCCTCAATCACTTCAGCTCCTTGTGATTGTTCGTTTTGCTTCTGAAACACTCTCTTTTACTATTTCATTTTGGAGTATGATTACACTTTGCATTACCTTTTTTATTAAATTATAATTCATATAAAATAAAGTTCACCCTTTTAATATATACTGTTGTTTAACTTTTAGTATATTTTCAAGATTATTCAGTTATCACCACTATCTACTTCAGAACATTTTCATCACTCCAATAAGAAACACAAGCTTATTAGCTGTCATTCCCCTTTCTTCCCTCCCTGACCCCTGGAAACCATTCCTTTCTGATACGGCATGGTTTCCTATTCTTGGCCTTCTACAATTAAGGCCTCAGAAATATGATCAATGCTTATTTTGTGTAAAATGGCACCCCACTCCAGTACTCTTGCCTGAAAAATCCTATGGACGGCAGAGCCTGGAAGGCTGCAGTCCATGGGGTTGCTGAGGGTCAGACACGACTGAGCGACTTCACTTTCACTTTTCACTTTCACGCATTGGAAAAGGAAATGGCAACCCACTCCAAAGTTCTTGCCTGGAGAATCCCAGGGACGGGGCAGCCAGGTGAGCTGCCATCTATGCGGTTGCACAAAGTCAGACATGACTGAAGCGACTTAGCAGCAGCGGCAGCAGCAAGCTCCCTGGTAAAAGAAGATGAAAAGTAGTTTTCTAAACACTTATTATTAAGTATTTCTTGTTATCAAAATGATATAAAATAAATAAAATATACCTGCTTGGTGGATTTTAATATAGGTATGGCTCATATGTGCAAAGATGACCCATCTAGAAAATTGCACAGTTCAGTTCAGTTCAGTCACTCAGTCGTGTCCAACTCTTTGCAACCCCATGATTTGCAGCATGCCAGGCCTCCCTGTCCATCACCATCTCCCGGAGTTCACTCAGACTCACGTCCATCGAGTCAGTGATGCCATCCAGCCATCCCATCCTCGGTCATCCCCTTCTCCTACTGTCCCCAATCCCTCCAGCAACAGAGTCTTTTCCAATGAGTCAACTCTTTGCATGAGGTGGCCAAAGTACTGGAGTTTCAGCTTCAGCATCATTCCCTCCAAAGAAATCCCAGGTTTGATCTCCTTCAGAATGGACTGGTTGGATCTCCATGCAGTCCAAGGGAATCTCAAGAGTCTTCTCCAACACCACAGTTCAAAAGCATCAATTCTTCGGCGCTCAGCCTTCTTCACAGTCCAACTCTCACATCCATACATGACCACAGGAAAACCCATAGCCTTGACTAGACGGACGTTAGTCGGCAAAGTAATGTCCCTGCTTTTCAATATACTATCTAGGTTGGTCATAACTTTTCTTCCAAGGAGTAAGCGTCTTTTAATTTCATGGCTGCAGTCACCATCTGCGGTGATTTTAGAGCCCAAAAAAACAAAGTCTGACACTGTTTCCACTGTTTCCCCATCTATGTGCCATGAAGTGATGGGACCAGATGCCATGATCTTCGTTTTCTGAATGTTGAGCTTTAAGCCAACTTTTTCACTCTCCTCTTTCACTTTCATCAAGAGGCTTTTTAGTTCCTCTCCACTTTCTGCCATAAGGGTGGTGTCATCTGCATATCTGAGGTTATTGATATTTCTCCAGGCAATCTTGATTCCAGCTTGTGTTTCTTCCAGTCCAGCGTTTCTCATGATGTACTCTGCATATAAGTTAAATAAGCAGGGTGACAATATACAGCCTTGACGTACACCTTTTCCTATTTGGAACCAGTCTGTTGTTCCATGTGCAGTTCTAACTGTTGCTTCCTGACCTGCATACAGATTTCTCAAGAGGCAGGTTAGGTGATCTGGTATTCCCATCTCTTTCAGAATTTTCCACAGTTTATTGTGATCCACACAGTCAAAGGCTTTGGCATAGTCAATAAAGCAGAAATAGATGTTTTTCTGGACAGGTATGATAATTTTTCTAAATCATCAGAGTTACATTTTATTCCCAAAATAATGTGTCTTCTGGGGTCTCAGATGGTAAAAAATCTAAAATTTGATGTAACATCTTGGTATCTCTGATGTGACTGGACTATTTCTCAGCAACCCAGAACTAGTTCTCCTTTCACAAAGACCTGAATGACCAAAATGTCAGTCATTCTCCTTCTATATGTATGTTGTTTAAGAAGTACATATATGCACAACAAAATTAAGAAGAGACTGCACACCTGCTCACAGATTTAATAACAATAACATTTTAAAAAACTATTAATAAGCAAATCAGTACTTAGAAATTAACAGAGTTCTACCATGAGCTCATTGATAGTTTGGGAAGAATAAAGCAAATTGTACACTTTTCACATATTTTCCGTAGAGATTCTTTTGAATTTTTGCTGTACTCTTCCTGCTTTGATGAACAAAAAATGATCAGAAATATTGTAAGTCACTTCTGAGTCTAGCCTTTAAGAAGACAGTATCTAAAAGTCATGGACTACAGTACAGAAAGTACGGCAAATCATCTGAATAACAGATTTTCCAAGTTCTGAGATAACATGGGCTGGGAAGAGGAGAAATTGAGTCTATCTTGCTAGTCATTTACATTCTACACAGTTATGAAAGATCTTGCAGTCTAACCCATCTTTCCATGAATATTTCATATATCCTCAGTTAACACAAGAAATAAACAAGATAATGAGTCAATGATCATTCCTTTAAGTTATTTAGGTTTGAAATACAGTTTTTTGTAGTAAGAGATAACAGGAACTGTGTGGGGAAATAAATCAGAGAGAAACAAATTTTAAGTGTGTTGTGCTGTGCTTAGTCACTCATTTATGTCTGACTCTCTGACCCCATGGACCGTAGGCTGCCAGGCTTCTCTGTCCATGGAATTCTCCAGGTAAGAATATGGTAGTGGGTAGTCATTCCCTTCTCCAAGGGATCTTCCCACCCAGGGATTGAACCAGGGTCTCCTGCAGAGCAGTCAGATTCTTTACCATCTGAGCTACCAGGGAAGTATATATAAAGATTGAAGAAAATCTTTGAAAACCATATATTTACCTGACAGAGAGATGATACCTTTTGCAGCATAGGTCCGTGAATGGACCCAAAGATTTTCATATTGAGAGAAGTAAGTCAGACACAGAAAGATATCACTTATAAGATAGCACTTATATGTGAAATCCAGAATATGCTACGAGCAACTGTTTTACAAAACAGAAACAGAGTCACAGATGTTTGGGTTCCTTTTCTGATTGCTCCTTTTATTTGTTTATTGCTTTCATCTACCTTATTTTCTCAAAAACTACAAAATTCAGCAGGCTAAAGTTTATTTAATTAGTCCATTTTTAATTTTGCGGAAAAGATACCTAGTGAAAAATTGTGTTGCTTTTTAAATTGTTATTCCCATTCTTGTTATAATAACCCCAATTGGTGTTTATTATTTTAGTCATTATGTCATGTCTGAGTCTTTTGTGACATGGACTGTAGCCCACCAGGCTCCTCTGTCCTTGAGATTTCCCAAACAAGAATACTGAAGTGGATTGCCTTTTTTTTTTTTATCTCCAGGGGATCCTCTCCCAGGGATCAAACTTGTGTCTCCAGCATTAGCAGGCAGATTCATTACCACCGGGGAAGCCAAATCACACCAATACTAAGGTGTCAAGTACAGTACTCTATGGAGATACTTTTGAGGCAAAGATCAAACTACATATCTACTAATAATTTCTCACTAAAATCAAGAAACTGATGCATTTGTATTACAAAAGAGTTTTATTATCATTATTTACTTCACTGTCATGCATATGGTATATATAGAATTGTTTTAGTCATCTCATTCTATTCCCATGCATTTTAATTTTCCCCTCAGCTACATTCTTGTCTTCTGGGATGCAAAAATCCATTCTGTCATATTTCATTCATCCAGAACCCAGTGTTAGCTTTTTAACAGTGCTGTTATCAAGACTATGTTGACTAACACTTTTCAATCTACTCTCACCCAACAATTTAAACATGAGTTTGGGTAAATTATTATTTTAAATTGGATAACATAAAATATCTCCCAACGGGATTTGTGTTTCATTAAAAATGGAGATCTTAAATAATTGAAAAACATATCTTTAGAAGAAAATGTCTTCCTCATATATAAGCAAGTGGGAAAAAATCTCTAGGATTTTCCTGGTACTCCTGGTAACATTAAGACAATTCTCTATTGGCAAATGTGTACTGAGGAGGAAATTACTTTTTTTCAAAATATAATTTCTCTTCCTCAAACATAGAGTACGATGACACAGAGTTCACTGGATGATACAATACTAAATACATTACATCTCACTGCAGCGAAGATAATGACTGGGAAAGCCAGTGTGTGAATAAAGGCAGTGTTTTTCTATAAGCAAAGCAGAATTTCTGATAACATAAAGATGAATATTGTACAGAGATACTCTGGGGAATTATGCACTACACTAAAATCACATATGTACGCTGAACATTCATTTTGCACAAAAGGCCTTTAGATTAAAAAAAAAATACAAATTAGATTTCTTACCATTTCTCATTGGAAAAAGTACACTGCAAGTGCATTTTCAGAAATGAAACTATAACCAGACCCCCCCAAAAAATAATTTGTTGCTTCTTGAAAATTTTTCCTACACCCATCACAAAGTAACGTTCAATACCATATATCACTTAGCTTGTTTATTTTTGAGGTATATACCAGGGAAATCATATTACCTTTATGCTATTATGTCTGGCTTCTTTCACTCAGTATTATGTTTGTGAAATTTCTCCACATGTTGTATGCAGAGGTAGTTCATTCATCTACATTGCAGTCTACTTTTTCAACATACAAACTTACCATAAAGTTATTCATCTAATCAAGAGCAGGAGTCAGTAAACCTGATCCATGACGTTTCACCTAAGCTGAGACATACCATTTATATGTGTATTACAGATGGTTACTTTTGGGATTCAGCGAAAACTCTTTAGGTATGACTAAGATTTTATGGCCTACAAACCCTAAAATATACATTAAAGAAAAGCTTATCAAGTTCTATACTAATGTTCTGGGGAAAAAATGAGTTATTTTCACTGTTATAGTATTTCAAATACTACTATGGTGAATATTTATGTACATGTCTTTTAGAGAAGATATTCATTCTTCCCTCTTGGGCATAATCCTAAGCATGGTATTTTTGGTCCTAGGACATTTGTACAGCCAGCTATAGAAGGCCCAGCCATGGAGTTTTATCAAGCGCTGTGGCAATTTTCCATTTACTGTCAATGTGTAAAGGCCATGGTGCTTCACAACTTCACCAGGAGTTGATATTTCAATTGCTTATATTTTGCCATTCTGTAGATAATACAATATGACTTCCTTTTTGTTTCAGTTTTATTTACCTGAGTACTAGTAAGGTTGAATATCTACTTCTATGAGGAATCTATGAGATTCTGAATTTGAATAGCAGGTCACATACGTCTTTTGAACATGAAATGCTAAAATAACTCTTTTTTTCTTCCATTTTTCAAATCTCCAATAATAGGGATGGCTTTACATAGAAGTAGAGTCATATTTTATAGAGGCAGGTTGTATCATCTGAAAATTATCCTACAGGTAATCTGGCTTAATCCCCATTTTACACAGGAGGATCTGAGTGATAGAAAGGAAGAGTGATGAGTTCCATCTAGAGTGGCATTGCTACCTGGTACAGAGCATGTTTATAACTAGAGAGAGAGATTTCCAGTAAGGAAAAAAGTCACTCCCTCTAGCTTAAACAGAAACCCTCCTATGTATTGGTTTATTGAACATTACTACTGTTCTCTTTCTATCAAATGTAGTTATACAGCCTATGACCACTATGCATCACTCTGTTCTCTGTGTTAGATAACTGAATCTATCATCATGCCATGTTTACAGAAAAGAATTTAAATTCAAGGATGAAGAAAGGGACTATAGAATGGAAATTTGACTATAATATTGACACATTATCCACTGTCACTGATAATACTGCATTTTAACAAAGATATTTTCCATCAAGGTCAGTGATATGTCAGAGGGATGTAATGTGGAGAAGAGGAAAGAGAGTGATGAAGACTGAAGTAGACTGGCTAGAATACATCAGAGGCTTTTGATATATTGCTCCCTACTTCTATAAAATTTCATTATAGAGGAGTCTTTACACACCATGGTCAAATTTCTATTTGTTATGAATTCCCTAAAAAAAAATTCCCATTTCTTCTTTAACCTCTATAATTCCAGACTTGAAAGCCAGATAATATCTAGATGTTGTTTGCTTCAATTCTATTTTTGGCTATCAATTAATGGGCTCAAATTTTCTTTCCTTTTCATATCACTTACATCAGATCCAATAAAATGGACCAATATGCAAATCATATAAGTTTTTAGATAATGTAACAAATATCTGTCAGAGATAGATTAATGGAGATAGATTAATTAGATAATGTTGTATCACAATCCATTGATGCCGTATTTTTCTTAGACTTTAATTTTCAGACAGTGCTTTGACCAAGATGCTTTTTATAAGCAACAGTTCCAAGAGTTTGATAAAATGATAAAATATGCTAGGATTAGAAACCTATAAATATTTTATCTAAAATAAGAATTCTTTGCAGTATTTTTCTACCATGAGAATTTTTCCTAATATGCCATGTATGTGTGTGAGCTCAGTCATGTTTGACTCTTTGCAATTCTATAGACTGTAGCCTGCCAGACTCCTGTTTTCATGTGATTCTCCAAGTTAAAATACTGGGGTGGATTGTAATTTCCTCCTCCAGGGGGAATTCCTGACTCAGGGATCAAGCCCATGTCTCCTGCATTTTCTGCATTGGCAAGCAGATTCTTTACAACTGAGATATCTGGGAAGCCAAATATGCCATAAAGTCTCACAAACAACATTTTGAATAACAGAGTAAGTTCTTCGACTTTACTTCCATTCTGAAATACATTCACAAAAGGATATTTTAGAATGGCAACTAGAAAATTTAAGGCAATCATTGGCTGTTAGCTTTTAAAATTTTAATGGATAATTAACAATCTTTCTGTAGCTTATAGTCCTTCAAATATATGGCCATATCTTCACTTTCTCAAAAAACTGATTCAGTGCTTAGCCTTCAGGAAACAAGAACAAAGGTAAATATCAATAATTCATAGCTGTTTATTTCTAATGTAATCATTATGCATGCCTTCATAAATCCATTATTAGTGTCTACAACTAATTCACGTGTATCCCCCCCAAAAAATACTGTTGTATACATGTGTAAATAATATATATATTCAATTATGGTTTATATATACACATATATATATATGCGTGAACATACATGTATTAACATGGGCTTCCCAGGTGGCACTAATGGTAAAGAATCCACCTGCCAATGCAGGAAACATGAGACATGGAGTTCAATTTCTGGATTGAGAAGATGCCCTAGAGGAGGGCATGACAACCCACTCCAGTATTCTTGCTTGGAGAAGTGCATGGACAAGGAGCCTGGATGTCTACAGTGCACTGGATTGCAAAGAGTCAGACATAACTGAAACTCAAGTAACAACATACAAGCATGGACACAAATATTAACATACACCTATATATGATTTATGAGCATTCTTGGCTAAAAGTTAAGCAGCCCATCTCTGTTATCCAAACACTGATTATTGTCTGGTGCCATAAAGTTGTAAAATAAGCAAACATGTCAGTTCAGTTCAGTCGCTCAGTCGTGTCTGAATCTTTGTGACCCAATGAATCGCAGCACGCCAGGCCTCCCTGTCCATCACCATCTCCCTGAGCTCACTCATACTCACGTCCATCGAGTCAGTGATGCCATCCAGCCATCTCATCCTCGGTCGTCCCCTTCTCCTACTGCCCCCAATCCCTCCAAGCATCAGAGTCTTTTCCAATGAGTCAAGACTTTGCATGAGGTGGCCAAAATACTGGAATTTCAGCTTTAGCATCATTCCTTCCAAGGAAATCCCCAGGTTAATCTCCTTCAGAATGGACTGGTTGGATCTCCTTGCAGTCCAAGGGACTCTCAAGAGTCTTCTCCAACACCACACTTCAAAAGCATCAATTCTTTGGCGCTCAGACGTCTTCACAGTCCAAACCTCACATCCATACATGACCACTGGAAAAACCATAGCCTGGACTAGACGGACCTTAGTCGGCAAAGTAATGTCTCTGCTTTGGAATATGCTATCTAGGTTGCTCATAACTTTTCTTCCAAGGAGTAAGCATCTTTTAATTTCATGGCTGCAGTCACCATCAGCAATGATTTTGGAGCCCCCCCAAAAAATAAAGTCTGACACTGTTTCCCTATCTATTTCCCATGAAGAGATGGGACCAGTTGCCA
This sequence comes from Capra hircus, assembly GCF_001704415.2. Lineage (NCBI taxonomy): Eukaryota > Metazoa > Chordata > Mammalia > Artiodactyla > Bovidae > Capra > Capra hircus. The sequence continues at coordinate 51,286,072 of NC_030833.1, read as the reverse complement.
TGATCTTCCTTTTCTGAATGTTGAGCTTTAAGCCAACTTTTTTGCTCTCCTCTTTCACTTTCATCAAGAGGCTTTTTAGCTCCTCTTCACTTTCTGCCATAAGGCAGGTGTCTTCTGCATATCTGAGGTTATTGATATTTCCCCCAGCAATCTTGATTCCAGCTTGTGTTTCTTCCAGTCCAGCGTCTCTCATGATGTACTTTGCATATAAGCTAAATAAGCAGGGTGACAATATACAGCCTTGACATAGTCCTTTTCCTATTTGAAACCACTCTGTTGTTCCATGTCCAGTTCTAACTGTTGCTTCCTGACCTGCATACAGATTTCTCAGGAGCAAGGTCAGGTGGTCTGGTATTTCCATCTCTTTCAGAATTTTCCACAGTTTATTCTGATCCACAGAGTCAAAGGCTTTGGCATAGTCAATAAAGCAGAAATAGATGTTTTTCTGGAACTCTCTTGCTGTTTCCATGATCCCGCGGATGTTTGCAATTTGATCTCTGGTTCCTCTGCCTTTTCTAAAACCAGCTTGAACATCAGGGAGTTCACGGTTCACATATTGCTGAAGTCTGGCTTGGAGAATTTTGAGCATTACTTTACTAGCATGTGAGATGAGTACAATTGTGTGGTAGTTTGAACATTCTTTGGCATTGCCTTTCTTTGGGATTGGAATGAAAACTGACCTTTTCCAGTCCTGTGGCCACTGCTGAGTTTTCCAAATATGCTGACATATTGAGTGCAGCACTTTCACAGCATCATCTTTCAGGATTTGAAACAGCTCAACTGGAATTCCATCACCTCCACTAGCTTTGTTCGTAGTGATGCTTTGTAAGGCCCACTTGTCTTCACATTCCAAGATGTCTGGCTCTAGATGAGTGATCACATCATCATGATTATCTGGGTCGTGAAGATCTTTTTTGTACAGTTCTTCTGTGTATTCTTGCCACTTCTTCTTAATATCTTCTGCTTCTGTTAGGTCCATACCATTTCTGTCCTTTATCGAGCCCATCTTTGCATGAAATGTTCCCTTGGTATCTCTGATTTTCTTGAAGAGATCTGTAGTCTTTCCCATTCTGTTCTTTTCCTCTATTTCTTTGCATTGATCTCTGAAGAACGCTTTCTTATCTCTTCTTGCTATTCTTTGGAACTCTGCATTCAGATGCTTATATCTTTCCTTTTCTCCTTTCTTTTTCATTTCTCTTCTTTTCACAGCTATTTGTAAGGCCTCCCCAGACAGCCATTTTGCTTTTTTGCCTTTTTTTTCCATGGGGATGGTCTTGATCCCTGTCTCCTGTACAACGTCATGAACCTCATTCCATAGTTCATCAGGCACTCTATCTATCAGATCTAGGTCCTTAAATCTATTTCTCAGTTCCACTGTATAATCATAAGGGATTTGATTTAGGTCATACCTGAATGATCTAGCGGTTTTCCCTACTTTCTTCAATTTGAGTCTGAATTTGGTAATAAGGAGTTCATGATCTGAGCCACAGTCAGCTCCTGGTCTTGTTTTTGTTGACTGTATAGAGCTTCTCCATCTTTGGCTGCAAAGAATATAATCAATCTTATTTTGGTTTTGACCATCTGGTGATGTCCATGTGTAAAGTCTTCTCTTATGTTGTTTGAAGAGGGTGTTTGCTATGACCAGTGCATTTTCTTGGCAAAACTCTATTAGTCTTTGTCCTGCTTCATTCTGCATTCCAAGGCCAAATTTGCCTGTTACTCCAGGTGTTTCCTGACTTCCTACTTTTGCATTCCAGTCCCCTATAATGAAAAGGACATCTTTTTGGGGTGTTAGTTCTAAAAGGTCTTGTAGGTCTTCATAAAACTGTTCAACTTCAGCTTCTTCAGAGTTACTGGTTGGGGCATAGACTTGGATAACTGTGATACTGAATGGTTTGCCTTGGAGACAAACAGAGATCATTCTGTCGTTTATGATATTGCATCCAAGTACTGCATTTTGGACTCTTTTGTTGACCATGATGGCTATTCCATTTCTTCTGAGGGATTCCTGCCCGCAGTAGTAGATATAATGCTCATCTGAGTAAAATTCACCCATTCCAGTCCATTTTAGTTCGCTGAGTCCTAGAATGTTGGCATTCACCCTTGCCATCTCTTGTTTGACCACTTCCAATTTGCCTTGATTCATGGACTTGACATTCCAGGTTCCTATGCAATATTGCTCTTTACAGCATCAGATCTTACTTCTATCACCAGTCACATCCACAGCTGGGTATTGTTTTTGCTTTGGCTCCATCCCTTCATTCTTTCTGGAGTTATTTCTCCACTGATCTCCAGTAACATATTGGGCACCTAATGACCTGTGGAGTTCCTCTTTCAGTATCATATCATTTTGCCTTTTCATACTGTTCATGGGGTTCTCAAGGCAAGAATGCTAAAGCGGCTTGCCATTCCCTTCTCCAGTGGACCACATTCTGTCAGACCTCTCCACCATGACCTGCCCATCTTGGTTTGCTCTGCAGGCATGGCTTGGTTTCATTGAGTTAGACAAGGCTGTGGTCCTAGTGTGATTAGATTGACTAGTTTTCTGTGAGTATGGTTTCAGTGTGTCTGCCCTCTGATGCCCTCTTGCAACACCTACCATCTTACTTGGGCTTCTCTTACCTTGGGCGTGGGGTATCTCTTCATGGCTGCTCCAGCAAAGCACAGCCACTGCTCCTTACCTTGGACGATGGGCATCTCCTTACCGCCACCCTTCATGACCTTTGTTCACTGCACTATAGGACACCAAAGTTCATTATGTCTCCCTTCTGCAAGGAGAATGACTACAGGAGTTAGTAGGGGCATAAAAACAGGGTTGTTCTATAAGCAGTGCATCACATCGGGTAATGTAAAGATTAATTACACGTTGAGATGCTCCAAGAACTTATGCACCATATCAATATCAAAAATATATAATGCACACTTCTTTTGCACAAGAGACTGTTAGATTTTAAAAAATAAAAAGTAACAATCTGACAGTGAACATACGTTGTGGAAACTCATTTTTAGAGTATGCTCTGTCAAGAAACTTTCATCTACAAAAGTACACTGAAAATAAATTGTTAGGAATGAAAAGATCTCTTTTCCCAGGGAAAGGCAAAAGACAAAAACATTATTAATATCTCAGAAATCATCTCCATATCCATCACAAATTGATGTCCAGTATGATGCTTTAATTTGGATGTTTTGAGTTATATAGTAGTAAAATCATATAGCTTTTCCATTTTTATGTGCAACTTCTTTCATTCAATCTTTTTTGGTATGTAAAATTTCTCTATACTTATGTATGTCAAGATAGTTTATACATCCTAATAGTTGTTTAGTTTTCCTAGGTACAAAGTTACATACAGTTATCTATCTAATCTAGAGGAGCAGTCAGTATACATGATCTATGAAGTTTCATTGGAGCTGGATACACCATTTATTTATATATTTTCATGTGCTTTTATGATACAGGGGAAGCTTGAGAGCAGTGACCAACATATTTGCCATGCAGTAATGGGACCGGGTGCCATGGTTTTAGTTTTTTTTTTTTTTTTTTTTTTTTTTTTTTTTTTTTTAATGTTGAGTTTTAAGCCAGCTTTTTCACTCTCTTCTTTCACCCATTAAGGAACTCTTTAGTTCCTCTTCACTTTCTGCCATTAGAGTTACATCCTCTGCATATGTGAGGTTACTGATGCTTTCAAATTGTGGTGCTGAAGAAAACTCCTGAGAGTCCCTTGGATGGCAAGGAGATCCAACCAGTCCATCCTAAAATCAACCCTGAATATTCATTGGAAGGACTGATACTGAAGCTGAAGCTCCAATATTTTGGCCATCTGATGAGAATAGTCGATTCATTGAAAAAGACCCTGGTGCTGGGAGTGATTGAAGGCAAAAGGAGAAGAGAGTGGCAGAGGATGAGATGGCTGGATGGCATCACTGGTTCAGTGGGCATGAACTTGGGCAAATAATTGGTGAGTGAGGGATGGGTAGCCCTGGCATCCCTCCATGGGGACAGAGAGGAAGAAAAGTTCCTGCTGCAGTCCGTGGGGTCGCAAAGAAATCAGCACGACTTAGCAACAGACCAAAAACAACAACTTTTTATATCTGTTTTGCTTACTGGAGGGCTAATAATTGTAAATATCCACTCCTATGAGCAGTCCAGTACTCTTGCCTGGAAAATCCCATGGATGGAGGAGCCTGGTAGACTGCAGTCCATAGGGTCGCAAAGATTCAGACACGAATGAGTGACTTCACTTTCACTTTTCACTTTCATGCATTGGAAAAGGAAATGGCAACCCACTCCTGTGTTCTTGCCTGGAGAATCCCAGGAACAGGGGAGCCTGGTGGGCTGCCGTCTATGGGGTCGCAAGAGTCGGACATGACTGAAGTGACTTAGCAGCAGTCTATTAGATTCCTGAATTGGAATAACAAGCCACACAAGTTATGTTTGAAAGTGTTTGGTCTTATGAATTTCATACTGTCTAGATGGTTTCATGCCACCACTGTTTTAGGTTAAAACAGCCTACACATAGAGTACAACTACTAGTTTGAACATGAAGTAGCTCTCTGTATTTTTTTTTTAAGTTTTAAAATCTTTTCCAATACTGGGATGAATTTACACAGCAGGAAGGTCATATTATATAAAGACAGATTGTATCACCTGGAAAGGAACTTGGAGGTATTCTAGTTGAAGTCTCTGTCTTACATAAGAGAATCTGAGGATCAGAAAGGAATAGTGATGTGCTAAGTTCAGAGTGGCATTGCTACCTGGTTCATAGCACATGTCTAAATCCAGAGATCTCCAGGAAGGTTGAAAGTTGCTGCTTTTGTATTTATCACAGAATTTTGTACTTATTGGATTATTGAACATAATTTTTTATTAATGTAGCTATACAATCTATGACCCATATGTTCTCTGCCTTAGACATACAGTGATATCTACGATTAGAGAAAGAAAGAGAAAGTCACTCAGTCATGTCTGACTCAGCCATTCCATGGACTGTAACCCATGAGGCTCCTCTGCCCATGGGATTCTCCAGGCAAGAGTCCTGGAATGGGTTGCCATTTCTTTCTCCAGGGGATCTTCCTGGCCCTAGGACCAAACTTGGGTCTCCTGCATTACAGGCAGATTCTTTACCATCTGAGCTACAGGGAAATCCATTATCTACTATTGTTATGCCATATTTCTACTTAAGTATTCAAATGGCAGGGAAGAAGCAGTCAGGATATGGGACCTTGCCTTTAGTATTAGCCTACTGCACTGTCATTGATAATGTTGCATTTATACAACATTTGCTACCAGTTATTGTTATGTATATGATAAAAAATATGAGGTAGAGGTACTAAGAAGGGAAATAAAGAGATGAGAGCTGATGTTGACAGACTAGAATACCAAAATATTTAGTGCAGTTTCCTTATTTTGCAGAATCCTGATAGAAGAGCATTATGCATTCTTGCTCAAACTTTTGAGTTATAAATTACTTAAAATATATTTCCATAATTTGTTACTTAACCATACAATTTCCAGGAGAAGTAGAATGAGTCAGTTCTATTTTTGGTCTTCCATTTAACGAGATGATTTTTTTTCTTTTTTATATAACACAAGTAGACCTAATAAAATGGGTCAATACTTAGATCAAATAATTATTTAGATGTAGTAATAAATTTCTGTCAAATAGATGGAAATGTGTTATTAATGGCAACATGATGACATCCTATTTTGATTGGACTTTATTATATTTCAGAGGTTTTCTGCCATACTGTTGCCTATAATCAACAATTCCAAAAGAATTTAGGTGAATTAATGCAATATGCTAGAGTTAAACTTTTTAAACTTTTATCTAGTAAAAATATATCTGACCCTTCTCTGATGTGGGCCGTAAGGAAAATATAAGCAAGGTGAAAAGACAGCCTTCTGAATGGGAGAAAATAATAGCAAATGAAGCAACTGACAAACAACTAATCTCAAAAATATACAAGCAACTTATGCAGCTCAATTCCAGAAAAATAAACAACCCAATCAAAAAATGGGCCAAAGAACTAAATAGACATTTCTCCAAAGAAGACTTCCAGATGGCTAACAAACACATGAAAAGATGCTCAACATCACTCATTATTAGAGAAATGCAAATCAAAACCACAATGAGGTACCACTTCACACCAGTCAGAATGGCTGCGATCCAAAAATCTGCAAGCAATAAATGCTGGAGGAGGTGTGGAGAAAAGGGAACCCTCCTACACTGTTGGTGGGAATGCAAACTAGTACAGCCACTATGGAGAACAGTGTGGAGATTCCTTAAAAAATTGCAAATAGAACTACCGTATGACCCAGCAATCCCACTGCTGGGCATACACACCAAGGAAACCAGAATTGAAAGAGACACATGTACCCCAATGTTCATCGCAGCACTGTTTATAATAGCCAGGACATGGAAACAACCTAGATGTCCATCAGCAGATGAATGGATAAGAAAACTGTGGTACATATACACAATGGAGTATTACTCAGCCATTAAAAAGAATTCATTTGAATCAGTTCTGATGAGATGGATGAAACTGGAGCCTATTATACAGAGTGAAGTAAGCCAGAAAGAAAAACACCAATACAGTATACTAACACATATATATGGAATTTAGAAAGATGGCAATGACGACCCTGTATGCAAGACAGGAAAAAAGACACAGATGTGTATAACGGACTTTTGGACTCAGAGGGAGAGGGAGAGGGAGGGATGATTTGGGAGAATGGCATTCTAACATGTATACTATCATGTAAGAATCGAATTGCCAGTCTATGTCTGACGCAGGATACAGCATGCTTGGGGCTGGTGCATGGGGATGACCCAGAGAGATGTTATGGGGAGGGAGGTGGGAGGGGGGTTCATGTTTGGGAACACATGTAAGAATGAAAGATTTTAAAATTTTAAAAATAAAAAAATAAAATAAAAATAAAGTACATTGTAACTCTAAAAAAAAAAAAAAAACTTTTATCTAAAAGAAGAATTCTCTGTGGCTTTTCATCTATCATAAGACCTTTTCCTAACATGTCATAATGTCTCACAAACACCACCCTGTGTAACAGAGGCATTTTTTAGGCTTTATTACCATTCTGATATTTTCTCGTAAATGTATTTTACAAAGGCAGTGAAAAAACCTAAGAACTTCAGTGGCTTTTATCTTTTACAATTTTAATGAATAATTAAGAATGTTTTTCTGTCTTCAGAGATTTTTCAAATATATGATCAAATTCACACTTTCATGAGGAACAAAGTTAATGGTCCAGCCTTTGATAAAGGACAAAAAGCATATAAAACAGTAGAAAATCAAGAACTTATAGCTCTTTACTCCTAGTGTAATTAATATGAATGTCTTTATCAATCCATTAGATTAGTATTCACACCACTTTATGTATCTTCCAACCAACCTGTTGAGTGTATACATATAATTTATAAGCTATAATGCAAATATATGTATAGTAGATGTTATCCCTCTGTTGATTTTGCCACTGAGATAAAATTAATACTCAAAAATGTTATCTAGTATTTTCAGTTTATTGTGTATTTATTTATTCCTCCATTGTGGTCTGGACAACATGGAGTTTTTTTAGATAATGGAGCCGATTTCTCACAAAGAAGGTGAAATAAAATAATGCTTTAAGTAGACGGGTTGCTTGTGAATGACAAAGAGATAAAGAGGACATTCAACAAGGGTCAAGAAGAAGAAAGAAGAGAAAGAAATTGTCATGGAGAAAGTGATAAAAATATTAATAGTTGATAATGATAGTCCATTGATGTACTTTACCAAGGTCCTTTCCACTGTCCCCTAAAATTTCTTTTCCTCTTTTTTTCAAGCTTTAGTCAGACAAAATTGACAATTAGCATGTATAATGTGTACAGGTGAAGATTTGACACGTGTGCATTGTGACTGGGCTTCCCAGGTGGTGCAAGTGGTAAAGATCTCGCCTGCCAATACAGGAGACATAAGAGACATGGTTTCAATTCCTGGGTCGGAAGGATCCCCTGGAGGATGGCATTGCAACCCACTCCAGTATTTTGCTGAAGAATCCCCATGGACAGAGGAGCCTGATGGACCACAGTCCATGGGGTCGCAAAGAGTTGGACATGACCAAAGTGACTGAGAATGCATTGTGACATGATCACCACATAAGATTAGTTAACATATTCATTAACTCACATAGTTACCATTTGGAGTGTGTGTATAATGAGGACACTTAAGATCTACTTTTCTAGAAAATTTAAAGTTTAAAATACAGAATTGTTAACTAAAGTCATAGTATACATTAGAGTCCCAGAACTTACTCATCATGTAACAGAAAAGTTGTACACTTTGACAAATATTTCAAACTTCTTTCACCTACCAGATCTTGGAAACAGTCAATCTACTCTGTATTTCTATAAATTAATCCTTTGTGTATTCAACATGCTGCTGCTGCTGCTGCTGCTGCAAAGTCACTTCAGTCGTATCCAACTCTATGCAAACCCATAGACGGCAGCCCACCAGGCTCCCCCGTCCTTGGGATTCTCCAGGCAAGAACACTGGAGTGGGTTGCCATTTCCTTCTCCAATGCATGAAAGTGAAAAGTGAAAGTGAAGTCACTCAGTCGTGTGCGACTCTTTGCGACCCCATGGACTGCAGCCCACCAGGCTCCTCCATATATGGGATTTTCCAGGCAAGAGTACTGGAGTGGGGTGCCATTGCCTTCTCCATGCATGTGAGATAATGAAGTAGTTATCTTTCACTGTCTGAATTACTTCACTTAGAGTAATGACTTCATGGTTCTTCCATGTTGTGGTGAACAAGGCTTCTTTACTTCTAAAATACATGAGATTGTCCACCTCGTGGCTCATTTAATTATCAGATTCCCTGACTAATATTGTTTCATTTACAAATTTGAATAATTTTTGTATTTGTGACTGAATATATCTATCCAAAGACATACTAATTTTAGGTTTTTCTTTGTTTTCATAACAGTCAATATTTTATTTCAGGATTGTTGGGCTTCTATTGAGTTACCTACCTGCTTAGTTAATTAATGCTTGTTGGTGACACTAGCTTATATGCATTAGTACAGAAAGTACAGTATGTCCCATAAAATACAAAGAATGCTCAAAAATCTCTCAGGAAGCACGTAACAAATCTTCAGGCAAATTGAAATGTTTGAATGAAAGAATAAACCAATGATATTTGATCAAGTTAGAAAATTCAGGAAAATTTTCAACAAAGAGGAGGTACTATATATAAATTCTTGATACATGTGAGCATGCTGTATTTGGAGACTGTAGCATTTCTAAAATTTGGGCTGTACAACAAATGCTCATTCATAACATTTTAAACATTGGGAAATTTTTGTTTCTCTTGTATGATGAAGTATAATTCTAGAAATACAAAACCCAAAATGTGTTTCTGTGTGTGAAATATAAACATTTAACCTCATCTTTTAAGTTTCACTTTTTTCAGACCCTGTTTCACATCTTTGTTCCTTAGACTGTAAATCAGAGGGTTTAACATTGGAGTCACAAGACTGTTAAACAGTGAGGTCACCTTGTCTTGATCTAGAGAATTAGGATGAACTTGCCCTGGAATACATAAATTGCCTAGTTTTATGCTCTTTATGAGGAAAATTGCCACTGCAGTTAAGTGGGAGGTGCAGGTGGAAAAAGCTTTGAACCTCCCCTCAACAATAGTTAGTATAACAATAAGACACAAGGACTCCTGAAATGGTACTCAGTTCAATGACGGTAAAACAATGAATAACACCAACTCATTGACCTGTATATCAGAGCAGGAAAGAAGGTAAAGTGGAGGTAAGCCACATAAGAAATGATTAGTCTCATTTGACCCACAGAAACATAAGAAGAATGTTAATGTTGTGTGTTTCAAAGATCTTCCATTCTCACCAGGTAAACCCCAGGCATGAGCAGGGAACACATCCTGCTGGACATGCTGACTGCATAGAGCAAGGGGCTGTTGATGGCCTTATACCAGTCATAGGCCATCACTGCCAGCAGAAGAGATTCAGAATCTGTAGAGATACAGAAGACAAAGATCTCCAGAGCACAGCCACTGAAGGAGATTGAATTGTTTTAGACAAATTGGTCCACCAGCATCTTGGGCACAATTGCTGTGAATAGCAGAGATCACAGAAGAAGAGGTGACTGAGGCAAAAGTACATGGATGTGTGCAGCTGGGGATCCATCCTAATCAGGGTTATCATTGCAAGATTTGCCAGAAAGTTAATGAGATAAATAAGAAGAACCATGGTAAAAAGAGCCATCTTGTTCTTGGTGTTATCAGTAATTCCCAAGAAAATGAATTCAGGCAGAGAGGAACAATTCCCTCTATCCATCCTTCCTTGTTCTGATGTAAACTTTTAGAAAATGATCAAGAAAATGACACATGGATATAGAACACTTTTGCACAACTACAAGATATCATAAGGAAGAAAGTGATTTTTCTCTGTATTTGTGTTTTTATAATTACAAAATAATCTAGATCATGGGTATCCACTGTTTAAAGGTAGATAGCTATCTGTTCAGTTCAGTTCAGTCACTCAGTCATGTCCAACTCTTTGCAAACCCATGGCATGCAGCATGCCAAGCCTCCCTGTCCATCACCAACTCCGAGAGTTTACACAAACTCGTGTCCATTGAGTAGGCAATTCCATCCAACCATCTCATCCTCTGTCATCCCCTTCTCCTCCTGCCTTTAATCTTTCCCACCATCAGGGTCTTTTTAAATGAGTCAGCTCTTTGCATTAGGTGGACAAAGTACTGGAGATTCAACTTCAGCATCAGTCCTTCCAATGAACACCTAGGACTGATCTCCTTAAGGATGCACTAGTTGGATCTCCTTGCAGTCCAAGGGACTCTCAAGAGTCTTCTCCAACACCACAGTTCAAAAGCATCAATTCTTCGGCGTTCAACTTTCATTCCTTTTTTTTATTTTTAAGTGATAATAATTTTATTACTTGTGAATTACAGATAAGGTTTTTATTTTATTTTATTTTTAGTATAAATTTATTTATTTTAACTGGAGGTTAATTACTTTACAATATTGTATTGGTTTTGCCATACATCAACATGAATCCGCCACAGGTTTACACGTGTTCCCCATCCTGAACACCCCCCCCTCCTCCCTCCCCGTATCATCCCTCTGGGTCATCTCAGGTCATCTGTGGGAGAGGGCGAGGATGGGATGATTTGGGAGAATGGCATTGAAACATGTATAATATCATATATGAAACGAATCCCCAGTCCAGGTTTGATGCATGATACTGGATGCCTGGGGCTGGTGCACTCAGCTTTCTTTATAGTCCAACTCTCACATCCATACAAGACTACTGGAAAAAGCATAGCCTTGACTAGACGGACTTTTGTTGGCAAAGTAATGTCTCTGCTTTTTATTTATTTTTTTTTAATTTTTATTTTTACTTTAATTTGCTTTGCAATACTGTAATGGTTTTGCCATACATTGACATGAATCCACCATGGGTGTACATGCGTTCACAAACATGAACCCCCCTCCCACCTCCCTCCCCATAACATCTCTCTGGGTCATCCCCTTGCACCAGCCCCAAGCATCCTGTATCCTGCATCAGACATAGACTGGCAATTCGTTTCATACATGTTTCAATGCCATTCTCCCAAATTATCCCACCCTCTCCCTCTCCCAGAGTCCAAAAATACGCTCTACACATCTGTGTCTCTTTTGCTGTCTTGCATACAGGGTTATCATTGCCATCTTTCTAAATTCCATATATATGTGTTAGTATACTGTATTGGTGCTTTTCTTTCTGGCTTACTTCACTCTGTATAATAGGCTCCAGTTTCATCCACCCCATTAGAATTGATTCAAATGTATTCTTTTTAATGGCTGAGTAATACTCCATTGTGTATATGTACCACAGTTTTCTTATCCATTCATCTGCTGATGGACATCTAGGTTGTTTCCATGTCCTGGCTATTATAAACAGTGCTGCGATGAACATTGGGGTACATGTGTCTCTTTCAATTCTGGTTTCCTCGGTGTGTATGCCCAGAAGTGGGATTGCTGGGTCATAAGGCAGTTCTGTTTGCAATTTTTTTAAGGAATCTCCACATTGTTCTCCATAGTGGCTGTACTAGTTTGCATTCTCACCAACAGTGTAGGAGGGTTCCCTCTTCTCTACACCCTCTCCAGCATTTGTTTCTTGCAGACTTTTGGATCACAGACATTCTGACTGGTGTGAAGTGGTACCTCATTGTGGTTTTGATTTGCATTTCTCTAATAATGAGTGATGTTGAGCATCTTTTCATGTGTTTGTTAGCCATCTGGAAGTCTTCTTTGGAGAAATGTCTATTTAGTTCTTTGGCCCATTTCTTGATTGGGTCGTTTATTTTTCTGGAATTGAGCTGCATAAATTGCTTGTATATTTTTGAGATTAGTTGTTTGTCAGTTGCTTCATTTGCTATTATTTTCTCCCATTCAGAAGGCTGTCTTTTCACCTTGCTTATATTTTCCTTTGTTGTGCAGAAGCTTTTAATTTTAATTAGATTCCATTTGTTTATTTTTGCTTTTATTTCCAGAATTCTGGGGGGTGGATCATAGAGGATCCTGCTGTGATTTATGTCAGAGAGTGTTTTGCCTATGTTCTCCTCTATTTAATCTGTTTTCTAATTTCACCGTAACTTTCCTTCCAAGGAGTACGTGTCTTTTAGTTTCATGTCTGCAATCACCATCTGCAGTGATTTTGGAGCCTAAAAAAATAAAGTCAGCCACTGTTTCCACCGTTTCCCCTTAAATTTAGATGTCATTCATGAGAAGGTTATTTTATACAAGTTCATCTCTGAGCATTGCTTTTCTTGTCTCAGGGAGGAGTTTTTGATAAATTTAACTCACATTACCTCTTCAAAATAATATGGAAGAAGCACAAGTGTTAGATCAGGCTGCAAGATCTAAGGACTAAGCATTTCCCATGCTGGAAAATATTTACTTGGGTACAAAATATGATTTTTTAAATGCTATCAATTTTTCCATTTCTCAAGGAGGCATGCTTGGTTTAAGAGTCTTTGCCTTAGTTCCAGAAATAATGAGTATATCAAGGACTAAAAATAATGTTTAAAAAAATTGTTACTGCTTTTAGTCTGTCTTGTGTTTAGTATTTTCTGAGATGTGAAATAAGTATGATTCATCTAGTTTTCTAGAGATTATTTATTGCTTTCTCACAATGCTCATTACCTATTTGTGGAGTGGTTGTTGTTAAAGGATGAATATCTTGATAAATGGAAGAAAACAATAAACATAAGTGAAAATAACAGAATTTGTCACATGCATTTGCACCCATTCTTATTTTTTTTATTTTATTTTTTATTTTTTAATTTTTTTAATTTTAAAATCTTTAATTCTTGCATGTGTTCCCAAACATGAACCCCCCTCCCACCTCCCTCCCCATAACATCTCTCTGGGTCATCCCCATGCACCAGCCCCAAGCATGCTGTATCCTGAGTCAGATATAGACTGGCGATTCGATTCTTACATGATAGTATACATGTTAGAATGCCATTCTCCCAAATCATCCCACCCTCTCCCTCTCCCTCTGAGTCCAAAAGTCCGTTATACACATCTGTGTCTTTTTTCCTGTCTTGCATACAGGGTCGTCATTGCCATCTTTCTAAATTCCATATATATGCGTTAGTATACTGTATTGGTGTTTTTCTTTCTGGCTTACTTCACTCTGTATAATTGGCTCCAGTTTCATCCATCTCATCAGAACTGATTCAAATGAATTCTTTTTAATGGCTGAGTAATACTCCATTGTGTATATATACCACAGCTTTCTTATCCATTCATCTGCTGATGGACATCTAGGTTGTTTCCATGTCTTGGCTATTATAAACAGTGCTGCGATGAACATTGGGGTACATGTGTCTCTTTCAATTCTGGTTTCCTTGGTGTGTATGCCCAGCAGTGGGATTGCTGGGTCATACGGTAGTTCTGTTTGCAATTTTTTAAGGAATCTCCACACTGTTCTCCATAGTGGCTGTACTAGTTTGTATTCCCACCAACAGTGTAGGAGGGTTCCCTTTTCTCCACACCCTCTCCAGCATTTATTGCTTGCAGATTTTTGGATCGCAGCCATTCTGACTGGTGTGAAGTGGTACCTCATTGTGGTTTTGATTTGCATTTCTCTAATAATGAGTGATGTTGAGCATCTTTTCATGTGTTTGTTAGCCATCCGTATGTCTTCTTTAGAGAAATGTCTATTTAGTTCTTTGGCCCATTTTTTGATTGGGTCGTTTATTTTTCTGGAATTGAGCTGCATAAGTTGCTTGTATATTTTTGAGATTAGTTGTTTGTCAGTTGCTTCATTTGCTATTATTTTCTCCCATTCAGAAGGCTGTCTTTTCACCTTGCTTATATTTTCCTTTGTTGTGCAGAAGCTTTTAGTTTTAATTAGATTCCATTTGTTTATTTTTGCTTTTATTTCCAGAATTCTGGGAGGTGGATCATAGGGGATCCTGCTGTGATTTATGTCTGAGAGTGTTTTGCCTATGTTCTCCTCTAGCAGTCTTATAGTTTCTGGTCTTACATGTAGATCTTTAATCCATTTTGAGTTTATTTTTGTGTATGGTGTTAGAAAGTGATCTAGTTTCATTCTTTTACAAGTGGTTAACCAGTTTTTCCAGCACCACTTGTTAAAGAGATTGTCTTTACTCCATTGTATATTCTTGCCTCCTTTGTCAAAGATAAGGTGTCCATATGTGTGTGGATTTATCTCTGGGCTTTCTATTTTGTTCCATTGATCTATATGTCTGTCTTTGTGCCAGTACCATACTGTCTTGATGACTGTGGCTTTCTGGTAGAGCTTGAAGTCAGGCAAGTTGATTCCTCCAGTTCCATTCTTATTTCTCAAGATTGCTTTGGCAATTCGAGGTTTTTTATATTTCCATACAAACCTTGAAATTATTTGTTCTAGTTCTGTGAAAAATATGGCTGGTAGCTTGATAGGGATTGCATTGAATTTGTAAATTGCTTTGGGTAGTATACTCATTTTCACTATATTGATTCTTCTGATCCATGAACAGAGTATATTTCTCCATCTATTAGTGTCCTCTTTGATTTCTTTCATCAGTGTTTCATAGTTTTCTATATATAGGTCTTTAGTTTCTTTAGGTAGATATGTTCCTAAGTATTTTATTCTTTTCGTTGCAATGGTAAATGGAATTGTTTCCTTAATTTCTTTTTCTGCTTTCTCATTATTAGTGTATAGGAATGCAAGGGATTTCTGTGTGTTGATTTTATATCCTGCAACTTTACTATATTCATTGATTAGCTCTAGTAATTTTCTGGTGGAGTCTTTAGGGTTTTCTATGTAGAGGATCATGTCATCTGCAAACAGTGAAAGTTTTACTTCTTCTTTTCCAATCTGGATTCCTTTTATTTCTTTTTCTGCTTTGATTGCTGTGGCCAAAACTTCCAGAACTATGTTGAATAGTAGCAGTGAAAGTGGGCACCCTTGTCTTGTTCTTGACTTTAGAGGAAATGCTTTCAATTTTTCACCATTGAGGATAATGTTTGCTGTGGGTTTGTCATATATAGCTTTTATTATGTTGAGGTATGTTCCTTCTATTCCTGCTTTCTGGAGAGTTTTTATCATAAATGGATGTTGAATTTTGTCAAAGGCCTTCTCTGCATCTATTGAGATAATCATATGGCTTTTATTTTTCAATTTGTTAATGTGGTGAATTACATTGATTGATTTGCGGATATTGAAGAATCCTTGCATCCCTGGGATAAAGCCCACTTGGTCATGGTGTATGTTCTTTTTAATGTGTTGTTGGATTCTGATTGCTAGAATTTTGTTGAGGATTTTTGCATCTATGTTCATCAGTGATATTGGCCTGTAGTGACATCTTTGTCAGGTTTTGGTATTAGGGTGATGGTGGCCTCATAGAATGAGTTTGGAAGTTTACCTTCCTCTGCAATTTTCTGGAAGAGTTTGAGGAGGATAGGTGTTAGCTCTTCTCGAAATTTTTGGTAGAATTCAGCTGTGAAGCTGTCTGGACCTGGGCTTTTGTTTGCTGGAAGATTTCTGATTACAGTTTCAATTTCCATGCTTGTGATGGGTCTGTTAAGATTTTCTATTTCTTCCTGGTTCAGTTTTGGAAAATTGTACTTTTCTAAGAATTCGTCTATTTCTTCCACGTTGTCCATTTTATTGGCATACAACTGCTGATAGTAGTCTCTTATGATCCTTTGTATTTCTGTGTTGTCTGTTGTGATCTCTCCATTTTCATTTCTAATTTTATTGATTTGATTTTTCTCTCTTTGCTTCTTGATGAGTCTGGCTAATGGTTTGTCAATTTTATTTATCCTTTCAAAGAACCAGCTTTTGGCTTTGTTGATTTTTGCTATGGTCTCTTGTTTCTTTTTCATTTATTTCTGCCCTAATTTTTAAGATTTCTTTCCTTCTACTAACTCTGGGGTTCTCCAATTCTTCCTTTTCTAGTTGCTTTAGGTGTAGAGTTAGGTTATTTATTTGACTGTTTTCTTGTTTCTTGAGGTATGCCTGTATTGCTATGAACTTTCTTCTTAGCACTGTTTTTATAGTGTCCCACAGGTTTTCGGTTGTTGTGTTTTCATTTTCATTCGTTTCTATGCATATTTTGATTTCTTTTTTGATTTCTTCTGTGATTTGTTTGTTTTTCAGAAGTGTGTTGTTCAACCTCCATATGTTGGAATTTTTAATAGTTTTTCTCCTGTAATTGAGATCTAATTTTAATGCATTATGGTCAGAAAAGATGTTTGGAATGATTTCGATTTTTTTGAATTTATCAAGTTTAGATTTATGGCCCAGGATGTGATCTATCCTGGAGAAGGTTCCATGAGCACTTGAAAAAAAGGTGAAATTCATTGTTTTGGGGTGAAATGTCCTGTAGATATCAATTAGGTCTAACTAATCTAATGTATCATTTAAAGTTTGCGTTTCTTTGTTAATTTTCTGTTTAGTTGATCTGTCCATAGGTGTGAGTGGGGTATTAAAGTCTCCCACTATTATTGTATTATTGTTGATTTACCCTTTCATACTTGTTAGCATTTGTCTTACATATTGCGGTGCTCCTATATTGGGTGCATATATATTTATAATTGTTATATCTTCTTCTTGGATTGATCCTTTGATCATTATGTAGTGGCCTTCTTTGTCTCTTTTCACAGCCTTTGTTTTAAAGTCTAATTTATCGGATATGAGTATTGCCACTCCTGCTTTCTTTTGGTCTCTATTTGCGTGGAATATCTTTTTCCAGCCCTTCACTTTCAGTCTGTATGTGTCCCTTGTTTTGAGGTGGGTCCCTTGTAAGCAGCATATAGAGGGGTCTTGTTTTTGTATCCATTCAGCCAGTCTTTGCCTTTTGGTTGGGGCATTCAACCCATTTACGTTTAAGGTAATTATTGATAAGTATGATCCTGTTACCACTTACTTTATTTTATTGGGTTCAGGTTTATACACCCTTTTTGTGTTTCCTGTCTAGAGAATATCCTTTAGAATTGTTGGAGAGCTGGTTTGGTGGTGCTGAATTCTCTCAGCTTTTGCTTGTCTGTAAAGCTTTTGATTTCTCCTTCTCATTTGAATGAGATCCTTGCTGGGTACAGTAATCTGGGCTGTAGGTTATTGTCTTTCATCACTTTAAGTATGTCTTGCCATTCCCTCCTGGCCTGAAGAGTTTCTATTGACAGATCAGCTGTTATCCTTATGGGAATCCCCTTGTGTGTTATTTGTTGTTTTTCCCTTGCTGCTTTTAATATTTGTTCTTTGTGTTTGATCTTTGTTAATTTGATTAATATGTGTCCTGGGGTGTTTTGCCTTGGGTTTATCCTATTTGGAACTCTCTGTGTTTCTTGGACTTGGGTGATTATTTCCTTCCCCATTTTAGGGAAGTTTTCAACTATTATCTCCTCAAGGATTTTCTCATGATCTTTCTTTCTGTCTTCTTCTTCTAGGACTCCTATAATTTGAATGTTGTGGCGTTTCATATTGTCCTGGAGGTCTCTGAGATTGTCCTCATTTCTTTTAATTCATTTTTCTTGTTTCCTCTCTGATTCATTTATTTCTACCATTCTATCTTCTATTTCACTAATCCTGTCTTCTGCCTCCGTTATTCTACTATTTGTTGCCTCCAGAGTGTTTCTGATCTCATTTATTGCGTTATTCATTATATTTTGACTCTTTTTTATTTCTTCTAGGTCCTTGTTAAATCTTTCTTGCATCTTCTCAATCCTTGTCTCTAGGCTATTTATCTGTGATTCCATTTTGATTTCAAGATTTCGGATCGTTTTCACTATCAATATTCAGAATTTCTTCTCAGGTAGATTCCCTACTTCTTCCTCTTTTGTTTGGTTTGGTGGGCAACTCTCCTGTTCCTTTACCTGCTGAGTATTCCTCTGTCTCTTCATCTTGGTTATATTGCTGCGTTTGGGGTGGCCTTTTTATCTTCTGGTAATTTGTGGAGTTCTCTTTATTATGGAGCTTCCTCACTGTGGGTGGGGTTCTTTCAGTGGCTTGTCAAGGTTTCCTGATTAGGGAGGTTTGTGTTGGAGTTCTGGTGGGTGGCTGGGTTTCTTCTCTCTGGAGTGCAGTGGAGTGACCAGTAATGGGTTATGAGACATCAAAGGTTTTGGAATAATTTTGAGCTGCCTGTATATTGAAGCTCAGGGGAGTGTTCCTGTGTTGCTGGAGAATTTGCATGGTATGTTTTGTTTTGGAACTTGTTGGCCCTTGGGTGGAGCTTGGTTTTGGTGTAGGTATGAAGGCATTTGATGAGCTCCTATTGCTTAATGTTCCCTGAATTCAAGAGTTCTCTAATGTTTTCAGGCTTTGGATTTAAGCCTCCTGCTTCTTTATTTTTACAGTAGCCTCTAGACTTCTCCATCTATACAGCACTGATGATAAAACATTTAGGTTAAAGATGAAAAGTTTCTCCACATTGAGGGACACTCAGAGAGGTTCACTGAGTTACAAGGAGAAGAGAAGATGGAGGGGGTAGTTAGAGGTAATTGGAATGAGATGTGGTGAGATCAAAAGAGGAGAGAGTAAGCTAGTCAGTAGTCACTTCCTTATGTGTGCTGTATAGTCTGTACTGCTCAGAGGTATTTACAGAGTTATACGGGGAAGAGGAGAGGGAGGAAGTAGACAGAGGTGACCAGGAGGATAAGAGAGAGGAATGAGTAGGAGAGAGACAAATCCTGCCAGTAACCAGTTCCTTAGGTGTTCTCCACCGTCTGGAACACACAGAGATTCACAGAGTTGGATAGAGAAGAGATGGGGGATAAAAGAGACAGAGGCCACCTGGTGGAGAAAAAGGAGAGTCCAAAGGAGGAGAGAGTGGTCAAGCCAGTAATCTCGCTCTCAGGTAAACTTGGGTAGTGAAGTTTGGGTTTTTAAATGTACAAAATTGACAATAAAAACCTAAGAGCAAAGATTAAAATTCTAGAGTAGAGGTTGGATTTTCAAAAATACAATATTAAAGAAAAGAAGCAGAAGGAAAAAGGAAGAAAGAAAAAGAGAGAGAGAAAAAAAAAAAACACCAACAACCATCCAAAGACTATATATGGTGTTTGCCTTAAAAAAAAAAAAAGTCTTTTTTTTTTTTAAATAGTAATAGTAGGTTATAGAAATAAAAATTAGAGGAGAAATGGAAGACTTAACAATTAAAAGAAAGTTAGGGGAAAAAAGGAATGTTTTAAAAATAGTAAAAAAATATCTGGCCCTTCTCTGATGTTGTGGGCCGTGTGGGATCACTTTCAAGGTGGTTCCCTCTGTTTAACTTCTTCTGTTTGCTGGTTTTTTAGGCTCACTAGTTCAGTCGCGCTGTGGGGAGGGGAGATGCTGCAAACAAATAGCACTGTCGTGTGCACACAGTGTCTCAGCCCCGCTTGACCTGTCCCTTCTCGTGGCGCACAAACCGCTCCAGCTCTATGATGCTCAGCCGGGAACTGTCTGGGGCCGGTCCTAGGCTTCGTGCACTTCCCCGGTCCAAGCCGCTCAGGTTTGGCACTCAGGCAGCCCTCAGAGGCACAGATTCGGCTGGGACTGTGCTTTGTGCCCTTCCCAGGTCCGAGTAGCTCAGGAGTTTGGCGAGCGCAATCGCCGCGACTTGTCACCTTTTCTGCTGCTGCTGCTCAGCTTTCTGGGTGGACCGCTGGCACCCCCCATGAGGCAGATGGTGACTGTCCAGCACCCCCAGAAGTCTTAGCAAAGAAGCCTGCTTGCAGTTAGGTAAGTAAAGTCTCCCCGGGTCTGCAATTGCCCCTTTCCAGTCCTTACGGCTCTGGCTGCCTGTCCCCAGCGGGGGATGGTCTGCAGCCGGCTTATTCCGTTCCGTCCTTTGTTCTGTGCTCGGTCCTGGCCGTGTCTTATGTTCGAGCTTTTCGTGCGGTAGCTATCCCACAGTCTGGTTTGCTAGCCCAAGTTAGATCGTTCTGGTTGCGTGTGGAGCGTTCCTGCCCGATTCTTACAAAGCACTGCAGCCCGCACCTCCTGCACTTCCCTGCCCTGCCCCCACTAGCTTGTGGCAGATGCAGGCGTCTGTGCTGCTTTTCCACTGGGGGAGTTACTGTTGGGCTTGTAATCTGTTGGTTTTAATTATTTATTTATTTTTCCCTTCCTGTTATGTTGCCCTCTGTGTTTCCAAGGCTCACCACCGACTCGGCAGGGAGAGTGTTTCCTGGTGTTTGGAAACCTCTCTTCTTAAAATTCCCTTCCCAGGACGGGCTTCCCTTCCCAGGACGGAGCTCCCTCCCCACCTCCTTTGTCTCCTTTTTCATCTTTTATATTTTTTCCTAGCTGTTTTTGAAGACAATGTTCTGCTTTTCTGGTTGCCTGATGTCGTCTGCCAGCCTACAGAAGTTGTTTTGTGGAGTTTGCTCAGCGTTGAAATGTTCTTTTGAGGAATTTGTGAGGGAGAAAGTGGTCTTCCCGTCCTATTCCTCCGCCATATTTTTCTCTCCTCCATTCATCTTTTTAATGACTTTTCTAGATTACAAAATGGAAATGAGTAGAAGAAAAATAAATACTTCTAAAAAACATATACCTTGCTATTATATGTGTATATTTATGTGTGATCATGTGTATATATTTTAATATATATGAGAATAGAATGTAAGTAATGAACTTTTTCCTTAAACCCCTCCTATACATGCACATGGTTCACATGGAGATGAATTTATCCGTTTTTATTTTTATTGTGATACCTACAAGAATTTTTCAATAAAACAAAACATACCTTAAATTTCTGCATACACTTACCCAATGATGAAAGGATTAAAGGCTTTCCTATGAACCGAGAGTAAATAAAGTAAATAATAAATTGTTATATCATGGATATCAGCAAGTTTAGTCAGATTCTCCTGATTCTGAAAAGAAAATATTATTCTAGTCATTAAATGTAGGTTTTAATAGGTAAGCTGGCATAAAATGATTCACTTATAATTTTTTTTCTCTAAAAGTTTTTTCTCCTACATTCTTTAAGTTCGTATCTGGAAACATACCTGAGATGAGGCCTTGGGTAGCTGAAAAATAGGCAAATAGACTTTTCTTTACCAGGTACACTGGGATTTAAATCCCTGAATTTATTCCTTATACAATTTTATTAATTATTTTCCTGCTTTTGTATATTCCATTGTGAATTCAGAAACAACTTGGCAAAAGCTGAGTATTTGTGCTTCACTATTGTCACCAAATTGCTCTATGGTAAGAAGGGTACTATTAATTTTTTGTAGGATTGTTTTACAGTTACCCTGAAACTATCTCCTCCTTCTCTAGTTAGAGAGGGAACCTAATTAAATTCAAAAAGGTCTCCTTCAATCATTTCCAGCACCTTTGGACTGTTCATTATGTTTTTGAAATTTGATCCTCCATACCTCATTTAGGTATTTCAACTGTATTTTCTTTAATATTGAAATGTAACGCATATACCATAAAATTTACCCCTCTAATATATACAGTTTGTTTTGTTTTTATTGTATTTTCAAGGTTTTTCAGTTATCACCAGCATCTGCATCCAGAAAATGTTCATCAGTCTCATAAGAAAACTACACCTATTAGCACTTGCTCCCTCTCTGAAACCTCCCCCACCCATGAAACCTCTAATCTACATTCTGAGTCTTTGTGGTTTCCTATTCTTGGTCTTGAATAAAAACAGAAGCATGTAATATATATATTTTTTTCCTGCCAGGCTGCTGTTCTTTAGTAAACTACTGTATTTTCTTCAGTAAAATATTTAGGTAAATATAATATCAGCCACGTTGTGCTTTTGTCAGAAATCTGTTTCATTTGTTAGCATAATAATATTTCATTTTATGGATATAACACAGTTTATTGATCCAGTCTCCAACTGGATGAACATTTGGTTATTTCAAGGGGTACATCAAGGCTGTATATTGTCACCCTGCTTATTTAACTTATATGCAGAGTACATCATGAGAAACGCTGGACTGGAAGAAACACAAGCTGGAATCAAGATTGCTGGGAGAAATATCAATAATCTCAGATATGCAGATGACACCACCCTTATGGCAGAAAGTGAAGAGGAGCTAAAAAGCCTCTTGATGAAAGTGAAAGAGGAGAGTGAAAAAGTTGGCTTAAAGCTCAACATTCAGAAAATGAAGATCATGGCATCCGGTCCCATCACTTCATGAGAAATAGATGGGGAAACAGTGTCAGACTTTATTTTGGGGCGCTCCAAAATCACTGCAAATGGTGAATGCAGCCTTGAAATTAAAAGACGCTTACTCCTTGGAAGAAAAGTTATGAGCAACCTAGATAGCATATTCAAAAGCAGAGATATTATTTTGCCGACTAAGGTCCGTCTAGTCAAGGCTATGGTTTTTCCAGCGGTCATGTATGGATGTGAGAGTTGGACTGTGAAGAAGGCTGAGCGCCGAAGAATTGATGCTTTTGAAGTGTGGTGTTGGAGAAGACTCTTGAGAGTCCCTTGGACTGCAAGGAGAACCAACCAATCCATTCTGAAAGAGATCAACCCTGGGATTTCTTTGGAAAGAATGATGATGCTAAAGCTGAAGCTCCAGTACTTTGGCCACCTCATGCAAAGAGTTGACTCATTGGAAAAGACTCTGATGCTGGGAGGGATTGGGGGCAGGAAGAGAAGGGGACGACAGAGGATGAGATGGCTGGATGGCATCACGGACTCGATGGACGTGAGTCTGGGTGAACTCCGGGAGATGGTGATGGACAGGGAGGCCTGGCGTGCTGCGATTCATGGGGTCACAAAGAGTCGGACACGACTGAGTGACTGAACTGAACTGAACTGAACTGAACTCTTTAGCTATTAAGAATAACGATGCCATGTCATTCTGTCAGTGCTACCTTTCAAGCAGACTTCATCACCAGAGACTCTTTTATTCCCATCCTCCAACCACATGTCCAAGAATATTTCATTAACTTTGTAACTTCCTCATATTCTCTAAGTAGTTCACCCTTCTCTGAATTATGCTTATTTTATTCATGTAACAATCTCTCTACTACCTTTACGGCCTGACGAATAAGGGCAATTTTTATTTTCTATTTTCTAAACCCCTTGATAAAAGGATTTGGGTAGGTAGTGCTTTTAAAATATTGATCACTCAGTACTTCTGTCTATTAAAGTGGAGAATGATATATAAAGAATAGAAATATACCTGTTTGGGGGATTTTTCTTTGGATATACATGGGCTTCCCTTGCAGCTCAGTTGATAAAGAATCTGCCTGCAATGCAGGAGACCTGGGTTAGATTCCTGAGTCAGGAAGATCCCCTGGAGAAGGAAATGGCAACTCATTCCAGTATTCTTGCCTGGAGAATCCCATGGACAGAGGAGCCTGGCAGACTACAGTTCATGGGGTCGCAAGAGTCAGACAGGACTTGGCGACTAAACAACAATAGCTCATATGTGCAAAAATGACTACTTTAAAATAATTATGAATGGAGATGGGTTTTCTACATCAGGAGAGTTCCACTTTTTTTTTCTTAAAATAATTTGCTTGAAATTATCCATATTAGTTCTTGGGAAAATACATATCAAAATTTTCACTTTAGGGTCTTCCTCAAATCCTTCTCAACAGAGAGCAATGAAATTCTCTGCACTCCTAAAACTCAGTCTAACATCTCAGTATCTTGTGTGATAAGGGTACTTCTTGAGGTCTTTGAATGAATCTTCCTTTCACAATGAACTGAATGATTTAAATGCCAATCACTCTCAATTGCTATGTGTGCTGTTGATATACTGCTTCAATCAGGGACTTTGTGTAAGTATATGCATAACAAAATTGAAAAGAGATTGTACATAAGCTGACAGATCTAATTAAAGCATTAAAGCTATTAATAAATCTATCTGGAAATAGAAATTGCACAGTTCTACAATGGGAAAACGACAGTTTGGGTAGGTTAAATATAACTGTCATTTTTTTCACACTTTTTTTTTAGAGATACATTACCTATTTATCCTCTCTGAATATTTGCTATACTTTAGCTGCTTTGCCCAACAGAAATTGGCAGAAATAATGTAAGTCGGTTTTGCATTTCTCCCCTCCCCTGACTCTGCACTACACAGTATGTTGACTCTTATTTCCCAACCAGGGACAGAAATGTGCCTGCATTAGAAACATGGAGTTACCTCGGGCTTCCAGGGGAACCCCTGTAAGTCAATCCTTCATTAAGCCTTTAGGAAGACAGTATCTGAAAGCAATGTGATACCAGGCAGGAAGTCCATCTAACCATCTGAGAATACCTTGTGACAGATTCTGAGATTTCTTAAAGGGGGAAGAGCTCATCTTTCCAGCCATTCTCATCCAGTGACAGATGTGAGTTACCTTATAACCTAGCCTATCCTTCCACTGAGTATTTCATGTGACCTCAGTCAATATGAGGATGAACAAAACAATGAATCAGTGATCGTTATTTTAAAAGAAAGATACTGCTAAGTCATGTCCAACTCTTGTGAGGCCATGAACTGTAGCCTGTCAATCTCCTCTGTCCATGGAATTCTCCAGGTAAGAATACTGGAGTAGGGTGATATCTCCTTCTCCATGGGAACTTCCCAACCCAGGAATTGAATCCAGGTCTCCCTCATTGCAGGGTGATGTTTACCAACTAAGCTACACAGGAAGCTATTTAAGTCATGTGGTTTTGGACTACTGTTTAGGTAGCAACAGATAACTGCAACAGTGTGGATATATAAATAAGAGAATATTTTAGGGGTAATTATTTTCCATATACATTTATATTATATGTATATTTTAATATACTTGCATTATATATTTGTTATATATATTAATATACATTTGAAAAGTGAATACAATATTTGAAAAGTATATCTACACATCTGAAAAAGAACTTGTATCCAAACTTTATGAAATGCTCTAATCAATAATAAGAAAACAAATTATAATAATAAAATTTAGGCAAAGGATTGAATAGATATGCTCACCAAGAAGATTTGCAAATAGAAACATTGTATATGAGTTTGCTCAGTATCATTAGTTTTTAGGAAAAATAAAGTCACAATATCTGCTAAATGGGTTAAAATTAGAAATACTGATCATACCTAATTTTTCCTGTTTCATCTTAATTCTCACTTGGGATTTTACAAGGACACAGATTATCTTTTCATTTTTGGAGTTACTTCTCTGATTATTTCTTTTAATTGTTTCTTGCTTTTTACCTACCTTTTTTGTCTAAAGCTAGGAAACTCATCAAACTAAATTTCATGTAATTACTATATTTTTAGCTTTGGGAAAATAATAAGGATACTTTTTTATTCTTTTTGTATATCACTGCCACTCTTGGTGTGACGACCTCAATCTTCAAATACCAAATGTCCTCCTGTGGAGATACAGTTGAGGCAAAGCTTAAGCCACATAACTAATTGCCAATAATTTTCCACAAGTTAAAATCAAGAAATTGATGTCTTTGTGTTACAGAAGAGTTTGTGACCATTATTTGTTTACTTTCTGGCACACTGTTGATGTGTGTAGAATAGTCCTTGGTCACCTAATTCTATCCTTGTCCTAATTAATTTTTCCCTTAGGTATGTCCCTATCTTCTGGGATGCAAAAATCCCTTGGGTTACACTTTAATCAACCAGACCTGGCTTTAGCTTTTTATCAGTGCTGCTCCTCAGGACCACACAGGATAATCTCCTTTCAATCTACTCTCACCCAACAATTTCAACTTGACTTTGGGTAGCTACATTATTAATACAAGCTGAGTAACCTAAAATATCTCCAATGGGATTTGTGTTTCATTAAAAATGGAGATCTGAGATAACTGAAAAGCATGTGTCAAGGAGAAAATGTATGGATCGGATAACAGCAAGTGAGAAAAAATTAGATTTCAGGATTTCCTTGTGCCCATGGTAACAGTAAAATCCTGTGGAGGCAACTATCTACCCAGAAGATGACTTTCTCAGAACATGGTTGCATGTTCCTCAAACCTGGAGTACTGTGATACAGAGTTCACTGCATGATCAGATACCAAATTTCATTATGTTTCATGGCTGCTGGGAGAATGCCTAGGAGAGCCAGTGGGTGGCTACAGACAGTGTTGTCAAGAAAAGAGTACTTCTAGTAATATAAAGATTAATTGTGTACTTTTGAACTGTGGTGTTGAAGAAGACTCTTGAGGGTCCCTGGGACTGCAAGGAGATCCAACGAGTCCATTCTGAAGGAGATCAACCCCAGGATTTTTTTGGAAGGAATGATGCTAAAACTGAAACTCCAGTACTTTAGCCACATCATGCGAAGAGTTGACTCATTGGAAAAGACTTTGATGCTGGGAGGGATTGGGGGCAGGAGGAGAAGGGGACGACCGAAGATGAGATGGCTGGATGGCATCACTGATTCGATGGGCGCGAGTCTGAGTGAACTCCGGGAGTTGCTGATGGACAGGGAGGCCTGGCGTGCTGCGATTCATTGGTTCGCAGAGTCAGACACGACTGAGCGACTGAACTGAACTGAACTGAGACAGGAATGTGTGCACTACATCAGTTTCACAAGTACATAATCAATTTTATATTTTGTATAAGAAACTATCATATTAAAAAAATAGTACTCTGATAGTGAACATGCTTTGTTTAAGGAAAACTCTTTTTTAGAGTACAATACACGTTTAGAAAATTTCTTCTGTAAATGTAAGCTTCAGTAATGAAGAAATTCTGCTCCCAGAACAAAAACAAAGAGAAAACATTACTAACATCTAAGATATTGTCCCCCCACATCCATCCCAAATTGATATCAAATATGATACTTTAGGGTCTTCCCAGGTGACACAGCTAGATAACAATGCAACTACCAATGCAGAAGATAAGAGATATGGGTTCCATCCTTGAGTGAGGAAGATCTCCTGAGGGAGGGCTTCGCAACACACTCCAGTATCCTTGACTGGAGAATCTGATGGACAGAAGAGCCTGGCAGGCTATAGTCTATAGGGTTGCACAGAATCAGACAGGACTGAGGCGACTTAACAGGCACACATGATACTCAGCTTGGATACTTTTGAAGTATACAGTAATAAAATCATAAAATTTTCACAGCTTTATTTTTTACCTCTTTCACACAGTTCTTCCTCATTGTTGTGTAATTTTCCCAGGTATAAACTTACCATACAGTAATTTATCTAATTTAGATCTAGGGTCAGTATACTTGACCTCTAAAGTTTTATTGGAGATGGATATACCATTTATCTGTATATTTCCATGGTTGCTTTTGTGATACAGAAAAAAATCTAAGGATTGTGACAAAGTTTATGAACTATAAACTCTAATATATATACTATTAAACACTTCAAGGATGTTTGTCAAGTCCTGATCTAAAGTGCTGAAATTCTGGGGGTTATTTTCAGTTTTATGTTATTACAGATAATTCAATGAATAACATGTTTGTATATGTCTTTTTGTGGTCATTATCATTCATTTCTCTTAGGTATAATTCAAAGAATGCCATTTTTGAGCCATAGGAAATATATTATTATATGTTCTAAGGTATTAGACACAGTTTAGAATTTTATAAAGTATACAGACAATTCTTATCCAATTGTAAATTGTAAAAGCCATACTTGTTTCACATCCTCATTAACAGTTGCTAATTAAATCATTTACATTTTATTATTCTTTAGATGACTCATAATTTTTTGTTTGCTACTAACTTTTTATTTAAGTTTTACTTACTAGAGGGCTACTACATTTGGATATTCCCTTCAATGAGAAGTCTATGTATTCTGAATTTGAATTACGAGTCACATAAAAGGACTATGCATGAAAGTGTTTGATATTCTGAATTTCATACTATCTAGATGGCTTCATGTAACCACTATTTAAGGTTAAAACAGTCTACAAGTACAGTACAATTTCTGATTTCAACATAAAGTAACTCTTTTTTTTTTTAATGTTTTCCAAATCTTTTCCAGTACAGGGATTGATTTACAGAGCAGTAGAGTCACATTTTATGTAGACAGGTTGTATCATCTGGAAAAGACATTATTGGAAATCTAGTTGAAGTCTCTGTCTTACATAGGGGAATCTGAGGGCTAGAAAGGAAGAATTAGGTGCTAAGTTTAGAGTGACATTGCTGCCTGTTACATGGCATATTTCTAGAGACAGAGATGTCCAGGAAGGTTGAAAGATCACTGCCTCTGTATTTAGCACAGACCGTTGCACTTATTGGATTACTGAACATTACTCTTTACAAATGTGGTTATATGTCCCATATCTATCTCTCTGCTCTGCCTTAGACATACACTCAAATCTACCATTGTTATGCCATATTTCTACTGAAGTATTTCAGTGGCAAGGATGAAATGGTCAAGATATAAGAATTTGAGTGTAGTGTTAACCTACTACATGCTGTCATTAATAATTTGTATTTTTGCAATGATATTGTGACTTCCTTGCTGGCTCAGATGGTAAAGCGTCTGTCTACAATGTAGGAGACCTGGGTTTGATCCATGGGTTGGGAAGTTCCCTGGAGAAGGAAATGGCAACCCACTCCAGTACTCTTGCCTAGAAAATCCCATGGACGGAGGAGCCTGTTGTCCATGGGGTCACAAAGAGTCAGACACAACTGAACGACTTCACTTCACTTCACAGTGATATTTGCTATATTTGTGGATGCGTAAGAAGGATATGATATAAAAAGGGAAGTATAGGAATGGGGATTGAAGTAGAGAGAAATACATCAAAATTTTTAGTGCCAGTTTCTAATTTTTTAGAATCCCAAAGTAGAAAAGTTATTATCTGTTCTTGCTCAAACTTTTATTTGAGTTGTCAATTCCCCCCCCAAAAAAACAAAAATCATGATTTGTTATTTAACCAAGCAATTTATGGGAGATATAGAATTAGTGAATACCAGTTTTGATCTTACTTTAATGGGCTCAATTTTTTTTAATTTTTCATATCACATAAGTAGATCAAATAAAACATGCTTATTATATTTTATTTTTTGTTTTTTTTTTTATTTTCATTTTACTTTATGTTGCTTTACAATAGTGTATTGGTTTTGCCATACGTTGACATGAATCAGCCACGGGTGTACATGAGTTCCCAATCCTGAACCGTCCTCCCACCTCCCATCCTGTATCATCTATCTGGATCATCTTCGTGCACCAGCCCCAAGCATCCTGTATCCTGTATGGAACATAGACTGGTGATTCGTTTCTTACATGATAGTATACATGTTTCAATGCCATTCTCCCAAGTCATCCCACCCTCTCCCTTTTCCGCAGAGTCTTAAAGTCCGTTCTATACATCTGTGTCTCTTTTGCTGTCTCGAATACAGGGTTAACATTACCATCATTCTAAATTCCATATATATGTGTTCGTATACTGTATTGGGTTTTTTTTTTCTTTCTGGCTTACTTCATTCTGTATAATAGGCTCCAGTTTCATCCATCTCATTAGAACTGATTCAAATATATTATTTTTAATGGCTGAGTAATACTCCATTATGTATATGTACCACAGCTTTCTTATCCATTCATCTGCTGATGGACATCTAGATTGTTTCCATGTCCTGGCTATTATAAACAGTGCTGTGATGAACATTGGGGTACACGTGTCTCTTTCAATTCCAGTTTCCTCGGTGTGTATGCCCAGTAGTGGGATTGCTGGGTCATAAGACAGTTCTATTTGCAATTTTTAAAGGAATCTTCACACTGTTCTCCATAGTGGCTATACTAGCTTGCATTCCCACTAACAGTGTAAGAGGGTTCCCTTTTCTCCACACCCTCTCCATCATTTATTGCTTGAAGACTTTTCCATCACTGCCATTCTGACTGGCATGAAATGGAACCTCATTGTAGTCTTGATTTGCATTTCTCTGATATTGAGTGATGTTGACCATCTTTTCATGTGTTTGTTAGCCATCTGGAAGTCTTCTTTGGAGAAATGTCTATTTAGTTCTTTGGCCCATTGGGTCGTTTATTTTTCTGCAATTGAGCTGCAGGAGTTGCTTGTATATTTTTGAGATTAGTTGTTTGTCAGTTGCTTCATTTGCTATTATTTTCTCCCATTCAGAAGGCTGTCTTTTCACCTTGCTTATAATTTCCTTTCTTTTGCAGAAGGTTTTAATTTTATTTTTTTCTATAGTTGTGTTTTTATTTTTTTATTTTTTTTGAATTTCTCTTTTTTTAATTTTTATTTTTACTTTATTTTACTTTACAATACTGTATTGGTTTTAATTTTAATTAGATCCCATTTGTTAATTTTGCTTTTATTTCCAGTATTCTGGGAGGTGGATCATAGAGGATCCTGCTGTGATGTATGTCGGAGAGTGTTTTGTCTATGTTCTCCTCTAGGAGTTTTATAGTTTCTGGTCTTAAGTTTAGATCTTTAATCCATTTTGAGTTTATTTTTGTGTATGGTGTTAGAAAGTGATCTAGTTTCATTCTTTTACAAGTGGTTGACCAGTTTTCCCAGTACCACTTGTTAAAGAGATTGTCTTTACTCCATTGTATATTCTTGCCTCCTTTGTTGAAGATAAGGTGTCCATAAGTGTGTGGATTTATCTCTGGGCTTTCTATTTCGTTCCATTGATCTATATTTCTGTCTTCGTGCCAGTACCATACTGGGTTGATGACTGTGGCTTTGTAGTAGAGCCTATAGTCAGGCAGGTTGATTCCTCCAGTTGCATTTTTCTTCCTCAAGATTGCTTTGGCTATTCAAGGTTTCTTGTATTTACATACAAATTGCGAAATTATTTGTTCTAGCTCTGTGAAAAATACCACTGGTAGCTTGATAGGGATTGCATTGAATCTATAGATTGCTTTGGGTACTGTACTCATTTTCACTATATTGATTCTTCTGATCCATGAACATGGTATATTTCTCCATCTATTAGTGTCCTCTTTGATTTCTTTCATCAATGTTTTATAGTTTTCTATATATAGGTCTTTAGTTTCTTTAGGTAGATATGTTCCTAAGTATTTTATTCTTTTCGTTGCAATGGTGAATGGAATTGTTTCTTTAATTTCTTTTTCTACTTTCTCATTATTAGTGTATAAGAATGCAAGGGATTTCTGTGTGTTGATTTTATATCCTGCAACTTTACTATATTCATTGATTAGCTCTAGTAATTTTCTGGCGGAGTCTTTAGGGTTTTCTATGTAGAGGATCATGTCATCTGCAAACAGTGAAAGTTTTACTTCTTCTTTTCCAATCTGGATTCCTCTTATTTCTTTTTCTGCTCTGATTGCTGTGGCCAAAACTTCCAGAACTATGTTGAATAGTAGCAGTGAAAGTGGGCACCCTTGTCTTATTCCTGACTTTAGGGGAAATGCTTTCAATTTTTCACCATTGAGGATAATGTTTGCTGTGGGTTTGTCATATATAGCTTTTATTATGGAAACCTTTGGGACACTATAAAAGCAGTGCTAAGAGGAAAGTTCATAGCAATACAGGCATACCTCAAGAAACAAGAAAAAAGTCAAATAAATAACCTAAATTTCGATCCCTGGTTTGGCAAGATTCCTTGGAGAAGGAAATGGCAATCCACTCCAGTACTATTGCCTGGAAAATCCCTTGGACTGAGGAGCCTGGTAGGCTACAGTCCATGGGGTCGCAAAGCGTCAGACATGACTGAGCAACTTCACGTTCACACCTAAAGCAACTAGAAAAGGAAGAAATTGAGAACCCTAGAGTTAGTAGAAGGAAAGAAATCTTAAAAATTAGGGCAGAAATAAATGCAAAAGAAACAAAAGAGACCATAGCAAAAATCAACAAAGCCAAAAGCTGGTTCTTTGAAAGGATAAATAAAATTGACAAACCATTAGCAAGACTCATCAAGAAACAAAGGGAGAAAATTCAAATCAATAAAATTAGAAATGAAAATGGAGAGATCACAACAGACAACACAGAAATACAAAGGATCATAAGAGACTACTATCAGCAATTATATGCCAATAAAATGGACAACGTGGAAGAAATAGACGAATTCTTAGAAAAGTACAACTTTCCAAAGCTGAACAAGGAAGAAATAGAAAATCTTAACAGACCCATCACAAGCATGGAAATTGAAACTGTAATCAGAAATTTTCCAGCAAACAAAAGCCCAGGACCAGACGGCTTCACAGCTGAATTCTACCAAAAATTTCGAGAAGAGCTAACACCTATCTACTCAAACTCTTCCAGAAAATTGCAGAGGAAGTTAAGCTTCCAAACTCATTCTATGAGGCCACCAACACCCTAATACCAAAACCTGACAAAGATGTCGCAAAAAAAGAAAACTACAGGCCAATATCACTGATGAACATAGATGAAAAAATCTTTGACAAAATTCTAGCAATCAGAATCCAACAACACATTAAAAAGAACATACACCATGACCAAATGGGCTTTATCCCAGGGATGCAAGGATTCTTCAATATCCGCAAATCAATCAGTGTAATTCACCACATTAACAAATTGAAAAATAAAAGCCATATGATTATCTCAATAGATGTAGAGAAAGCTTTTGACAAAATTCAATATCCATTTATGAAAAAACTCTCCAGAAAGCAGGAATAGAAGGAAAATATGCTTATTTTAGATAAAATAAGTCTTTAGATATGGTAATGAATTTCTGCCATATGGAGTGAAATGGCTTATTCATGGCAATCTAGTGACACACTTGCTTCTATCACCAGTCACATCCACAACTGGGTATTGTTTTTGTTTTGGCTCCATCCCTTCATTCTTTCTGGAATTATTTCTCCACTGATCTCCAGTACCATATTGGGCACCTACTGACCTGGGGAGTTCCTCTTTCAGTATCCTATCATTTTGCCTTTTCATATTGTTCATGGGGTTCTCAAGGCAAGAATACTGAAGTGGTTTGCCATTCCCTTCTCCAGTGAACCACATTTTGTCACACTTGGTCATCTGGTGATAGAAGCAAGGTCCGATGCTGTAAAGAGCAATAATGCATAGGAACCTGGAATGTTAGGTCCATGAATCAAGGCAAATTGGAAATGGTCAAAGAAGAGATGGAAAGAGTGAACGTCAACATTCTAGGAATCAGCAAATTCAAATGGACTGGAATAGGTGAATTTAAATCAGATGACTATTATATCTACTACTGTGGGCAGGAACCCCTTAGAAGAAATGGAATAGCCATCATGGTCAACAAAAGAGTCTGAAATGCAGTGCTTGGATGCAGTCTCAAAACCGTAGAATGATCTCTGTCCGTTTCCAAGGCAAACCATTCAATATCAAAGTAATACAAGTCTATGCCCCAACAAGTAACGCTGAAGAAGCTGAAGTTGAATGCTTCTAAGAAGACGTATAAGACCTTTTAGAATTAACACCCAAAA
Source organism: Capra hircus (assembly GCF_001704415.2). Lineage (NCBI taxonomy): Eukaryota > Metazoa > Chordata > Mammalia > Artiodactyla > Bovidae > Capra > Capra hircus. Next base: position 51,252,260 of record NC_030833.1, on the reverse strand, counting down.
AAAGATGTCCTTTTCATTATAGGGGACTGGAATGCAAAAGTAGGAAGTCAAGAAACACCTGGAATAACAGGCAAATTTGGCCTCGGAATACAGAATGAAGCAAGGCAAAGGCTAATAGAATTTTGCCAAGAGAACACACCGGTCATAGCAAACATCCTCTTCCAACAACACAAGAGAAGACTCTACACATGGACATCACCAGATGATCAACAACAAAATCAGATTGATTATATTATTTGCAGCCAAAGATGGAGAAGCTCTATACAGTCAGCAAAAACCAGACCGGGAGCTGACTGTGGCTCAGATCATGAGCTCCTTATTGCCAAATTCAGACTTAAATTAAAGAAAGTATGGAAAACCACTAAACCATTCAGGTATGATCTAAACCAAATCCCTTATGATCATACAGTGGAAGCGAGAAATAGATTTAAGGGACTAGATCTGATAGATAGAGTGCCTGATGAACTATGGACAGAGATTCTTGACACTGTACAGGAAACAGGGATCAAGACCATCCCCATGGAAAAGAAATGGAAAAAAGGAAAGTGGCTGTCTGAGGATGACTTAGAAATAGCTGTGAAAAGAAGAGAGGTGAAAAGCAAAGGAGACAGGGAAAGATAAAAGCATCTGAATGCAGAGTTCCAAAGAATAGCAAGAAGAGATAAGAAAGCCTTCCTCAGTGATCAATGCAAAGAAATAGAGGAAAACAAAAAAATGGGAAAGACTAGAGATCTCTTCAAGAAAATTAGAGATACCAAGGGAACATTTCATGCAAAGATGGGCTCGATAAAGGACAGAAATGGTATGGATCTAACAGAAGCAGAAGATATTAAGAAGATGGCAAGAATACACGAAAGAACTGTATAAAAAAGATCTTCACGACCAAGATAATCACGATGGCATGATCATCCACCTAGAGCCAGACATACTGGAATGTGAAGTCAAGTGGGCCTTAGAAAGCATCATTATGAACAAAGTTAGTGGAGGTGATGGTATTCCAGTTGAGCTATTTCAAATCCTGAAAGATGATGCTGTGAAAGTGCACTCAATATGCCAGCAAATTTGGAAAACTCAGCAGTGGCCACAGGACTGGAAAAGGAAGGTTTTCATTCCAATCCCAAAGAAAGGCAATGCCAAAGAATGCTCAAACTACTGCACAATTGCACTCATCTCACACGCTAGTAAAGTAATGCTCAAAATTCTCCAAGCCAGGCTTCAGCAATACATGAACCTTGAACTTCCAGATGTTCAAGCCAGTTTTAGAAAAGGCAGAGGAACCAGAGATCAAATTGCTAACTTGCGCTGGATCATGGAAAAAGCAAGAGAGTTTAAGAAAAACATCTATTTCTGCTTTATTGACTATGCCAAAGCCTTTGACTGTGTGGATCACAAGAAACTGTGGAAAATTCTGAAAGAGATTGGAATACCAGACCACCAAAGAGATTGGAATGCGTGCCTCTTGAGAAATCTGTATGCAGGTCAGGAAGCAACAGTTAGAACTGGACATGAAACAACAGACTGGTTCCAAATAGGAAAAGGAGTACGTCAAGGTTGTATATTGTCACCCTGCTTATTTAACCTATATGCAGAGTACATCATGAGAAACACTGGGCTGCAAGAAGGACAAGCTGGAATCAAGATTGCTGGGAGAAATATCAATAACTTCAGATATGCAGATGACACCACCCTTATGGCAGAAAGTGAAGAGGAACTAAAAAGCCTCTTGATGATAGTGAAAGAGGGGAGTGAAAAAGTTGGCTTAAAGCTCAACATTCAGAAAACGAAGATCATGGCATCCAGGCCCATCACTTCATGGGAAATAGATGGGGAAACAGTGGAAACAGTGTCAAACTTTATCTTTTTGGGCTCCAAAATCACTGCAGATGGTGATTGCAGCCATGGAATTAAAAGACGATTACTCTTTGGAAGAAAAGTTATGACCAACCTAGATAGCATATTGCAAAGCAGAGATACTACTTTGCCAACAAAAGTCCGTCTAGTCAAGGCTATGGTTTTTCCAGTGGTCATGTATGGATGTGAGAGTTGAGCTTTCAAGAAAGCTGAGCCCCGAAGAATTGATGCTTTTGAAGTGTGGTGTGGAGAAGACTCTTGAGATTCCTTTGGACTGCAAGGAGATCCAACCAGTCCATTCTGAATGAGATCAGCCCTGGGTGTTCTTTGGAAAGAATGATGCTAAAGCTGAAACTCCAGTACTTTGGCCACCTCATGCGAAGAACTGACTCATTGGAAAAGACTCTGATGCTGGGAGGGATTGAAGGCAGGAGGTGAAGGGGACGACAGAGGATGAGATAACTGGATGGCATCACCGACCCGATAGACGTGAGTTCAAGTGAATTCCAGGAGATGGTGTGTTGCAATTCATGGGGTCACAAAGAGTTGGACACGACTGAGTAACTGAACTGAGTGACACCATATTTTGATTGGACTTTATTAGATTTCAAACTATGTTTTTTCTGCGCAACTTTTGCTTGTAAGATACAACTCCAGAGGAGTTTGGGTGAACTGATAAAATATACTAGAGATAGACTTTTAATGCTTTTATCTAAAATAAGAATTCTCTGTAGCTTTTTATCCACCATGACATCTTTTCCTAACTATCATCTTTTCCTACTACAACACTACCTACAACACTGCCTTGAAAAAGAGAGGCATATTTTAGACTTTAGTGCCATTCTAAAATATTTTCACATAAGGAAATTTTCCAATGGTAGTGAGAAAACCTAAGAATATTAATTACTGTTAACTTTGCAGTTTCAATAAATTATTATGAATGTCTTTCAGTCTTATAAGGTTTTTCAGATATATGGTAAAAAAAACACAGTTTCTGAAGGTACAGATTATTCTGAAGGAAATAGTCAAATATTAGGAACTCATAGTTCTTTACTCCTAGTATAATCAATATGCATGTCTTCATAGAGACATTTTTTTAGTATCCACATCATGCTACGTACCTTCTCAAAAATCTGTTGTGTGTATGCATACAACCTATATACTATATAGTATATGTACAGCAGATGATATCTCTGTGCTAATTTTGCTACTGAGATATAACTAATCCTCAAAAATGCTATCTAGCATTTCTAGCTTGTTATGTATTTGTTTATTTCCCTAAACAACATGGGCATTGTGGATGTAGTGGATAGAATGCTCAATCCATTAGCAGAAAATGCTCACAGAGTGAAATAAATAAGGCTCTAAGTAGGTGGCTGTCTGTGATTCTCAAAGAGACAGAGACATTCAACCAGGACCAAGAAGAGGAAAGAGGGGAAAGAAATTAACATGTAGAAAATGACAGAAAAATGAATAGTTGATAATGACTGCACAATGATATAGTTTACCCAGGTATTTTCCATTGGCACTTAAAAACTTTTCTTCTTTTTTTCAAGCTTTATTCAGATAAAATTGACAAATAGCATGTGTAAAATATTCAAAATGAAGATGCAATATATGTATGCATTATGACATGATTATCACAATAAAATTAATTAACACATTCATTAATTCACATAGTTACAGCTTAGAGTATGTGTTTGATCAGGACAGTTAAGATCTACTCTTCTAGCAATTTCAAGTTTACTGTACAGAAGTGTTAACTAGAATCACGTATGTTAGATCCTCATAACTTACTGACAAACAGTTATTCACTTTGAATAACATCTCCAATCTCTTCCACCTTTTAGACTCTGGAAAAAACCAATCCACTCTCTATTTCTGAGTTCATCCTTTTTAGATTCAACACATATGTAAGATTATACAGTGTTTACCTTTTACTGTTTGACTGATCTCACTTAGCATGGTGCCTTCAGGTTTTTTTCCATGTTGTGGCAAACAAGGATACGATATTTCTAAAGGACATGGGCTTGTCCACCTTAAAATCCATCTAATTGTTCCATCCTCTGACTAATATCCTTTCATTTCCTAACTTGAATGATTTATAGATCTGAGACTGAGTGTATCTATCCAAAGATATGCTAGTTTTGTTTTTAGATTTAAGTTTATAACCCTTATTTTTTAAATTTCATGAGGATTTGGGGAATCTTATGAATTTTTTAGCTAGCTACCAAATGCTTATGTTTAGCACTAGCTTATATTCATTAGTACAGAAAGTATAGTACATGCAATAGAATATTTAAAAAAAATTCAAACATCTGTCAGTAAACACATGAGAAGTATCTAGTAATTGAAATAGTACATAAACGAAAGAATGAATCAATACAATGTGACAAAATTAGAACACTCAGGAAAGTTTTCAACAAAGAGAACATGTCATATATAAATTCTTGATGCATATGAGCATGCTGTATTTGGAAGTTGTAATGTTTCTAAAATTTGGACTTTATAACCAATGCTTATTATTAATTTCATGTATTTAGTGAGACAACTTCTTTTCTCTTGTATGATGCAGCATAATTTTCCAAATACAACGTTTTTGTGTGTGTGAGAGAGAAATATAAACATTTAGCATCATCTTTTAAGTTTTATTTTTTCTAGGGCTTGTATCATATCCTTGTTTCTTAGGCTATAAATCAGAGGGTTTAACATTGGAGTCACTAGAGTATAAAACAATGAAGTCATTTTGTCTTGATCTAGACAGTAGGATGAACTCGGCCTGAAATACATAAAGAGAATAGTTCCCTGGAGAATTGCCACTGCAGTTAGGTGGGAGGTGCAGGTAGAGAATGCTTTGAACCTCCCCTCTACAGAGTGTATCTTCAAGACTGAAAAGACGATATAAAAATAAAAGACAAGAACTCCTGAAATGGTACTCAGTTCAATGAAGCCAAAAACAAGGAATAATGCCAACTCATTGACCTGTATATCAGAGCAGGATAGGCGGAAAAGTGGAGATAAATCACAGAAGAAATGGTTAATCTCATTTGACCCATGGAAACATAAGCAGAATGCTAATGTCGTGTGTATCAGACCATCTGCCATTCTTACCAGGTAAACCCCATCCATGAGTAGGGGGCACACCCTGCTGGACATGCTGACCTCATAGAGCAAGGGACTGCTGATGGCCTTGTACTGGTCATAGGCCATCACTGCCAGCAGGAGACACTCAGAATCAGCAAAGATATAGAAGACCAAGAATTGCAGAGCACAACCATAGAAAGAGATTGTCTTGTTCTTGGCAAATAGGTCCACCAGCATCTTGGGACCAATGGCTGTGGAATAGCAGAGGTCACAGAAGGAGAGGTGGCTAAGGCAAAAGTACATGGGAGTGTGCAGCTGGGGATCCATCCTAATCAGGGTTATCATTCCAAGATTTGCCAGAAGACTGATGAGATAAACAAGGAGAACCATGATAAATAGGGTCACTTTGTTCACAGTGTTATCAGTAATTCCCAAGAAAATGAATTCAGTCATGGAGGAGCAATTGTCTCTGTTCATCCTTCTTTGTTCTTGTCTGAACTCTTAGAAAAATATTTTTAAAAATAAATAACAAAGATACATGGATAGGTAACACTTCTGCACATCTGCAAAATATCATAAGGCAGAACACTTTCTTTCTATAGTTGTGTTTTTTGTATTCAGAAAAGCATCCAATCATGTGTCCACTCTTTAAAGAGGCAAAGCTATCTATTGGGGCTTCTCTGTTGATTCAGACAATAAAGAATCTGCCTGCAACATGGGAGACCCAGGTTTGATCCCAAAGTCAGGAATATCCCTTGGAGAAGGAAATGGCTACTCATTCCAGTATTCTTGCCTAAAGAATTCCATGGACAGAGGAGGCTGGTGGGCTACAGTTCTTGGGGTCACAAAGAGTCCAGCATGACTGAGTGACTAACACTTCTTCAGCTATCTATTACCCAATAATAAAAATCACCTGGAATAGACTGTTGAGAAACTGAACCAAATCTATTATGCCATTTATGAGGCATGTTACTTCCTACAAGGTCATGTCAGAGTCTGACATTTTTTATCTCAATGGATACATTTGAATTAATTTACCTCTGTTTTCCTCTTCAAAATAATATGAACAAGACTCTAATGTATTAGAGATGTTGAGCTGTAAGACAGGTCTACAGATTCTCTACACTTGGAAGTATTTACATGGAAACAAAATGGGATTACAGTTTTAATGTTTCTCACTACATGATTGGTTTAAGAATATTTGTATTAATCCCTGAAATAATGACCATGTCATTGACTAATAATAATGATCACTATTTTGTTACTGGTTTTATGTTGTGTTTAATAGTTAGTGAGACATCTAAGTATTATCAACCTTTATTCCTAGTAATTTATTATTGATTTGTCACAATACTCATTACCCCTTTGCAGAGATAGTTGTCAAAAATCAAGTTGCTTGATGAGTGAAAGAAAAGATCTAAAAGGAATTGAAAACAATAGCACACATTTGCATCTGTTTGGATTTTAAATGGGCTCTAATATTATAAAATGGAATGAGATGAGAGACAATAAACTTTTCTGAGATACACGCATACCCACTCTTATGTATATGTCTTTACGTGTGTGTCATGTTTCATATGCTTATTTTTATTAATTGGAGTAAAATTGTTTCACAATGTTGTGTTGGTTTCTGCCATACAACAAAGCAACTCAGCCATAATTATAAATATATTACCTCCCTCTTGATTTGTATATGTTTTTGATGTATATGAGAATAGAATGCATTTAATGAACTTCTTCCTTAAGCCTATATAGGTATGACATTTTTTTACATAAGAATTAATTTGCAAGTTTGGTAGTTGTATTAGTTATTAAACAAAATGAAACAAGCTTTCAATTCATGTATACACTTATCCAATGATAAAAGAAGTGAAAGACTTTTTGTGAGCCAAAAAGAAAATAAAGTCATTAAGAACTTATACTGTGGTTATTAACAAGTTCAAGAATATGGTTCCCAATCAGAGAAGTCAATATTGTTTCTGGCAAAAAAAAATGCAGTGTTAAGTTAATTGAGTAAGTAAGCATAAATATTTCACTTACAAATACATCTTTTTCTTTCTCAGAAAGTTATTTCCTCTTATATTCTTTAAGATAGGACCTGGAAACCTACCTGAAATGAGCCAGTCTTGGGTAGCTAAATGATAATTAGTAGATGGTCTTTTATTTTACCAGGTATGCTGCTGCTAAGCTGCTAAGTCACTTCAGTAGTGTCTGACCCTGTGCAACCCCATAGATGGCAGCCCACCAGGCTGCCCTGTCCCTGGGATTCTCCAGGCAAGAACACTGGAGTGGGTTGCCATTTCCTTCTCATGAAAGTGAAAAATGAAATTAAAGTCGTCAGTCGTGTCTGACTCTTCACGACCCCATGGACTGCAGCCTACCAGGCTCCTCCATCCGTGGGAATTTCCAGACAAGAGTACTGGAGTGGGTTGCCGTTACCTATGAGGACTTGAACCTATGAGTTATTGCCCTTAGGTTTTGATGTTAGCAAACATTTCATTAATTATGATTCTGCTTCTGTGTATTCCCCTGTGAACTGAGTTCTGAAGCTTCACTATTGTTGCCAAATTGATCTATGGTAGGAGAAGGCGATGGCACTGAAGCGACTTAGCAGCACCAGCAGCAGCAATAAAGCTGAAACTCCAGTACTTTGGCCACCTCATACAAAGAGTTGACTCATTGGAAAAGACTCTGATGCTGGGAGGGATTGGGGGCAGGAGGAGAAAGGGATGACAGAGGATAAGATAGCTGGATGGCATCACTGACTCAATGGACATTAGTCTGGGTGAACTCCGGGAGTCGGTGATGGACAGGGAGGCCTGGCGTGCTGCAATTCATGGGGTCGCAAAGAGTCGGACACGACTGAGTGACTGAACTGAACTGAATATACTGTCAGGAAGCATTTAACAGGAGGCTTCCTGTGTGCTGTTTTGGATCTGTCATGAATCCTCTGTTCCTTATTCATTCCTGAGTATTCAGGAATTAAGAGGAGTTGGCAAGCCGCTCCTGGGGCTGAAGAATGCATGCATTTCCTTCATTAGTTTTTCCATATGGTGATAAGTAACTATTTTTGACCCTCTTCCTTTTCATGAACCATATGGTAAAAGTGATTATTTACAACCCTCTCTCTTTGATATGAATTGCCTTATGATAAAGTCTGGACTTTTGATCTTTATCTTTGCTGAAAAAAGTTACCTTGTAAGACAGCATATATACCTACACTATGTGGAATAAAACATCTCTGCTCCATCAGAGCTTGGGTACCCATGTCTTTCTTTCCTCTCTCTCTCTCTCTCTCTCTCTCTCTCTCTCTCTCTCTCTCTCTCTCTCTCTCTCTCTCTCTCTCTCTCTCAGGCTAATTCTTTGGAGCACAGAAGCCTGCTGAGCTCACTTTCTTGCCCAGGCTTCTAAGACACTCTTGAGAAGGTGCACTGTAACTTCATCCCCACGAGAGGGTGCCTGGTGCCTATGTGTAGCAGTGCAAGCTCTGTGTCAAGAGCTCTATTGGCTTTCTGAATAAACCAAGGAATATCAGCCTCTTTCTCACTCTCTTTTACTTTCTCATCATCGACTCCAGACCATCAGGTTCTGGTCCATTAAAGAACCCTGACAATATACGATTGTATACACTTCCCACATCTTCTTTATCCATTCCTCTGTTGGTGGGCATTGAGGTTGCTTCCATGTCCTGGCTATTGTAAATACTGATACAATGAACATTGAAGTGCATGTATTTTTTCAAATATGGCTTTCTCCATGTATATGCCCATGATGGCATTGGTGAATCATATGGTAGATCTGTTGTTATTTTTTTAAGGAATCTCCATACTGCATTCTAAGTAGCTGTACCAACTTACTTTCCTACCAACAGTGTAGCAGAGTTCCCCCTTTTTCCACACTCTCTCCTGCATTTATTATTTGTAAATATGATATTGCTTAAAAGTAAATCTACAAAAAGGGCCCAAATGAACTTATCTACCAAACAGAGTTGCAGATGTAGAAAACAAACTTATGGTTACCAGGGAATAGTGGGAGACTGGGATTGACATATATGTCCTAGTACATAAAGTATATAATTAATGCTGCTGCTGCTAAGTTGCTTCAGTTGTGTCTGACTCTGTGTGACCCCATAGACAGCAGCCCACCAGGCTCTGCCATCCCTGGGGATTCTCCAGGCAAGAACACTGAAGTGGGTTGCCATTTCCTTTTTCAATGCATGAAAGAGAAAAGTGAAAGTGAAGTCGCTCAGTCATGTCTGACTCTTAGCGAACCCATGGACTGCAGCCTACCAGGCTCCACCATCCATAGATTTTAGAGACAAGAGTACTGGAGTGGGGTGCCATTGGCTTCTCCACTGTAATCGCCGATATGGGAAAATAATGTAAAAAAAAAGTGTGAATATATGTATAAGTATAATAGATTCATTTTCCTGTATAGCTGAAACTAACAGAACATTATAAATCAACTATACTCAACAAATATTTTTAAATAAATTTATTTTCTCACTATTCTGGACTCTAGATGTCTGAAATCAATGTAACAGCAGGATTGTTTGTTTTCTGATGCCTCTCTTCTTCATTTGTAGATGGCAGCCTTTACCCTCTGCCTTCAAGCTATCTTTTTTTAATGAATTTCAGTGCACATGCTGAAGAAGCTGAAGTTGAACGCTTTTATGAAGACCTACAGGACCTGTTAGAATTAACACCCCAAAAAGATGTCTTTTTCATTATAGGGGACTGGAATGCAAAAGTAGGAAGTCAAGAAACGCCTGGAGTAACAGGTAAATTTGGCCTTGGAATGCAGAATGAAGCAGGACAAAGACTAATAGAGTTTTGCCAAGAAAATGCACTGGTCATAGCAAACACCCTCTTCAAACAACATAAGAGAAGACTCTACACATGGACATCACCAGATGGTCAACACCAAAATAAGATTGATTATATTATCTGCAGCCAAAGATGGAGAAGCTCTATACAGTCAACAAAAACAAGACCAGGAGCTGACTGTGGCTCAGATCATGAACTCCTTATTACCAAATTCAGACTCAAATTGAAGAAAGTAGGGAAAACCGCTAGACCATTCAGGCATGACCTAAATCAAATCCCTTATGATTATACAGTGGAACTGAGAAATAGATTTAAGGGACTAGAACTGATAGATAGAGTGCCTGGTTAACTATGGAATGAGGTTCATGACATTGTACAGGAGACAGGGATCAAGACCATCCCCATGGAAAAGAAATGCAAAAAAGAAAAATGGCTGTGTGGGGAGGCCTTACAAATAGCTGTCAAAAGAAGAGAAGTGAAAAGCCAAGAAGAAAAGGAAAGATATAAACATCTGAAAGCAGAGTTCCAAAGAATAGCAAGAAGAGATAAGAAAGCGTTCTTCAGTGATCAATGCAAAGAAATAGAGGAAAAGAACAGAATGGGAAAGACTAGAGATCTCTTCAAGAAAATTAGAGATACCAAGGGAACATTTCATGCAAAGATGGGCTCGATAAAAGACAGAAATGGTATGGACCTAACAGAAGCAGAAGATATTAAGAAGAGGTGGCAAGAATACACGGAAGAACTGTACAAAAAAGATCTTCATAACCCGGCTAATCATGATGGTGTGATCACTCATCTAGAGCCAGACATCCTGGAATGTGAAGTCAAGTGGGCCTTAGAAAGCATCACTATGAACAAAGCTAGTGGAGGTGATGGAATTCTAGTAGAGTTATTTCAAATCCTGAAAGATGATGCTGTGAAAGTGCTGCACTCAATATGTCAGCACATTTGGAAAACTCAGCAGTGGCCACAGGACTGGAAAAGGTCAGTTTTCATTCTAACCCCAAAGAAAGGCAATGCCACAGAGTGATCAAACTACCACACAATTGCACTCATCTCACATGCTAGTAAAGTAATGCTCAAAATTCTCCAAGCCAGGCTTCAGCAATACATGAACCTTGAACTTCCAGATGTTCAAGCTGGTTTTAGAAAAGCCAGAGGAACCAGAGATCAAATTGCAAACATCCGCTGGATCATGGAAAAAGCAAGAGAGTTCCAGAAAAACATCTACTTCTACTTTATTGACTATGCTAAAGCCTTTGACTGTGTGGATCACAATAAACTGTGGAAAATTCTGAGAGATGGGAATACCAGACCACCTGACCTGCCTCTTGAGAAATTTGTATGCAGGTCAGGAAGCAACAGTTAGAACTGGACATGGAACAACAGACTGGTTCCAAATAGGGAAAGGAGTACATCAAGGTTGTATATTGTCACCCTGCTTATTTAACTTATATGCAGAATACATTATGAGAAACGCTGGACTTGAAGAAACACAAGCTGGAATCAAGATTGCTGGGAGAAATATCAATAACTTCAGATACGCAGATGACACCACCCTTATGGCAGAAAGTGAAGAGGGACTAAAAAGCCTCTTGATACTATCATGTAAGAATTGAATCGCCAGTCTATGTTTGATGCAGGATACAGCATGCTTGGAGCTGGTGCACGGGGATGACCCAGAGGGATGTTGTGGGGAGGGAGGTGGGAGGGGGGTTCATGTTTGGGAACGCATGTAAGAATTAAAGATTTTAAAATTAAAAAAATAAATAAAAATTAAAAAAAAAAAGAAAGTGAAAGAAGAGAGTGAAAAAGTTGACTTAAAGCTCAACATTCAGAAAATGAAGATCATGGCATCTGGTCCCATCATTTCATGGGAAATAGATGGGGAAACAGAGGAAACAGTGTCAGACTTTTTTAGGGGGACTCCAAAATCACAGCAGATGGTAACTGCAGCCATGAAATTAAAAGACGCTTACTCCTTGTAAGGAAAGTTATGAGCAACCTAGATAGCATATTGAAAAGCAGAGACATTACTTTGCTGACTAAGGTCCTTCTAGTCAAGGCTATGGTTTTTCCAGTAGTCATGTATGGATGCGAGAGCTGGACTGTGAAGAAAGCTGAGTGCCAAAGAATTGATGCTTTTGAACTGTGGTGTTGGAGAAGACTCTTGAGAGTCCTTTGGACTGCAAGGAGATCCAACCAATCCATTCTGAAGGAGATCAGCCCTGGGATTTCTTTCTCAGGAATGACGCTAAAGCTGATACTCCAGTACTTTGGCCTCCTCATGAGAAGAGCTGACTCATTGGAAGACTTTGATGCTGGGAGGGATTGGGCGGCAGGAGAAGGGGACGATAGAGGATGAGATGGCTGGAAAGCATCACTGACTCGATGGATGTGAATCTGAGTGAACTCCAGGAGTTGGTGATGGACCGGGAGGCCTGGTGTGCTGCGATTCATGGGGTCTCAAAGAGTTGGACACAACTGAGTGACTGAAATGAACTGAACTGAACTGAATCTCTTCTTGCTTACTTAGTCTCTGAGTCATGTCCAATACTTTGTGACCACATGAACTGTAGCCCAACATGTTCCTCTGCCCACGGGATTATCCAGACAAGAATACTGGAGTGGGTTGCCATTCCCTTCTCCATAATCTCTTCTTACATGGTCAACAATTATATTAGATAAGATCTGCCCTAAAGGCATCACTTTCAGTTAATTGCCTCCTCAAGGACTATCTCCAAAGCAGTTACATTCTTATCTCCTAGGGACTAAGACTTCAATATGCAAATATTGGATTTATTTGCATACACACAGAGAGATATATACATGTGTAGTCTTCATATTAAATGTATATTGTCATTTTCTGTCTCCATATAATTCAAAAGGGACAGGTTCCCATTATAATTATAAGTGATCTTACTAGTTTGAGCAAATGCAACTCATGCAGAGTAAAACCACACCTCATATATTCCAATCCACTTTCCATGGAGTCAATGGTAACTAACTTCACATTAAAACTGAAACAGATGAAACTCTGCTTCATCTATACATTTGCAGCAAACTAAACCCAACATTTAATTCTGAGAGTGCAGATGATGGAGCAAATTCCTGATGCCACTATATACTGTTTAAGACGGTACAGTTTTTTTGCTTTTACTTTTTTTCATCCACAGCATGGTCACTAAACCCACATTTTATTTCTTCATATCATACAGAGACTGCACGCATGCTTGCTAAGTCACTTCGGTCGTATCCTACTCTTTGCGACCTATGGAGGGTAGCCCACCAGGCTCCTCTGTCCATGGAATTCTCCAGGCAAAAATACTAGAGTGGGCTGCCATGCCCTCCTCCAGAGGATCTTCCCAATGCAGGAATTCATCGTGTGTCTCTTATGCCTTCTGCATTGGCAGATAGGTTCTTTACTACTAGCGCCACCTGAAAGCCCATACTTCTTGGCTTAGTATTTATCAGGATTATCAGTTCAGTGCAGTCATTGAGTCATGTCTGACTTTGCTACCCCATGGACTGCAGCATGTCAGGCTTCCCTGTCCATCACCAACTCCCAAACTCATTGAATCAGTTATGCCATCCAATCATCTCATCCTCTGTCATCTCCTTTTTCTCCAACCTTCAGACTTTCCCAGCATCAGGGTCTTTTCCAATGAGGCAGCTCTTCACATCAGGTGGCCAAAGTATTGGAGTTTCAGCTTCAGCATCAGTCTTTCCAATGAAAATTCAGGACTGATTTCCTTTAGGATGGACTGATTGTATCTTCTTTCAGTCCAAGCAAATCTCAAGAGTCTTCTCTAACACCACAGTTAAAAAGCATCAATTCTTCAGTGCTCAGCTTTCTTTATGGTCCAACTCTCACATTCATACATAACTACTAGAAAAACCATAGCCTTGAATAGATGGGCCTTTGTTGGCAAAGTAATGTCTCTGCTTTTTAATATGCTGTCTAGGTTAGTCATAATTTTTTTCCAAGAGTATGCCTCCTTTAGTTTCATGGCTGTAATCACCATTTACAGTAATCTTGGCGCCAAAAATATTAAGTCTAACACTGTTTCCACTGTTTTCCCATCTATTTGCCGTGAAGAGATGGGACCAGAAGCCATGATATTAGCTTTCTGAATGTTGAGCTTTAAGGCAACTTTTTCACTCTCCTGTTTCACTTTCCTCAAGAGGCTCTTTAGTTCTTCTTCACTTTCTGCCATAAGGGTGCTGTCATCTGCATATCTGAGGTTATTGATATTCTTTCTGGCAATCTTAATTTCAGCTTGTGCTTCTTCCAGCCCAGTGTTTCTCATGATGTACTCTTCTACTGCTAAGTCATTTCAGTCGTGTCCGACTCTGTGAGATCCCATAGATGGCAGCCTGCCAGGCTTCCCTGTCCCTGGGATTCTCCAGGCAAGAACACTGGAGTGGGCTGCCATGATGTACTCTACATATAAGTTAAATAAGCAGGTGACAATATACAGCCCTGATGTAATCCTTTTCCTATTCGGAACCAGTCTGTTGTTCCATGTCCAGTTCAAATTGTTGCTTCCTGACCTGCATACAGATATCTCAAGAGGCAGGTGAGATGGTCTTGCATACCCATCTCTTTCAGAATATCCCACAGTTTGCTGCGATCCACACAGTCAAAGGCTTTGGCATAGTCAAGAAAGCAGAAATAAATGTTTTTCTGGAACTCTCTTGCTTTTTTGATGATCCACTGGATGTTGGCATTTTAATTTCTGGTTCCTCTGGCTTTTCTAAAACCAGCTTGAACATCTGGAAGTTTGTGGTTCATGTATTATTGAAGCCTGGCTTGGAGAATTTTTATCATTTCTTCACTAGCGTGTGAGATGAGTGCAACTGTGCGGTATTTTGATCACACTTTGGCATTGCCTTTCTTTGGGATTGGAATGAAAACTGACATTTTCCAGTCCTGTGGCCACTGCTGAGTTTTCCAAATTTGCTGGCATATTGACTGAAGCACTTTCACAGCATCATCTTTCAGGATTTGAAATAGCTCAACTAGAATTCCATCATCTCCCCTAGCTTTGTTCATACTGATGTTTCCTAGGTCCACTTGACTTTGCATTCCAGGATGTCTGGCTCTAGTTGAGTGGTCACACCATCGTGATTATCTGGGTGATGAAGATTTTTTTATTTAGTTCTTCTGTGTATCCAGGCCATCTTTTCTTAATATCATCTTCTTCTGTTACGTCCATACGATTTCTGTCTTTTATTGTGCTCATATTTGCAGGAAATGTCCCCTTGATATCTATAATTTTCTTGAAGACATTTCTAGTCTTTCTCATTCTACTGTTTTCCTCTATTTCTTTGCACTGATCGCTGAGGAAGGCTTTCATATGTCTCCTTGCTATTCTTTGGAACTCTGCATTCAAATGGGTATATATTTCCTTTTCTCTTTTTCTTTTGGCTTCTCTTCTTTAAAAGCTATTTTTAAGAGCTCTTCAGACAACCATTTTGCTTTTTGTGCATTTCTTTTTTTTTTTGAGGATCATCTTGATCCTTGGCTCCTGTACAATGTCATGAACCTTTGTCCATAGTTCATCAGGCACTCTGTCTATCAGATCTAGTCACTTAAATCTATTTCTCACTTCCACTGTATAATCGTAAGGGATTTGATTTAGGTCACATTTAGGTCATACCTGAATGGTCTAGTGGTTTTCCCCACTTTCTTCAATTTGAGTCTGAATTTGGCAATAAGGAGTTCATGTCACAGTCAGCTCTTGGTCTTATTTTTGCTGACTGTATAGAGCTTCTCCATCTTTGGCTGCAAAGAATATAATCAATCTGATTTCAGTGTTGACCATCTGGCAATGTCCATGTGTAAAGTCTTCTCTTCTGTTGTTGGAAGAAGGTGTTTGCTATGACCAGTGCATTTTCTTGGCAAAACTCCATTAGCCTTTGTCCTGCTTAATTCTGTACTCCAAGGCCTAATTTGCCTGTTACTCCAGGTGTTTCTTGACTTCCTACATTTTTAT
This sequence comes from Capra hircus, assembly GCF_001704415.2. Classification (NCBI taxonomy): domain Eukaryota; kingdom Metazoa; phylum Chordata; class Mammalia; order Artiodactyla; family Bovidae; genus Capra; species Capra hircus. The sequence goes on along the minus strand of NC_030833.1, from coordinate 51,236,497 downwards.
CCCAGTCCCCTATAATGAAAAGGACATCTTTTTTGTATGTTAGTTCTAAAAGGTCTAGTAGGTATTCATAGAATCATTCAACTTCAGCTTCTTCAGCATTACTGATCATGGCATAGACTTGGATTATCAAGATATTGAATGATTTGCCTTGGCAATGAACAGGGATCATTCCGTCATTTTTGAAATTGCATTCAAGTATTGCATTTTAGACTCTTTTGTTGACTATGATAGCTACTCCATTTCTTCTAGGGATTCTTGCCCATAGTAGTATATACAATGCTCATCTCAGTTAAATTCACTCATTCAGCCCATTTTAGTTTGCTGATTCTTAAAATGTCAGTCTTCACTCTTGCCATCTGCTGTTTGACCACTTCTAATGTGCCTTGATTCATGGACCTAACATTTCACATTCCTATGCAATATTGCTTTTTACAGCATCAGATCTTGCTTCTATCACCAGTCACTTCCATCACTGAGTGTTGTTTTTGCTTTGGCTCCATCTCTTCATTCTTTCTGGAATTATTTCTCCACTGATCTCCAGTAGCATATTGGGCACCTACTGATGTAAATCAACCTAAGTCGACCAAAATTGAACTAAAATTATTAAAATAGATAGTCATGGCTCCTCATTAATTTCTGTAATTGGGCCAGTTTACAGCCCCATAAACTTTTCAATGAAGGGGAGTCTGGGTCCTCTAAAAAGGGGCTTGCAACAATAGCCAGAATTTTTATTTTTAGCATTTATTCCACCTTCCCAAGAGGGACTCAAAGATTTTATCAAGGTAAATTCACTTGGGAAAAGGAAACAACTATAATTTTCTAAAACTACTGCACACTTTATTTGGGGGGCTCCAAAATCAGTGCAGATGGTGACTGCAGCCTTAAAATTAAAAGACGCTTGTTCCTTGGAAGAAAATCTATGACCAATCTAGACAGCATGCTAAAAAGTAAAGACATTACTTTGCCATCTAAGGTCTGTCTTGTCAAAGCTATTGTTTTTCCTGTAGTCATGTATGGATATGAGAGTTGGACTATAAAGAAAGTTAAGCTCTGAAGAATTGATGCTTTTGAACTGTGGTGTTGGAGAAGACTCTTGATACTCCCTTGGACTACAAGGAAATCTCACCAGTCAATACTAAAGGAAATCAGTCCTGAATATGCATTGGAAGGACAGATGCTGAAGCTGAAACTCTAGCACTTTTGTCATCTGGTGTGAAAAACTGCCTCATTGGAAAAGACTCTCATGCTGGGAAAGTTTGAAGGTGGGAGAAGGAGACAATATAGGGTGATTTGGTTGGATGGCATCACTGACTTGATAGACATGAGTTTGAGTAAGCTCCTGCAATTGTTGATGGACAGGGAAGCCTTATGTGCTGCAGTCCATGGGGTTACAAAGAGTTGGACACAACTGATCGACTTAACGGAACTGAACACTGGTTGTGAAATGACATTGATTCCAAGAGACCCAAATTGTCACTGTGGTCATCCAGCCACAGTAGAACCTTATGGGGGTCAAATTATCAACAGAACTTTAGCTCAGTTTCACCTCATAGTGAGTCCAGGGAGTTCCTGAACTCATTCTATGGTTATTTTCCAAGTTCCAGAATGTATAATTAGAATATATATTCTTAGCAATTGGCAGCACCCCCACATAGGTTCCCTAAAATGTGGATTAAGTGGTTTCATGGTGAGATATCCCAAATGGAAGCGATTAAAACTGACCATTTCCAGAAAATTTTACAATAGTACTGCATTCCTGGAGGTATTACAGAGATGAATGCTATCCGAGTGCGTGCATGTGTGCTAAGTAGCTTCAGTTGTATCCTACTTTTGAGACGCTTCTCAACTCAACAAAAGGCCTGACAACGCTGTTACAACTTAAAAGGAAAGCAGAGTTCCATGCCTCAACACAAGATAAGGCCTGACTGTCTTCTTGAAACTCTGTAGGAACCCTGAGATCTCTGTGGCAACTGGAGACATACCCTGAGTTTCCTGCCTCAACTCAAGATGAGGCCCTATTTCCCTGAAGTGACTCAAGAGGAATACCGAGGTGCCCCTCACAACTCGAAAGGAGGCTTGACTTCCCTGAGGCCACATGAGAGGTTCCCTGACGTCCCCGTCACAACTGGAGAGGAACCCAAAGCTTCCTGCCACAATTCAAGAAACACCATGAGATACCCCCTTCAATGCAAGATGAGGCGCGATTCCCTGCAGTGACTTGAGATCAATCCCATGCTCCCCTTGCAACTCGAAAGGAGAACTGACTTCCCTGAGGCAACATGAGAGGTTCCCTGAGGTTGCCATCACAACTAAAGAGGAACCCCAAGCTTCCCGCCACAGCTCGAGATAAACCACGAGATTCCTCCCTCAGTGCAAGATGAAGTCCTTTTACCCTGCAGCGCCTTGAGAGCAATACCGAGTTCCAGCTCGAAACTCGAAAGGAGGCTTGACTCCTTTATGCAAATCAAGAGGTTCCGCAAGATACCTGTCACAACTTGATAGGAACCCCAAGTTCTCTGCCACAGAGCAGAGAGGAGCACCGTGTTCCCCACCTCATCTCGAGATGAGGGTCTAGTCCCCTACTTCGACTCAAGAGGAATCCCGACTTTCCCCTCAAACATCAAGAGGAGGCCTGTCTTGCCTATTGAAACTCGAGAGGAACCCTATGGTTCCTGCCACAAGCTGAAAGGACACTGAGTTCCCCCTCAAATCGAGATAAGGCCTGATTCCCCTGCACCAACTCAAATGGAACCACGATACCCCCTCACATCACGAAGGAAGGTCTGACTCCCCTGTTGCACCTCTAGAAAAAGCCCAGTTCACCATCTGAACTCGACATGAGGCCTGACAACTCGGGAAGAAAGTGGAGTTCCATGCCTCAACTTGAAATGAGGCCTGACTTTCCCTTTGAACTTGGTAGGAACCCCGAGATCCCTATGGTAATTGGAGAGGAACACTGAGTTACCAGCCTCAACTAGAGATCAGGCCCTATTACCCTGCAGCAACTCGAGAGGAATCCTGCAGTGCCACTCGCAACACAGAAGGAGGCCTGATTTCCCTGAAGCAACATGAGAGGTTCCCTGAGGTCCCTGTCGCAACCCGAAAGGAACAAAGCTTCCTGCCACAACTCGGGAAACACCACGAGATTCTCGCCTCAATGTGATATGAGGTCCAATTCCCTGCAGTGACTCTAGAACAATCCAGCACTTCCCCTCACAACTAAAAGGAGACTTGACTTCCCTGAGTAAACACAAGAGGTTACCTGAGATCCCGTGGCAACTCGAGAGGACCCCAATCTTCCCTCTGCAACTCAAGAAAAACCATGGGATTCTCCCTTCAATGTGTGATGAGGCCTTTGTCCCCAGCAATGCTTCGAGAACAATCCCAAGTTCCCACTCGAAACTCGAAAGGAGGCTTGACTCTCTTTATGCAACTCAAGGTGTTCCCAGAAACACCCGTCGCAATTTGAGAGGAACCCCGAGTTTCCTGCCGCAACTCAAGAAGAGCCTCGTGTTCCCCACCTCATCCCGAGATGAGAGCCGATTCCCCCGCTTCGACTCCAGAGGAATCCCGACTTTCCCTTCACACCACAAGAGAAGGCTGGTCTTACCTATGGAAACTTGAGAGGAACCCCACAATTTCTGCCACAAGTGGAAAGGACACCAAGTTCCCCCTCAACTCGAGATAAGGCTTGATTCCCATGCACCAACTCAATTGGAACACCGAGTATCCCTCACAACACAAACGGAGGTCTGACTCTCATGTTGCACCTCTAGAAAAAGCCAAAGTTCTCAGCCTGAACTCGGCAGGGGCGAGAGGAAACCAGAGACCCATGCCTCAACACGACACGAGGCCTGACTCCCCTCTTAAAACTCGATAGAAACACAGAGATCCCTGTCACAACCTAGAAGAACCCTGAGTTTCCCGCCTCAATTCAAAATTAGGACCTATTTCTCTGCAACGACTCAAGAGGAATCCCGAGGTGCCCCTTGCAACATGAATGGAGACCTGACTTCCCCAAGGCAACAATAAAGGTTCCCTGAGGTCCCCGTCACAACTCGAGAGGAACACAAAACTTCCCACTGCAATTCGAGAAACACCACGAGATTCCCCCCTCAATGTGAAACGAGACCCAATTCCCCTGCAGTGACTGGAGAGCAATCCTGTGCTCTCCTTCATAACTTAAAAGGAGACTTAACTTCCCTGAGGCAATACAAGAGGTTCCCTGAGGTCCCCATCACAATTCAAGAGGGACCCCAAGCTTCCTGCTGCAACTCGAGAAAAAACACAAGATTCCCCACTCAATGTGACATGAGGTCCTTTTGCTGCAGTGCCTCGAGAGCCATACCTAGTTCCCTCTCGAAATTCTCAAGGAGGCTTGACTCCCTTTATTCATCTCAAGAGGTACCCTGAGATGTCCATTGCAACTGGAGAGGAACCCCGTGTTTCCCGCCTCAATTGGAGATGAGGACCTATTCCCCTGAAGTGACTTGAGAGGAATACCAGGTGCCCCTCACAACTTGAAAAGAGGTCTGATTTCCCTGAGGCAACATGAGAGGTTCCCTGAGGTCCCCATCACAACTTGAGAGGAACCCAAAGCTTCCCACCACAACTCGAGAAACACCACGAGATTCCCCCCTCAATGTGAAATGAGGCCCTATTCCCCTGCTTCAGAGGAATCCTGACTTTCTCTTTGCACCTCAAAAGAAGGCCTGTCTCACCTATTGAAACTCAAGAGGAAACTCGTAGTTCTCGCCACAAGTCAAAATGACACCGAGTTCCCACTCAGCTCAAGATAAGGCCTGATTCCCCTGCATGGACTCAAATGGAACCCCAAGTATCCCCTCAAAACAATAAGGGAGGTCTACTCCCCGTTGCACCTCTAGAAAAAACCCAAGTTTTCCACCTGAACTCGATAGGAGTCCTGACACCGCTTTTACAACTCGAGAGGAAAGCAGAGTTCCATGCCTCAACACAAGACGAGCCCTGACTCCCCTGATGAAACTCGATAGAAACCCCAAGATCCCTGTTGCAACTGGAGAGGTACCCTGAGTTTCCCGTCTCAACCTGAGATGATGCCCCATTCCCCTGCAGTGACTCAAGAGGAATCCCAAGGTGCCCCTCACAACTCAAAAGGAAACGACTTCCTTGAGGCAATGTGAGAGGTTCCCAGAGTTTCCTGTCCCAACTCGAGAGGAACCCCAAGCTTCCCACCGCAACTCTAAAAAAACCACAAGATTCCCCACTCGACACAATATGAGGCCCATTTCTCCTTCATTGCCTCGAGAACAATACTGAGTTACCTCTCAAAACTCGAAAGGAGGCTTGACTCCCTTTTATGTAACTCAGGAGGTTCCTTGAGATACCCGTCGCAACTTGAGAGGAACCCTGAGTTTTGTGCCACATCTCAAGAAGGGTCCTGTGTTCCCAACCTCATCTCGAGATGAGAGCCGATTCCCCTACTTCCACTCAAGAGGAATCCCGACTTTCCCCTCGCACCTCAAGTGGAGGCCTGTCTCACCTATTGAAACTCGAGAGAAACCCCGCATTTCTTGCCGCAAGTTGAAAGGACAATGAATTCCCGCTCAACTCGAGATAAGGCCAGATTCCCCTGTCCCAACTCCAATGAAATTCCGAGTCTCCCCTCACAACCTGAAGGGAGGTCTGACTCCCCTGTTGCACTTCTAGAAAAAGCACAAGTTACCTGCCTGAACTCGACAGGAATCCTGACTCCCTTTTTACACCTCGAGAGGAAAACAGAGTTCCATGCCTCAACACGAGACAAGCCGTGATGCCACCTGTTGAAACAAATAGGAAACCTGAGATCCCTGCTGCAACTGCAGAGGAACCCTGAGATACCAGTCTCAACCTGAGATGATGCCCTATTCCCTTGCAGCGACTCAAGAGGAATCCCATGATACCCCACGCAATTGAAAGAAGACCTGACTCCCCTGAGGCAACATGAGAGGTTCCCTGAGGTCCCTGTTGCAACTTGAGAGACCCCAAAGCTGTGCAGTGCAACTCGATAAAAAACACGAGATTCCCCCGTCAATGCCAGATGAGGCCCAATTCCACTGCAGTGACTTGAGAGCAATGCTTCACTCCCCCTCACAACTGTAAAGGAGACTTGACTTCCCTGATGCAACATGAGAGGTTACCTGAGGTCCCCATTGCAACTCGAGAGGAAAACAAAGATTCCCTCCACAACCTGAGAAAAACCACGAGATTACCCCCTCAATGCGAGATGAGGCCATTTTCCCCTGCAGTGCCTCGAGAGCAATCATGAGGTCCCTCTAGAAACTCAAAAAGGAGGCTTGACTCTTTTTTTGCAACTCAAGAGTTTCCCAACAATACCCTTTGCAACACGAGAAGAACCCCAATTTTCCAGCCACAACTAGAGTAGAGCCACATGTTACCCTCGTCATATCAGATGAGGGCCAATTCCCCCACTTTGACTCAAGACAAATCCCGGCTTTCTTCCCTCACCTCAAGAGGAGGCCTGTCTCATCTATCGAAACTCAAGAGGGACCCCACGGTTCCTGTCACAAGTCAAAAGGACACCGAGTTCTGCCTCAACTCGAGATAAGGCCTGAATCTCCTGCACCAACTCGAATGGACCCCCAAGTATCCCCTTACAGTAATAAGGGAGGTCTGACTCCCCTGTTACACTTCTAAAAAAAGCCCAAGTTCCCCACTTGAACACGACAGGAGACCTGACACCCCTTTTACAACTCGAGAGGAAAGCAGAATTTCATGCCTCAACATGAGACAAGGCCTGACTCCCCTCTTGAAACTTAATAGGACTCCCGAGATCTCTGTTGAAACTGGAGTAGAACCCTGAGTTTTCTGCCTCAATTCGTGATGAGGCCCTATTCCCATGCAGTGACTCAAGAGGAATCCCAAGGTGCCCCTCGCAACTTGAAAGAAGGCTTGACTTCCCTGAGGCAACAGGAGAGGTTCCCAGAGGGGCATGTTGAATTTCCAGAGGGACCCAAGCTTCTGGCCACAACTGGAGAAACACCATGACATTCCCCCCTCAATGCGAGATGAGGCCTGATTCCCCTGCAGTGACTTAAGAGCAATCCCATGCTCTACCTCACAACTCGAAAGGAGATTTGACTTCGCTGAGGCAACACGAGAGGTTCCCTGAGGTCGCCATCACAACTCAGGTAGAAACCCACGCTTCCCTCAGCAACTCAATAAAAACCACAAGATTCTCCTCTCAAAGCGAGATGAGGCCCTTTTCCCCTGCAGTACACCGAGTACAATCCTGAGTTCCCTCTCGAAACTCAAAATGAGTTTCCTTTTATGCAAGTTAGGAGGTGCCCCAAGATACATGTTGCAACTCGAGAAGAACCACGTTTCCCGTCACAATTCGAGAAGAGCTACATGTTCCACACCTCATCTTGAGATGAGGCCCTATTCCCCCTCAGCAACTCAAGAGGAATCCCGAGGTACCCCTCACAACTTGAATATTGGCCTGACTTCCATGAGGCAACATTTGAAGTTCCTGAGGTCCCCACCGCAACTCAAGAGGAACACAAAGCTTCCCTCTGCAACTAGAGAAACACCACAAGATTCCCCCTCAATGGTAGATGAAGCCTTATTCCTCTGCAGTGACTAGAGAGAAATCCCAACGTATCCCTTGAAACTTGAATGGAGGCCTCACTTCCCTTAGGTAACATGAGAGATTCCCTGAGGTCCACTTCACAAATCGAGAGAAATCCAAATCTTCCCGCCGCACCTCGAGAAACACCACTATATTTCCCACTCAATACATGATGAGGGCCAATTCCCCTGCAGTGACTCAAGAGCAATCCCTCGCTACCCCTCACAACTCAAAAGGAGACTTGAATTCCCTGATGCAACATGAGAGGCTCCCTGAGGTCCCTGTCACAACTCGAGAGGAACCCAAACCTTCCAGATGCACCATGAGAAAACCACGAGATTCCCCCTTACCGCAAGATGAGGCCCTTTTCCCCTGCAATGCCTCGAGAGCAATCTCGCGTTCCCTCTTGAAATTTTAAAGGAGGTTTGAGTCCCTTTATGCAACTCAAGAGGTTCCCACAGATACCTCTGGAAACTCCAGGGGAACCCCAAGTTTTCCACCACTACTCGAGAAGAGCCCCTTATTCCCGACCTCATCTCGAGATGAGGACTGATTCCCCTGCTTTGACTCAAAAGGAATCCCAACTTTCCCCTCTCACCTCAAGAGAAGGCCTGTCTCACCTATTGAAACTCGACAGAAACCCCATGGTTCATGCTGCAAGTCAAATGGTCACCGAGCACCCCCTGAACTCGAGATAAGGTCTGATTCCCCTGTTGTGACTTGAATGGAACTCCGAGTAATCCCTCAAACATGAAGAGAGGTCTGATTCCCCTGTTGCACCTCTATAAAAAGCCCAAGTTCCCCATCTCAACTCAACAGGAGGCCTAACCCGACATTTACAATTTGAGAGGAAAGCGGAGTTCATTGCCTCAAAACGAAATGAGGCCTGACTCCCCTGTTGAAACTCGACAGGAACTCCCAGATCCCTGTCGAAATTGGAGAGGAACCTGGAGTTTCCCACCTCAACTGGAGATAAGAACCTATCCCCCTGTAGAGACTCAAGAGGAATTCTAAGGTGCTCCCTCACAATTTGAGAGGAGACCTGACTTCCCTGAGGCAACAAGAGAGGTTCCCTGAGGTTCTCTAAGGTCCCTGTCACAACTGGAGAAAGTTCAGTTCAGTCACTCAGTTGTGTCTGACTCTTTGCAATCCCATGAATCACAGTACGCTTGGCCTCCCTGTCCATCACCAACTGCCAGAGTCTATAGAAACTCATGTCCATTGAGTCAGTGATGACATCCAGCCATCTCATTCTCTGTCGTCCCCTTCTCCTCCAGCCCCCAATCCTTCACAGCATTAAGGTATTTTCCAATGAGTCACTCTTTGTGTGAGGTGGCCAAAGTTATTGGAGTTTCAGCTTCAAAATCAGTCCTTCCAGTGAATACCGATTACTAATCTCCTTTAGGATGGACTGCTTGGATCTACTTGCAGTCCAAGGGACTCTCAAGAGTCTGCTCCAACACCACAGTTCAAAAGCATCAATACTTCGGTGCTCAGCTTTCTTTATAGTCCAACTCTCACATCCATACATGACTGCTGGAAAAACCATAGCCTTGACTAGATGGACATTTGTTAACAAAGTAATGTCTCTGCTTTTTAATATGCTATCTAGATTGGTCATAACTTTCCTTTCAAGGAGTAAGCGTCTTTTACTTTCATGGCTGCAAACCCCAAGCTTTCCACCTCAACTCAAGAAAAATCACAAGATTAACCCATCAATGCTAGATGAGGTCCATTTCTGCTGCATAGCCTAGAGACCAATTCTGAGTTCCCTCTCGAAATTCAAAAGGAGGCTTGACTCCCTTTATGCAACTCAAGAGGCTCCCCCAAGATACCCTTTGCAACTCAAGAAGAACCCCGAGTTTCCCACCACAATGCAAGAAGAACACCATGATCATCACTTCATCTCGAGATGAGGGCTGATTCCCCTGCTTTGACTCGAGAGGAATCCAAACTTTCCCCTCCCACCTCAAGAGGAGGCCTGTCTAAACTATTAAAACTCAAGAGGTACCCCGTGGTTCCTGCTGCAAGTCAAAAGGACACTGAGGTCTCCCTCAACTTGAGATAAGACCTGATTCCCCTGCACCAACTCGAATGGAGCCCCGAGTATCCCCTCACAACATGAAGAGAGGTCTGACTACCCTGTTGTACCTGTAGAAAAAGTCCAAATTCCCTGCCTCAACTCAACAGAAGTTCTGACACCCCTTTTACAACTCGAAAGGAAAATGGAGATCCATGACTCGAAATGAGATGAGGCCTAATCCCCTGGTGAAACTTGATATTAATCCCAAGATCCCTGTCGCAGCTGGAGAGGTACACCGAGTTTCCCGCCTCAACTCACGATGAGGCCCTATTCCCCTATGGTGAAACGAGAGGATCCTGATGTGCTCCTCACAACTCAAAAGAAGGCCTGACTTCCCTGAGGAAACACAAGGTTCCCTGAGGTCCCCGTCACAACTTGATAGGAAACCCGAGTTTCCTGGTGCAACATAGAAGTGCCCCATGCTCCCCAACTCATCATGAAATGAGGGCTGATTACCCTGCAGTGACTTGAAAGAAATCCCAAGGAGCCCCTCACAACTTGAAAGGAGGCCTGACTTCCCTGAGACAACATGAGAGGTTCCCTGAGAGCCCCATCACAATTTGAGAGGAACCCCAGGCTTCCCATCACAACTCAAGAAGAGCACTGTGTTCCCCTCTTCATCTCAAGATGAGGGCCGATTCTCCTTTTTCCACTCAGGAGGAATCCCAACAATCCCCTCGTACCTCAAGAGGTGGCCTGTCTCACCTATTGCAACTCAAGAGGAACCCCGAGTTTCCTGCCACAATTTGAAAGGACACACTGTTCATCCTCATCTCAATATAAGGCCAGATTGCCCTTCAGTGACTCGAATGGAACCTCGAGTTTCCCCTCACAACATGAAGAGAGGGCTGACTTCCCTGTTGACCTCTAGAAAAACCCCGAGTTCCCCGCCTCAACTTGACAGGTGACCTGTCACCACTTTACCACAGAGTTCCATGCCTCAACATGAGACAAGGTCTGACCCCCCTATTGATACTCGATAGGAACCCTGAGGTCACTATCACAACTGGAGAGGCATTCCAAGATGCCTCTCACAACTCAAAAGGAAGACTGACTTCCCTGAGGCAACATGAGTGGTTCCCTGAGATCCTTGTTGCAACTCATGAGGAATCACAATCCTCCCGCCTCAACTCAAAAAAAAAAAAAAAAAAAGCCCCAAAAGACACCGAGTTCCCCCTCAACTTGAAATGAGGCCTGATTCTCCTGCAGCAACACTTATGGAACACCGACTATCCCATCACAACACGAAGGGAGGTCTGATTGCCCTGTTGCACCTTTGGTAAAGGCTCAAGTTCCCCACCTGAAGTCAACAGGAGGCCTGACACCCATTTTACAACTCAAGAGGAAAGTGGAGTTCCAAACCTCAATACGAGACAATGCCTGACTCCCCCACTGAAACTCAATAGGAACCCCGAGATCCCAGTTGCAACTGGAGAGGAACCCTGAGTTTCCAGCCTCAACTAAAGATGTGGCCCTATTCCCCTGCAGCAACTTGAGAGGAATTCCATGGTGCCCTTCACAACTTGAAAGGAGGCCTGATTTCCCTGAGGCAACATGAATGGTTCATTGAGGTCCCCGTCACAACTCAAGAGGAATCCAAAGCTTCCCAAAGTAACTCGAGAAAAACCATGATATTCTCCCCTCTAAGCAAGATGAGGCCTGATTCACCAGCAGTGACTCGAAAGCAATCCTGAGCTCCCCTTCACAAAAGGAAAGGAGACCTGACTTCACTGAGGAAACATGAGAGGTTCCCAGAAGTCCCCGTCACAAGTGGAGGGGAACACCATGCTTCGCCACAACTTGAGCAAAACCACAAGATTCTCCCCTCAAAGTGAGATGAGGCCCATTTCCCCTGCAGCGCATCAAGAGCAATCAAGAGTTCCCTCTTGAAACATAAAAAAAGGCTTGACTCCCTTTTTTCAAGTTAAGAGGTGCCCCAAGATTCATGTTGCAACTCAAGAGGAACTCCATCACAATTTGAGAAGAGCCATGTGTTCTACACCTCATCTTGAGAAGAGGCCCTATTTCCCTTCACTGACTCGAGAGGAATCCCGAGGTACCCCTTGCAACTTGAATGGAGGCCTTCCCTGAGGTCCCCTTCGCAAGTCAAGAGGAATCCAAACCTTCCCGCCTCAACCCAAGAAACACTACTAGATTTCCCACTCAATGTGAGATGAGGCCCCAATCCCCTACAGTGACTCAAGAGCAACCTCTCACTGTCCCTCACTACTCAAAAGGAGCCTTGAATTCCCTGAGGTAACACGAGAGGCTCCCTAAGGTACCCGTCACAACTCGAGAGGAAACCAAGCTCTCCATTGCACTTTGAGAAAAACCACGAGATTCCCCCCTCAATGCAAGATGAGGCCCTTTTCCCCCTGCAAGGCCTTGAGAGCAATCCTGAGTACCCTCTGGAACCTCAGAAGGAGGCTTGACTCCATATATGCAACTGAAGAGGTTTCCTGAGATATCTGTCGCCACTCGAGTGGAACACAAGTTTCCTGCCACAATTCGAAGATGGCCCGTGTTCCCCACCTCATCTCGAGAAGAGGACCAATTCCCCTGATTCGACTTGAGAGGAACCCTGCCATTCCTGCTGAAAATTAAAAGGACACTGAGGTCCCCTTCAGTTCCAAATAAGGCCTAATTCCCTTGCACTGACTCTAATGAAACACCGAGTATTCCCTCACAACACAAAGGGAGATCTGACTCTGTTGTTGCACCTCTAGTAAAAGGCCAAGCTCCCCACCTGAACTCAATAGGAGGCCTGACACCACTTTTACAACTTGAAAGGAAAGCAGAGTTCCATGCCTCAAAAGGAGACGAGTCCTGAGGCCCCTGTTGAAAATCGACAGGAAATCTGAGATCCCTGTAGCAACTGGAGAGGAACCCTGAGATTTCCACCTCAGCTCGAGATGAGGCCCTATACCCCTACAGCACCATGAGAGGTATCCTGAGGTGCTCCTGGCAACCTGAAAGCAGGTGATTTCCCTAAGGCAACATTAGAGGTTCCCTGAGGTCCCAGTTGCAAGTAGAGAAGAACCCAAACCTTTCCACCGCAGTTTGAGAAACACCACGAGATTCTGCCCTCAATGCAAGATGAGGCCCGACTCCCCTGCAGTGACTAAAGCACAATCCCATGCTCCTCCTCGCAACTCAAAAGGAGACTTCACTTCCCCGAAGCAACACGAGAGGTTCCCTGAGGTCCCCATTGCAAGTTGAGAGGAACCTCAAGCTTCCAACAGCAACTCAAGAAAAACCAGGAGATTCCTCCCTCAACGGGAGATGAGACCCTTATCCACTGCAGTGCCTCGAGAGCAATACCGAGTCCCCTCTCGAAAGTCGAAGGATGGTTCAACTCCCTTTATGCAACTCAAGAGCTTCCCCAGAATACCAGTCACAACTCGAAAGGAATCCCGAGTTTCCCACCACAACTCGAGAAGTTTCTCATAGCGAGATGAGGACCAATTCCCCTGCTTTGACTGGAGAGGAATCCCAACTTTCCCCTCACACCTCAAGAGGACGCCTGCCTCACCTATTGAAACTCAAGAGGAACCCGTATTTCCTGCCCTAAATCGAAAGGACGCTGAGTTCCCCCTCACCTCGATATAATGCCTGATTCACCTGTACTGACTCGAATGGAAGCCCGAGTAGCCCTTCACAACATGAAGGGAGGTTTGACTCCACTGTTGCACCTCTAGAAAAAGTCCAAGGTCCCCACCTGAACTCAACAGGAGGCCTGACACACTTTTTACAACTCGAAAGCAAAGCAGAGTTCCATGCCTCAAAAGGAGATGAGGCCTGACTCTCCTGTTGAAACTTGATAAGAACCCCGAGATCCCTGTCACAACTGGAGAGGAACCCTGAGTTTCCAGACCTAACTCGAGATGAGGCCTTATTTTCATGCAGCGACTTGAGAGGAATCCTGAGGTGCCCCTCACAACTTGAAAGGAGGTCTGACTTCCCTGAGCCAACATAAGAGGTTCCCTGAGTTCTCCGTCAGAACTTGAGATATACCTGAGGCTTTCTTCTGCAACTCTAGAAACAGCAAGAGATCACCCCCTCTATGTGAGATGAGGCCCATTTCCCCTGCATTGACTCGAGAGCAATCCAATGCTCCCCCTCACAACTAGAAAGGAGACTTGACTTCCCTGAGGCAACACGAGAGTTTCCCTGAGTTCCCCACTGCAACTCGAAAGGAACTTGAGCTTCCCACTGCAAATCGAGAAATACCATGAGATTCCCACCTTAAATCGAGATGAAGCCCTTTGGCCGTGCAGCAACTCCAGAGCAATTCGAAACTCGAGAGGAGGCTTGACTCCCTTTACGCAGCTCAGGAATTTCCCCAAGATACCCATCGCAACTCTAGAGGAACCTCGAGTTTACTGTTACAACTTGAGAAGAGACCCGTGTTCCCCACCTCACCTCAAGATGAGGGCCAATTCCCCTGCTTTGGCTTAAGAGGAATCCCAACTTTCCCCTCCCACCTCAAGAAGAGGTCTATCTCACCTATTGAAACTCGAGAGGTACCTCATGTTTCCTGTTGCAATTCGAAAGGACACTGAGATCGCCCTCAACTCGAGATAAGGCCTGATTCCCCTGAACCGACTGGAATGGAACCCCGATTATCCCCTCACAACACTAAGGGAGGTCTGACTCCCCTGTTGCACAAGTAGAAAAAACACAAGTTCCCCACCGCAACTCGACAGGAGTCTTGACACCCCTTTTACAACTAAGAGGACAATGGAGTTTCATGCCTCAAAATGAGATGAGGCCTGACTTCTGTGTTGAAATTCGATAGGAACCCCGAGATCCCTGCTGCAACTGGAGAGGAATCCTGAGTTTTCCGCCTCAATTCGAAATGATGCCTATTCCATTGCAGCGACTCGAGAGGAATCCCAAGATGCCCCTCACAACTTGAAAGGAGGCCTGACTTTCCTGAGGCAACATGAGAAGTTCCTGAGGTCCTCGTCACAACTTGAGAGGAACCTAAAGCTTCCCCCCATAACTAGAAAAACATCACGAGATTTCCCTCCAATGACAGATGAGGCCCTATTCCCCTGCAGCGACTCGAGAGCAATCCCTCACTACCCCTCACAACTCAAAAGGAGACTTGAATTCCATGAGGCAACACAAGAGGCTCCCTGAGGTCCCTGTCACAACTCAAGAGGAACCCCAAGCTTTCCAATGCTTCTTGAGAGAAAACACGAAATTCCCCCCTCAGTGCAAGATGAGGCCCTTTATCCCCTGCAGTGCTTTGAGAGTAAGCCCGAGTTCCCTCTCTAACCTCAGATGGAGGCTTGACTCTCTTTATGCAACTGAAGAGGTTCTCTGAGATACCCGTGGCCACTCGAGTGGAACCCCAAATTTCCCACCACAATTCAAAGAGGGCCTTGTGTTCCCCACCTCATCTCGAGATGAGAGCCGATTCCCCTGATTCGACTCGAGAGGAGCCCCTTGGTTCCTGCCACAGGTCTAAAGGACACCAAATTTTGCCTCAGCTCGAGATAAGGCTTAATTCCCCTGCACCGACTCACATGGAACCCCAAGTATCCCCTCACAATACTCACAGAGGTCTGAATCCCCTGCTGCACCTCTATAAAAAGGCTAAGTTCCCACCCTGAACTCGACAGGAGGCCTGACACCCCTTTTACAACTTGAGAGGAAAGCAGAGTTTCATGCCTCAAAAAGAGACGTGTCCTGATGCCCTTGTTGAAAATTGATAGGTACCCTGTGCTCCCTGTCACTACTGGAGAGGGACCCTGAGAATCCAGCCTCAGCTCAAGAAGAGGCCCTATTCCCCTATAGTGCCACAAGAGGAATCCCGAGGTGCCCCTGGCAACTTGAACACAGGTCTGATTTCTCTGAGGCAACATGAGAGGTTCCCTGAGGTCCCAGTCGCAAGTTGAGAGGAAACCAACGCTTCCCCCCACAACTCAAGAAACACCAATAGATTCCACCCTCAAAGTGAAATGAGGCCCGATTCTCCTGCAGTGAGTAGAGTGCAATCCCAGGCTCCCCCTCACAACTTGAAAGGTACTTGACTTCCCTTAGGCAACACAGAGCTTCCCTGAGGTCCCTGTCACAACTCACGAGGAACCCCAAGCTTCCTGCCTCAACTCAATAAAAACTATGAGATTCCCTCCTCTACCCGAAATGAGGCCCTTTTATCCTTCAGCACCTCGAGAGCAATTCCAGGTTCCCTCTCAAAACTCGAAAGGAGGCTTGACTCCCTCCGTGCAACTCAAGAGGTTCGCCGAGATACCCATCCCAACTCTAGAGGAACCCCGAGTTAACCACCACAACTCAAGAAGAGACCCATGATCCCCACCTAATCTCGATATGAGGGCCAATTCCCCTGCCTTGACTCAAGAGGAATCTTGACGTTCCCCTCCCACCTCAACAAGAGGCCTGTCTCACTTATTGAAACTTGAGAGGTACTGCACATTTCCTGCTGCAGGTTGAAAGGACACTGAGGTCCCCCTCAACTTGATATAAGGGCTGATTCCCCTGCACCGACTGGAATGGAACCCTGAGTATCCCCTCACAACATGAAGGAAGGTCTGACCGCCTGTTGCATGTCTAGAAAAAGAACAAGTTCCCTGCCTGACCTCGACAAGAGGCCTGACACCCCTTTTACAACTCAAGAGGAAAGCGGAGTTCCATGCCTCAAAATGAGATGAGGCCTGACTCCCCTGTTGAGACTGATTGGAACCCCCAAATCCCTGTTGAAACTGGAGAGGAACCCTGAGTTTCCAGGCTCAACTTGAGATGAAGATCTATTCCCCTTCATCGACTCGAGAGGAATCCCAAGGTGCCCCTCACAAACTGAAAGGAGTTCTGGATTCCCTGAGGCAACATGAAAGGTTCCCAGGGGTCTCTGTCACAACTCAAGAGGAACCCAAATCTTCCCGCTGCAACTCAAGAAAAACAATGAGATTCCCCTCTCAATACAAGATGAGGCCTGATTCCCCTGCAGTGACTTGAGAGCAATCCCGAGTTCCCTCACAAGTCAAAAGGAAGCTTGACTTCCTTTATGCAACTCCAGAGGTTCCCCGAGGTACCCATTGAAACTCGAAAGGAAACTTGAATTTCCCACCGCAACTCAATAAGAGAGCTGTATTCCCCACCTCATTTGGAGATGAAGGACGATTCCACAGCTTCAATTCAAGAGGAATCCCAACATCCCCCTCGGACTCAGAGAAGGCTTGTCTCACCAGTTGCACTTTCAGAGGAACACCAAGTTTCCTGCTGGAGGTGGAAAGGACACCAATGCCCCCTTCAAATCGAGATAAGGCTTGATTCCACTGCAGCAACTCAAATGGAATCCCAAGTTTGCCCTCACAACACGAAGGGAAGTCTGAATCCCCCTCTGCACCTCTAGAAATAGCCTGGTTCCCCACCTCAACTCGACAGGAGGCCTGACACCCCTATTACAACTCGAGAAGAAAGCAGAGTTCCATGCCTCAACACAAGATGAGGACTGACTCCCCTGTTGAAACTCAATAGGAACCCCGAGATCCCTGCTGCATTTGTAGAGGAAACTTGAGTTTCCTCCATCTACTCGAGATGAGGCCATATTCCCCTGCAGTGACACAAAAGGAACCCTGAGGTGCCCCTCACAACTTGAAAGGAGGCCTGACTTCCCTGAGGCAACACAAGAGGTTCCCCAAGGTCCCCATCTCAACTCGAGAAGAACACCAAGCTTCCTGCTGCAATTTGAGGAACACCATGAGATTCCCCCCTTACAGCAAGATGAGGCCCAATTACGCTGGAGTGACTAGCGAACAGTCCCGTGTATCCCCTTGCAACTCAAAAGGCAGCTTGACTCCCTTTATGCAACATCAGAGGTTCCCCGAGATACCTGTCACAACTGGAAAGGAACTCCGAGATCCTGCTCAAGTTGTAAGGGCATCATGTTCCCCACTTCATCTGGAGATGAGGGCTGATGTCCCCGCTTCAACTCTAGAGCAATCCTGACTTTTCCCTCGCACCTCAAGAGGAGGCGTGTCTCAGCTACTGAAACTCAAGAGGAACCCCGCGGTTCCTACCACAAGTTGAAAGAACACCAAATTCCCCCTCAACTAGAGATACGGCCAGATTGCCATTCAGCGACTCAACTGGCAGTGACAACATGGAGGGAGGTCTGACTCTCCTGTTGCACCTCTTGAAAAAACCCAAGTTCCCCTCCTGAACTCGACAGGAGGCCTGACACTCCTTTAACAACTTGAGAGGAAAGCGGAGTTCCGTGCGTCAAGACGAGACGAGGCCTGACTCCCGTCTTGAAGCACTATAGGAGCCTTGAGATCTCTGTTGCAACTGGAGAGGAACACCAAGAGTACCATCTCAACACGAGATGAGGCCCTATTCTCATGCGGTGACTCGAGAGGAATCTCAAGGTTCCCCTCAGAACTCAAAAGGAGGCCTGACTTCCTTGAGGCTACACAACAGATTCCCTGAGGCCCGTTACAATAGAGAAGAACACAAAGCTTCCTGCCACAACTTGAGAAAAACCACGAGATTCCCTGCTCAACAAGAGATGAGGCCCATTTCCCCAGCAGTGATGCGAGAGCAATCCCACATTCCCCCAGCAACTCAAAAGGAGTTTTGATTCCATTTATGCAACTGCAAAGGTTCTCCGTGATACAGGTCTCAACTCAAGAGGAACCCCAAGCTTCTTGTCACAACTCAAGAAGAAACCCATTTTCCCTTCCGTATCTCAAGATGTGGCCTGATTCCCCTGCAGCAACTCAAGAGGAATCCCAAGAACACCCTCACAACTCAAAAGGAGGCTTCACTCCCTTTTTGCAACTCGAGAGGATCTCCCAGATATCCATCGCAACTCAAGAGGAACACCGAGTTCCCCCTCACAACTGGAAAGGAGTCCTGACTCCCCTGAGGCAACTCAAGAGGTTCCCTGAGATCCCCATTGCAACTCGAGAGGAATCCTGAGCTTCCCACCACAACTCAAGAAAAACCATGAGATCCCTCCTCAAACTGAGATGAGGTCTGACTCCGCAGTGACTCGATTGCAATTCTGAGTACCCCATCACAACTCAAAATGAGGTTTGACTTCCTTTTTGCAGCATGAGAGATTCCCCCAAATTCACATCACAATTTGAGAGAAGCCCTGAATTTAGTGCCTTAATTCAAGAAGAACCCCACATTCCCCACCAGATCTTGAGATGAGGCCCACTTCCCCTGCTTCGACTCTAGAGAATCATGAGTTCCCAGTCACAAATCGAAAGGAGGCCTGACTCCCTTGTTGAAACTCTAGAGGTCTCCAAGATATTTGTCACAACTAGAAAGAATCTCTGAATTGCACATCGCAACTTGAGAGAAACCCCGAGTTTCCCACCACAATTTGAAGAGAATCCCATCCATGTTCCCTGCCTCAATTTGAGATGTGGCCCAATTCCCCTGCAGCGACTCAACAGGAACCCCAAGTTCCTCATCCCAACTCGACACGAGCCCCAAGACCCTGATGCAACTGCTGAGAATTCCAAAGAGGAGCCTACCAGACCCCAATTTGAGAAGAGCCCTTGACTGTAACCAGAGAGGTAGCATCATACTAAAACTAAGCAAGAGGCCCACCCTGCCACAAACAGACAGTAGCTTCCTGCACTTTGTTACTAGAAAAAGCGCCACTTCTCATCACAACCATAGAGGAGTCAATCACCTCCCAATTTGAGAAGAGCACTCTACCACATCTAGACAGGAGACCAACTACCACAATTAAAGAGGAGTTCCCCTGCCACAACTAGCGAGGCAGCAGAAAATCACAAATAGAGACGAGCCTACCCACAGCAAATAAAAATTGAACTCCCACTGCAATTAGAGGGGAGCCAATGCTGCATCTAGAGTAGCCTTTGCACATTGAACTTAGACAGGGACCACTTGCAGATAGCTACAAGAGAGGATAAGCTTCACTGAAGCTCAAGAGGGGTCTGAACTACAACTCTAAAGGAACCCAAGGTCATATGCTGCAACTCAACAGGCACTCCGAGTTCCCCACTGCAATTTCACAGGATCCCTAAGCTGGAACAAGAAAAGGGGCCACCACACCAAATGACGGAGGGCCTCTCCATCCAAAGCTGAAGTGGATTCCCAAGGCACAACTAGAGAGGTGTCCACCAGGATATTACACCTAGACAGAAGACTTTCTGCCTCCAATGGAGACAAGCACCCTTAAGGAAGTCAAGTGGAAGCCCTCACAACAAGAGAGCAGCAATCCCATGAGTAGGAGTGAGGAACCCATAGCGCCAGAAGCCTAGAGGACTTCCACAATGGAGACACACACACCCCAATCAGAGAGGACACAGTCTCACCCCTCAAGAGGAGCCCTCCACAACTTGAGAGGAGCCCACTGGACATCACACGCAGAGAGAATCCCCTCTTCTGCTAATACAGACGAACCTCACACCACAAGCAGAGAGAAGCTTGCACACCACCACTAGAAAGACTCAAAACCCTCCCCCCACAACAACTACTGAGTTGACTGCAACCACAACGATAGAATAGTTCCTTGTCAAAACTAGTGAGCAGGCACCCGTCAGTGCAACAAGACAAGGGCCACCCTACACATCCCTGCTAGAGAAGAGTCGCCCCAAGAGAACTCAACAGGAGGCCCCACCACAAGTCGCCAGAAACCCTGAGTACCAACCTAGCTTGAGAAGAACCCTGATATCCACACCACGACTCCAATGGAATCCTGCATCTGGTGTTGCAAAAGCAGAGGAACACTGATTTCTCACTGCACCTGGAGAGGAGCTCTGAGTCCCCTCAACAACTCTCCAGTAAACTCTGTTTCCAGGAACGACTAGAGAAGAACTCTGGGATTCTGCTGCAATTCAAGAGAAGTCTCGAACCCCATACTGCAACTCAAGAGGAAACACAGGTTTCCCACCTCAACTCGAGTGGAGTCCTGACTTCCCTGTTGCCACTCGAGAGGCATCCTCAGATCCCCATCTCAACTCGAGAGGAACCACGAGTTTCCAGCCGCAAGGTGAAAGGACGACTAGTTACTCCTCAACTCGAGGTAAGTAAGGCCTGACTCCCCTGCAGTGACTCGAATGGAACCCCGAGTTTCCCCTCACAACACTTAGAGAGGTCCGACTCCCCTGTGGCAACTCAAGAAAAATCCTGAATTCCACTCTGCAACTCAACAGGAAGCCTGACACCCCTTTTACAACTCGAGAGGAAACCAGAGTCCCATGCCTCAATGTGAGAGGAGTCCTGACTCCCATGCTGCAGCTTGAGAGGAACCCCAAGATCCCTGTCACAACTGGAGAGGAACCCCGAGGTTCCCGCCTCAGCTCAAGATGACGCCCAATTCACCTGCAGTGACTTGAGAGGAATCGTGACTTCCCCCTTGCAACTCGAAAGTAGGCCTGACTCCCCTGAGAGAACTCGCACGGTTCCTTGAGATCCCCATCACAACTCGAGAGGAACCTTGAGATATCCACCGCAACTCGAGAGGAACTCCAAGTTTCCCCTCCTCAACCCAGAATGAGGCCCGATTCCCCTGCAGTGACTCGTGATGAATCGCGAGTCCCCCACGCAACTTGAAAGATGGCTTGACTCCCTTTTTCAACCCAAGATCTTCCGCGAGATACCCATCACAACTCGAGAAGAACACCATGTTCTCTACGTCATCTCAAGATGAGGGCCGATTCCCCTGCTTCCACTCGAGGGGAATCCCGACTTCCCCCTCGAATCTCAAGAAGCAGCCTGTCTCACTAATTGCAACTCGAGACAATTACCGAGTTCCCAGTCGAAACTCGACAGAAACACTGAGTTTCCTGCCACAACTAGAGAAGACTCCCGAGATTCCCCGCCTCAATTTGAGTTGTTGCCTGATTCCCCTGCAGTGATTGGAGAGCAACCCTGAGTTCTCCGGCCCAGCTCAACACAGGCCCCAAGGCCCTGATGCAACTGCAGAGGTTTCCCAAGAAGAACCTGCCCCACCACAATTAGAGAAGAGCCCTCTACTGTGACAAGAGAGGAAGCCTCATGCCACAGCTAAGCAGGAGCCGCGCCACCCACTTCTGCCACAAATAGACAGTAGCTTCCTGCACTTCACTAGAAAAACTTCCTGTTCTCATTACAGCCATAGAGGGTTCACCCACCTCCCAATTTGAGAACAGGACTCTACCTCATCTAGAGAGGAATCAACTACCACAATTAAAGAGGAGTTCCCCTGCCACAACTACAGAGATGACTGCAAATGACAACTAGAGATGAGCCAACCCCAGCAAATAAAGGGCCAACCACCGCTGCAATTAGAGTGGAGCACATGCCCCATCTAGATAGAAGCCTCCTACACATTGCACTTATACAGGGACCACTTGCACTTTGCTACGAGAGGATTTGCCCAATTGAATCTCAAGAGGACTCTCCACCACAGCCCTAAAGGAACCCCGAGTCACATGCTGTACCCCAACAGGAAATGAGGCCTGATGGCCCTTTTACAACACAAAAGCAAATCGGAGATCCATGACTCAACGTGAGAGGAGTCCTGACTCTCCTGTTGCTACTCCAGAGGGACCCCAAGATCCCTGTGACAACTGCAGAGGAACACCGAGTTTTCCACCTCAACTTGAGATGAGGCCCAATTTCCTGGCAGATACTCCAGAGGAATCCCAAGTTCCTCCAGGCAACTTGAAAAGAGGCCTGACTCTCCTAAGGCAACTCAAGAGGTTCTCTGAGATCCCCATTGCAACTAGAGAAACCCCCAAGATCCCCATCCCAACTTGAGAGGAACACTGAGGAATGAGACCCGATAACCCCTGTAGCAACTTGAGAGGAACCCCGAGTTTCCCCTCACAACTCAAAAGGAAGTCTGACTCCACTCAGGCAACTCGAGAGGTTCCCTGAGATCCCTGTCACAACTCAGGATAAATGCCAAGATCCCCGTCGCAACTCCAGTGGAGTCCCGAGTTTCCCACCTCAACACTAGAGGAGTCCCAATAAACCCAGCAGCGACTGGAGAGGAATCCCTAGTTCCCCCTCGCTACTTGAAAGGATACTTCACTCCCTTTCGGCAAGTCAAAAGGTTCCAGGAGAACCCATTGCAACTCAAGAGAAACCCTGAGTTTCCAGCTGCAATGGGAGAAGAACCCCATGTTCCCCACCTCCTCTTGAGATGAGGCCCAAATGCCCTGCTTTGACTCAAGAGGTTTCCCGAGTTCCACATCGCAACTCAAGGCACACCCTGAGGTTCCCGCCACAACTTGAGGGAAACCCGACCCACCTAAATTGATAGGAGGCCTGACACCCCTTTTACACCTCGAGAAGAAACCGGACTTCCATGCCTTAATGTGAGAGGAGGCCTGACTCTCCTTTCCCACTCGAGAGGAATCCTGATATCCCCATTGCACCTCCAGAGAAACCCGAAGATCCTGATCGCAACTTGAGAGGAACCCCGAGTTTCTGCTGCAACTTGAGAGGAGGCCTGACTCCCCTGGTGCAACTCAAGAGGAGCCACAGGTTTCCCACCTCAACTCAAAAGGAGTACTCACTCCCCTGTTGCCACTCGAGAGGAATCCTAAGATAGCCATCAAAACTCAAGAGTAACCCCTTGTTTTCTGCTGCAAGTTGCAAGAACACCGAGTTCCACCTCAAGTCAACATAAAACCTGATTCCCTGCAGTCACTTGAATCAGTTCAGTTAAGTTCAGTGGCTCAGTCAGGTCTGATTCTTTGCGACCCCATAAATTGCAGCACGCCAGGCCTCCCTGTCCATCACCAACTCCAAGAGTTCACTCAAACTCATGTCCATCGAGTCAGTGATGCCATCCAACCATCTCATCCTCTGTCGTCCCCTTCTCCTCCTGCCCCCAATCCATCCCAGCATCAGAGCCTTTTCCAATGAGTCAACACTTTGCATGAGGTGGCCAAAGTACTGGAGTTTCAGCTTTAGCATCAGTCCTTCCAATGAACACCCAGGACTGATCTCCTTTAGAATGGACTGGTTGGATCTCCTTGCAGTCCAAGGGATTCTCAAGAGTCTTCTCCAACACCACAGTTCAAAAGATCAATTCTTCAGCACTCAGCTTTCATCACAGTCCAACTCTCACATCCATACATGACCACAGGAAAAACCATAGCCTTGACTAGACGGAATTTTGTTGGCAAAGTAATGTCTCTACCTTTGAATACGCTATCTAGACTGATCACAACTTTCCTTCCAAGGAGTAAGCGTCTTTTACTTTCATGGATGCAGTCACCATCTGCAGTGATTTTGGAGCCCCCCAAAATAAGTCTGACACTGTTTCCACTGTTTCCCCCATCTATTTGCCATGAAGTGATGGGATCAGATGCCATGATCTTTGTTTTCTTAATATGGAGCTTTAAACCAACTTTTTCACTCTCCTCTTTCACTTTCATCAAGAGGCTTTTTAGTTCCTCTTCAATTTCTGCCATAAGGGTGGTGTCATCTGCATATCTGAGGTTATTGATATTTCTCCCAGCAGTCTTGATTCCAGCTTGTGCTTCTTCCAGCCCCGTGTTTCTCATGATATACTCTGCATATAAGTTAAATAAGCAGAGTGACAATATACAGCCTTGACATACTCCTTTTCCTATTTGGAACCAGTCTTTTGTTCCATGTCAAGTTCTAACTTTTGCGTCCTGACCTACATATAGGTTTCACAAGGGGCAGGTGAAATGGTCTGGTATTCTCATCTCTTTTAGAATTTTCCACAGTTTATTGTGATCCACACAGTCAATGCTGTGAGAGTGCTGCACGCAATATGCCAGCAAATTTGGAAAACTCAGCAGTGGCCACAGGACTGGAAAAGGTCCATTTTCATTCCAATCCCAAAAAAAGGCAATGCCAAAGAATGCTCAAACTACCACACAACTGCACTCATCTCACATGCTAGTAAAGTAATGCTCAAAATTCTCCAAGCCAGGCTTCAGCAATATGTGAACCATGAACTCCTAGATGTTCAAGCTGGTTTTAGAAAAGGCAGAGAAACCAGAGATCAAATTGCCAAAATCTGCTGGATCATCGAAAAAGGAAGACAGTTCCAGAAAAAAACATCTATTTCTGCTTTATTAACTATGCCAAAGCATTTGACTGTGTGGATCACAATATACTGTGGAAAATTCTGAAAGAGATGGGAATTGCTGGAGGCATCAGACGGCAGACACACAAACCATAATCACAGAAAACTAGTCAATCTAATTACACGGACATAGCCTTGTCTAAATCAATGAAATTAAGCCATGCTGTGTGGGGCCACCCAAGACGAGTGGGTCAAGGTGGAGAGGTCTGACAGAATGTGACCACTGGAGAAGGGAATGGCAAACCACTTCAGTATCCTTGCCTTGAGAATCCCATGAACAGTATGAAAAGGTAAAATGATAGGTTACTGAAAGAGGAACTCCCCAGGTCAATAGGTGCCAAATATGCTCCTGAAAATCAGTGGAGAAATAACTCCAGAAAGAATGAAGGGATGGAGCCAAAGTAAAAACAACCAGTTGTGTATGTGCTGTAAAGAGCAATATTGCATAGGAACCTGGAATGTTAGGTCTATGATTCAAGGCAAATTGGAAGTGACTTAAATGGAACCCCCAAATTCCACTCAAAACATGTGGGATGACTGACTCACCTGTTGCAACTCAAGAAAAAAAGCTAGTTACCCACCTCAACTTGAGAGGAAGCTTGGTAATGCTTTTACAACTCGAGAGGAAACCACAGTTCCATGCCTCAATGCGAGAGGAGGCCTGACTCCCCTGTTGCAATTTGAGAGGACCCTCTAGATCCCCATTGCCATTGGAGAGGAAACCCAAGATTCCCACCTCAAATTGAGATGAGGGGCAATTCCTCTGCAGTGACTTGAGAGGAATCCTGAGTTCCCCCTCATAACTCGAAAGATGCCAGACTCCACTGAGACAACTCGAGAGGTTCCCTGAGATCTCTGTCGCAACTTGAGAGGAACCCTGAGAGACCCATCGCAACTCAAGGGAAACCCCGAGTTTCCTGCTTCAACTTGAGATGAAGCCCAATTGCCCTGAAGTGACTCAAGAGGAATCCCGAATTCCCCCTCACAACTCTAAAGGAGGCATAAATTTCCTGATTCAAACCGATAGGTTCCCTGAGATGCCCATTGCAATTCGAGAGTAACCCCAAGCTTCCCGCTGCAACTGGAGAAAAATCACGAGATTCCGTCTCAACCTGAGATGAGGCCCAATTTACCTGCAGCGATTTGAGAGGAATCCTGAGATCCACCTCACAACTCAAAAGGAGGCTTGACTCCCTTTTTGCAACTCGAGAGGCTCCCCAACATGCCCTTTGCAATTCGAGAGGAACCCTGAGTTTCCCACCACAACTTGAGAAGAAACCCATGTTTCCCACCTTATCTCGAGATGAGGCCCAATTCCCCTGCTTCAACTCTAGAGGTATCCCGAGTTCCCATTCACACCTCAAGAGGAGGCTTGACTCACCTGTTGCAACTTGAGAGGATCCCTGAGTTCCCCACTACAACTAGAGAGAAACCCTGAGTTTCCCACCACAACTCGAGAAGAACCCTGAGCTCCCACATCTCAATTCAAGATGTGGCCCGATTACCCTGCAGTAACTCTAGAGCAACCCCAAATTTCCCGTCCTAACTCTACATGAGCCCCAAGACCCTGATGCAACTGCAGGGGATACTCAAGAGGAGCCTACCCCACCAAAATTCCAGAGGCGCCCTCTACCACAAACAAAGAGGAAGCATCATACCATAACTTGGCAGGAGGCCTGCCCTGCCAAAAATAGCCAGTAGCTTCCTGCACTTTGCCGCTAGAAAAAGTGCCCCTTCTCATTACAACCATAGAGGAGTCACCCACCTCCCAATTTGAGAAGAGCACTCTACCACATCTAGAGAGAAGCCCAACTACTACAGTTAAAGAAGAGTTCCTGACACAACTAGTGAGGTGGCTGCAAATGACAACTAGAGATAAGCTCACCACAGCAAATAAAGAGCGGACCCCCACTGCAATGAGAGTGGGGCCCATGCTGCAACTAGTGAGTAACCTCCCGAACATTGCATTTAGACAGGGACCAGCTTTCACATCGCTACTAGAGAGGATCTGCCACACTGTAGCTCAAGAGGAGCTACACAACTTCGAGTTCCCCACTGCGATTTCACAGGATTCGTAACATGTAACAAGAAAAGGGGCCACTGGAACAAATGACGGAGGGGATCTCTGGCCAAAACTGAAGTGGATTCTCCAGGCACAACTCGAGAGGTGTCCCCCAGGATATCACACCTAAAGGGAAGACCTTCTGCCTCCGCTGGAGATGAACTCCCTAAAGGAAATCGAGTGGAGGCCCTGACAACTAGAGAGCAATGATCCCGTGAATATAAGTGAGGAATCCATAATACCAAAAGCAGAGAGGAACTCCCCTATTAGACATGCACACCCCAAACAGAGAGAACACAGCCTCACCCCTCGAGAGAAGCCTTCCACCGCAACTTGAGAGGAGCCCGCTGGACATTTCATGCCAAGAAGATCCCCTCTTCTGCTAATACAGACGAACCTCACACCACAAAGAGAGGAGCTTGCACACCATCACTAGAGAGAATTGAAACCACTGCTACTACAGAGTTTACCCCAGCCACAATGTTAGTGTAGTTTCATGTCAAAAGTAGTGAGCAGCCACCCAACACTGCAACAAGACAGGAGACACCCTGCACATCCCTGCTAGAGATGAGTCGCCCTGAGACAACTCAACAGGTGGCCCCACTGCAGTCGAGAGAAACCCTGAGTACCCTCCAACTCAAGAGGAACCTTGAGTTCACTGCCATGACTCGAGAGTAACCCTGAGGCCCATGCCACGCCTTGAAAGCAACACTGAGGTTCCCAAGAGGAGCTCTGAGTCCCTGATGCAACTCAAAAGGAATGCTGGTTTTGCCCCCTAAACTCAAGAAGAGGCCCTTCTTCCATGTTGCAACTCAAGAGGAAACCCAAATCCCCACCTCAACTTGAGAGGAGGCTTGACCTATCTCCACTATTACAATTCAAGAGGAATCCTGAGTTCCCTACTGCAACTTGAGAGGAGGCCTGACTCCCCTGATGCAACTCGAGAGGAACCTGAGTTTCCCCTTGCAACTCGAGAGGAGTCCTGACTCCCATGTTGCAACTCAAGAGGAAACCCGAGTTCCCGGACTCAACTTGAGAGGAGGCCTGACTTAATTCCCCTGTTGCAACTTGAGAGAAACCCTGCGATCTGCATCACAACTCTAGAGGAACCCCAATTTTCCCAACACAACTCGAGAGAAACACTGAGTTCCCCCCCCAGCTTGAGATGATGCCTGACTCCCCTGTTTCAACTCAAGAGGGCACCCGGGTTCCCCACTATAACTCAAGAGGAGGCCCAACTCCCCTATTGCATCTTGAAAGGTAACTCGGGTCTGCGGCTATAACTCGAGAGGAGACCTGATTCTCCTGCAGCAACTCCAGAGGATCGCTGAGTTCCCCATCACAACTCAAGGCAAGCCCTAATCCCACTGATACAACTCCAGACATTTCGCAAGAGGAGCCTACCCCAACACAATTCGAGAGGAGCACTCTACGGCAACAAGAGAGGAAGCCCCATAGCACAACTAAAGAGGAGGCCCCCCTGCCACAACCAGACTATCCTCATGCACATCACAACTAGAAAAAGCGCCCCTGCTCATCACAAGCAGAGACAAATCTCACCACTCACAGAAGCCACCCTGCACATCCCTGCTAGAGACAAGTCGGCCCAAGACAGCTCAAGAGGGGGCCACACTGCACATAGAGAGGAAACTTGAGTACCCCCCAAACTCGAGAGGAACACCAACTTCCCATGCTCGGCTAGAGTGGAACCCTGAGTACTGCATTGAACCTCGAGAGGAACCCCTTGTCTCCCACCACAACTCAAGAGGAGGCCTGAGTTCCCCACTGCAACTCAGGAGGATGTTCAATTCCCATGCTGCAACTTGAAAGGAATCTCGAATTCACCACTGCAACTAGAGAAGAGGCCTGACTCCTCTATTGTAACTCGAAAGGAAAACTGATTTTCCCACCTCAACTAGAGAGGAGGCCTGACTTACCTCAACTAGTAGACGAGACTACTCGAGAAGAACCCTGGGATCCCCATCACAACTCGAGAGGAAATCCGAGTTTCCCACCACAACTCGAGAAGAACCCCAAGTTCCCTACCTCATCTGGAGTTCCCCTCCTGGGACTCGAGAGGAACACTGAGTTCCCCATCACGACTCGAGACAAAGCCCAAGATGCCTCAGGGAACTCCAGAGGATTCCCAAGAGTAGCCAACCTCACCACAATTCGAGAGTAGCAATCTATCATAATAAGAGAGAAAGCCCATATCACAACTGAAGAGAAGGCACCCTCTTCCGCAACTAGAAGGTAGCCTCCTGCACATTGCAACTAGAAAAAGTGCCGCTTCTCATCACAAACACTGAGGAGTCACCCTGCTAACAATTTGAGAAGAGCACCTACCACAACTAGAGAGGAGGTCAACTACCACAGCTAAAGAGGAGCCCCCTGCCACAACTAGAGAGGAATCTGCAGAAAACAAGTAGTGAGGAGATGAGCCACCATAAATAGTGGACCCTCCCTGCAATCAGCCAAAATTAGAGAGTAGCCCCCCGCACATTGCAACTAGACAGGGGCAAGCCTACACATCGTTACTGGAAAGGAGCTGCCTTGTTACTGCAGCTTGAGAGGAGGCTCCACCACAACTCTGAAGGAACCCCGAGTCACCTGGTGCAACTCAAGAGGCACCAAGAGTTCCTGGCTGCAGTTTAACAGGAGCCCTATGCCATAACAAGAAAAGAGGACACTGGACAAAAGGAAGGAGGCTCTCACTGGCCAAAACTGAAATGGATTTCCCCTGGAAAAGGAGACTGGAGACCCCCAAGATATCCACCTAGAGAGAAGCCCTTCTGCCACAAATAGAAATGAGCTACCTGAAGTAATTCAAGAGGAGTCCCTAAAAACTAAAGAGAAGTAATCCCACTAACATTAGTGAGGGACCGCTAGCACCAAAATTATAGAGGGCATCCTTCCTGGAGCCACCTGCACCCCAACCAGTAAGGACACAGCTCCAGACCTCAAGAGGAGCCCTCCACCACAACTCTAAAGGATCCCACTGGACATCACACATCAAGAGGACCCCCTCTGCTGCTAATAGTGATGACAAGTAGAGAGGTGCTTGCACACCACCACTAGAGAAATTTGAATGCACCACAACTACAGAGTTGATCCTGACAATGATAGAGAAGTCCCATGTCAAAATTAGTGACTAGCCACCCATCATCGCAACAAAGCAGGAGCCACCTGCACATCTCTCTTAGAGACGAGACACCACAAGACAATTTGAGAGGCTGCCCCACTGCAAGTCAAGAGAGACCCTGAGCATGTCCATAACTCGAGAGGAACACCGAGTTCCCTGCCATGGCTCAAGTGGAACCCTGAGTCATGTGCTACCACTCAAGAGGAACACTGAGTTCCCACTCCAACTAGAGAGATTTGAGTCCCCTGCTGCAAGGTGAGAGGAACCCCTAGTTCCCTGTTGCAACTCTAGATGAGCCCTAAGCCCCCAGATGCAACTCCAGAGGATTCCCAAAAGGAGCCTGCCCCACAACTATTCAAGAGGAGCACTCTACCGCCACAAGAGAAGAAGCCCCATACCACAGGTAAGAGTAGCCCACCGCTGTTGCCACAACTATAGAGTAGCCTTCTTCATACCAAATATAGAAAAAGCACCCCATCTCATCACAACCAGAGAGGTGTTACCCCACTCACAATATGAGAAGAGCACTGTACCACAAGAGACGAGCCCAACTACCTCAACTAAAGATGAGCCCTCCCCACCTCTCCACCAAAGCTAGAGAGTAGTCTGCAAACGACAACTAGAGAGGAGCCAACTGTCCATAAGTATAGTAGACCCTCACTGCAATTAGAGTAGAGATCTATGCTGCAACTAGAGAGTAGCTTCCTGCACACGGCAACTAGACAGAGGCAAACCTTCATATCACTACTAGAGAGGACCTGTCCCACTGCAACTCGAGAGGAGGCCCAACTCCCCTGGTACAACTCAAGAGGAACACCAAGTTCCCCCACGGAACTCGAGTGGAGGCCCAACTCCCCACTTGTAACTCGAGAGGAAGCCATAGTTCCCTGCCTCAACTCTTGACGGGGCTTGGCTCCCCTGTTGCAACTTGAAAGGAACCCCTAGATCCCTGCTGCAACTTGACAGGAATCCAGTTTCCTGCTGCAACTTGAGAAGAACCCTGAGTTCCCACCTTGACTCGAGTTCATGACTGATTCACCTGAAGTGACTCAAGAGGAACCCCGAGTTCACCACCTCACTAGAGATGAGCCCCAAGCCCCCTGATGCAACTCCAGAGGATTTCCAAGGGGAGCCAATCCCATCACAATTTGAGAGGCGCACTCTACCACAAAAAAAGAGGAAGCTGCATACCACAACTAAAGAGTGGACACCCCCCCTCCCCGCTGCCATGACTAGAGAGTAGCCTCTGGCACATTGGAAATAGAAAAAGCACCCCTTGTCATAATAAACGGAGAGGAGTCACCACCTCACAATTTGAAAAGAGCATCCTACTGCATTTAGAGAGGAGCCTAGATACCACAATTAAACAGGAGTCCCTGTGCCACAACTAGAGAGCAGTTTGGGGGGAAAAAAAAAGGAACAAGAGGACAAGTCACCACGAATAAAGAGTGGATCCTCACTGCAATTAGAGCAGAATCCCATGCAGCTACTAGAGAGTAGCCTTCTGCAGATTGCAGCCTCACAGGTACCAGCCTGCACATCGCCAGTAGAGAGGATCTGCCACACTGCAGCACAAGAGGAGTCTCCAACAGAAATCTAAAGGAAACCTAAGTCACCTGCTTCAACTCAAGAGGCACTCCGAGTCCTCACTGCAATTTGACAGGAACCCTAAGCTGTAAAAAGGGGGGCACTGGACAAAATGACAGAGTGGCTCCCCAGTGAAAACTAAACCATATTTCCCCAAAACAACTAGAGTGGGGTCCCTGAAGATATCACACCTAGAATGATGCCATTCTGCCACAAATAGAGATGAGCTCCCTGAAGTAAGTTAAGTGGAGTCCCTCACAACTAGAGAGAAGCAATCCCAGTAATATTGTGACGAAACCCTAGGGCTAAAATCAGAGAAGGACATCCCCATGGAGCCACCCACACCTGAACCAGAGAGGACAAAGCCCTGCACCTCGAGAGGAGCCCTCCACCACAACTCAGGATGAGCCCACTGGATATCACACATCGAGAGGAGCCCCTCTGTTGCTAATAGAGAGGAAGTTCACACCACAAGTAGAGAGGAGCTTGCACACCACAACTAGAGAGAATCGAATCCACCACAATTACACAGTTGACCCTGACACAATAGAGAAGTTTCATGCCAAAACTAGTGGGTAGCCACCCGACATTGCAACAAGACAGGAGCCACCCTGCACATCACTTCTAGAGATGAGTCAACCCAAGACAAATCAAGAGGAGGCTCCACCGCAAGTTGAGAGGAACCCTGAGTACCCCCCAACACTAGAGTAACCCTGAGTTCCCTGCTGCAGCTCCAGTGGAACCGAGTCATGTGCTGCCACTCGAAGGAGCTCCGAGTTCCCCACTGCAACTACAGAGGAAGACCGACTCCCCTGCTAAACTCGAGAGGAACCTCTCAAGTTCCTCCTTGAAACTAGAGAAGAGGTCCAAATCCACTGTTGTAACTCGAGAGGAAAACTGAGTTCCCCATCTCAACTTGAGAGAAGGCCTGACTTCCCTGTTACAACATGAGAAGAAAGCTGAGCTCCACACCCCTCAACTTGAGAGGAGACCTGACTCCCCTGTTGCAACTCGAAATGAACCCTGAGATCCCCACTTTAACTCAAGATGAGGCCCAATTCCCCTACAGCAACTTGAGAGGTACACTGAGTTACTCATTGCAACCCGAGACAAAACACAAGCCCCCTGATGCAACTCCAGAGGAGTTCCTAGAGGAGCCTACTCCACCACAATTCGAGAGGAGCACTCTACCACAAAAAGAGAGGAAGCCCCACAACACAACTAAATCGGAGGCCCCCCTCCACAACTAGAAAGTAACTTCCTGCACATCACAAATAGAAAAAGAGCCCCTTCTCATCACAACCAGAGAGGAGTCACCCCCACACACACAATTTGAGAAGATCATGATACCACAACTAGAGAGAAGCCCACCTAACAGAAGTAAAAAGGAGCCCCCCGCTCCCCCCAGCAAAACTGGAGCAGAATCTACAAATGACTAGAGAAGAGCCGACCCACCACAAATAAAGTGTGGACCCTCACTGCAATATGAGTGAAGCCCCACGCCAAAAATAGTGTAGCCTTCTGCACATTGAAACTAGACAGGGTCCAACATGCACATCGCAATTAGAGAGGATTGGCCCCACTGCAGCTCGAGAGGGAACTCCACCACAACTCTATAGAAAGCCCGTGTCACCTGTTGCCTCTCAAGTGTCACCCCGAGTTCCCAGCTGCAATTTGACAGGAGCCTTAGACTGTATCCAGGAAAGGAGCCACTGGCCAAAATGACTGAGGGGCTCCCCGGCCAAAACCGAAGCAGATTCCCCCGGCACAACTAGAGTGGTGTCCCCCAGGATATCACACCTAGAGAAAAGCCTTCTTGTAAAAAATAGTGACGAGCTCCCAAAAGTAGAGACGAGCTCCCAGAAGTAAGTCGAGTGGAGTCCCTCACAACTAGAGAGCAGCAATACCACTGATATTTGTGAGGAACACCTAGCACCAAACGAAGAGAGGACCCCCTACTTGAAGCCACCCACACCCCAACCAGAGAGGACACAGCCCTTCACCTCAAGAGGAGCCCTCCACCACAACTCAAGAGGAGCCAACTGGACATCACACATGAGAGGAGCCCATCTGCTGCTAATAGAGATAAACCTCACACAAGTGGAAAAGAGCTTGCACACCACAACTAGAGAGTAACGAACCCACCACAACTACAGAGTTGACCCTGACAACAATGATAGAGAAATCCCATGTCAAAGTTAGTGAATAGCCATCCAACA
The DNA here is from genome assembly GCF_001704415.2 of Capra hircus. Taxonomy (NCBI): domain Eukaryota; kingdom Metazoa; phylum Chordata; class Mammalia; order Artiodactyla; family Bovidae; genus Capra; species Capra hircus. The sequence continues at coordinate 51,202,728 of NC_030833.1, read as the reverse complement.
TCCAATAGCCATGTTGTTGCAACATCCTGCCTTGCAACAAGACAGGAGCCACCGTGCAAATCCCTGCTAGACATAAGTCAACCCAAGAAAACTCAAGAGGAGGCCCCACTGCAAGTCAAGGGGAACCCTATGTACCCTTCCCCCCCGCCCCGGCAAGTCGAGAGGAACCTCGAGTTCCCTGCCTCAGCTCGAGTGGAAGCCTAAGACCCCTGATGCAACTCAAGAGGAACCCCCAGCTGCCCACCACAACTCTAAAGGAACTCGAGAGGCGGCCTAACTCCCCTGTTGCAACTTGAGAGGAAAAACGAGATCACCATCGCAACTCAAGAGGAACCTTGAGTTCCCCGCAGCAACTCTAGAGAAGGTCCAACTTCCATTTGCAACCTAAGAGGAACACCAAGATCCTCGAGGCAACTCAGAGGAACCTCAAATTTCCCACTGGAACTCGAGAAGAAACCCGAGTTCACTGCTGCAAATCTAGAGGAGACCTGATTCCCCTGCAGTGACTCAAGAGGAATGCCGAGGTCCCTGTCAAAACTCAAGATGTGTCCCAAGCCCTTGATGTAATTCCAGAGGATTACCAATAGGAGCCTCAGTTCAGTTCAGTTCAGTCACTCAGTCTTGTCCAACTCTGGCGACCCCACGAAATCGCAGCACACCAGGCCTCCCTGTCCATCACCAACTACTGGAGTTCACTCAGCCTCATGTCCATTGAGTCCGTGATGCCATCCAGCCATCTCATTTGCTGTTGTCCCCTTCTCCTACTGCCCTCAATCCCTCCCAGCATCAGAGTCTTTTCCAATGAGACAGCTCTTTGCATGAAGTGGCCAAAATACTGGAGTTTCAGCTTTAGCATCATTCTCTCCAAAGAAATCCCAGGGCTGATCTCCTTCAGAATGGACTGGTTGGATCTTCTTGCAGTTCAAAGGACTCTCAAGAGTCTTCTCTAACACCACAGCTCAAAAGCAACAATTCTTCAGTGCTCAGCTTTCTTCACAGTCCAACTCTCACATCCATACACGACCACTGGAAAAACCATAGCCTTGACTAGACGGACCTTTTTTGGCAAAGTAATATCTCTGCTTTACAATATGCTATCTAAGTTGGTCACAACTTTTCTTCCAAGGAGTAAGCGTCTTTTAATTTCATGGTTGCAGTCACCATCTGCAGTGATTTTGGAGCCCCCCAAAATAAAGTCTGAAACTGTTTCCACTGTTTCCCCATCTATTTCCCATAAAGTGATGGGACCAGATGCCATGATATTCACTTTCTGAATGTTGAGCTTTAAGCCAACTTTTTCACTCTCCACTTTCGCTTTCATCAAGAGGCTTTTTAGTTCCTCTTTACTAATAGGAGCCTACTCCACCACAATTCGAGAGTAGCGCTCTTCAGCAACAAGTGAGGAAGCCCCATACCACAACTATAGAGGAGCCCCCCGCTGCCACAAATAGAGAGTAGCTTCTTGCACATCACAACTAGAAAAAGCGCCCCTGCTCATCACAACCAGAGAGGAATCTCCTCCCTCACAATTGGAGAAGAACACTCTTCTGCAACTAGAGAGGAGACCAACTACCACAAGTAAAGATGAGCTCCCCTTTAACAACTAAAAAGGAGTCTGCTAATGACAACTAGAGAGAATAAAATCCACTATAAAGAGTGGGCCCTCACTGCAATTAGAGTGGATCCCCCTGCCACAACTAGAGAGTAGCCTCCTGCATGTTGCAACCAGAAAGGGGCAAGCCTGCATATCATTACTGGAGAGGATCTGCCCACTGCGGCTCATGAGGAGGCTCCACCACAACTCTAAAAGAACCCAGAATCACCTGCTGCAACTCAAGAGGCACCCTGAGTTCCCCACTGCAATTTGACGGAAGCTCTAGGCTGTAACCAGAAAAGGGGCCACAGGCCAAAATTATGGAGGGGTTTTCCAGCCAAAACTGAAGCAGATATCCCCAGCACAACTAGAGTGGAGTACCCCAGGATATCACACCTAGATTGAAGCCCTTCTACCGCAAAGAGAGACAAGCTCCCTGAAGTATGCCGAGTGGAGTCCCTCACAACTAGAGGCAAGCAATCTCATTAATATTTGCGAAAAAAAAAAAAAAAACCTAGCGCTAAAGTTAGAGACGATATCCCCTGTGGAGACACACACACCCTTACCAGAGAGGACAAAGCTCCACACCTCAAGAGGAGCCCTCCACCTAAACATGAAAGGAACCCACTGGACATCATATATATAGAGAAACACCTATTCTGCTAATAGAGATGAACCTCACACAAGTAGAGAGGAGCTTGCTCGCCACAACTTGAGAAAATTGAACCCACCACAACTACAGAGTTGACTGTGACCACACGATAGAGAAATCTCAAACCAAAACTAGTGAGTAACCACCAGACATTAAAACAAGACAGGAGCCATTCTGCACATCCCTGCTTGTGATGAGTAACCCAAAGAGAACTCAAGAGGAATCCCTAAGGCAAGTCAAGAGAAATATTGAGCACACCCCAACTTGATAAGAACCCCAAGTTCCCTGCCACAGCTCAAAGGGATCCCTGAGACACGTACTGCAACCCGAGAGGACACTCAGTTCAGCTGCTACTTGAGAGGAGCTCTGCACCCTGCTGCACTCAAGAGGAACCATGAATTTCCTTCCACAACTTAGAGGAACCGTGAGTTCCCTGCTGTAACTGGAGAGGATGCACAACTTCCCTGTCACAACTGGAGAGGAACCCCGAACTCCCCCTTCCAACTTGATAGGAGGCCCAACTCTCCTGTGGCAATCCGAGAGGAAACCTGTGTTCCCTGCATCATCCCAGAGAATACCTGACTCCCCTGTTGTAACTCAAGAGGAACACAGAAATTCCCTTCACAACTCAAGAGGCACCCCTAGTTCCCCACCACAGCTCAAATGGAACCCTGAGTCCTGCAGTGCAACTCGAAAGGAACACTGAGTTCCCCCCGCAACTCAAGGGGACCTTTGAGTCTGCTGCTACAAATCAGGAAGACCCTTGAGTTTCCTGCCGCCACCCAAGATGAACCCCAAGTTCCCCCCTGCAACTCTAGTAGAACCAAGAGTTCCCTGTCGCAACTCAAGAGGAAGCCTGACTCCCCTCTTGCAACTCAGGATGAACCCCAAGATCCCCGTTGCAACATGAGATGAACACCGACTTTCCTAATACAACTCAAGATGAGGCTGCATTCCCAGCAGCAACTCAAGAGGAACACTGAGTTCCCCATCGCAACTCGAGACAACTCCCAAGTCCACTGATGCAACTCCAGAGGATTCCCAAGAACCTACCCAAGCACATTTCGAGAGGACCTCTCTACTGCAACAAGAGAAGAAGCCCCATACTGCAACTAAAGAGGAGCCCCACCCCCCACCCCCCCACCCCACCCCACCCTGCACAACATCTACAGCGTGGGCTCCTGCACATCGGATCTAGAAAAAGCATCCTTTCTCATCACAAAAAGAGAGGAGTGACCTGCATCACAATTTGAGAAGAGCATGCTACTGCAACTAGAGAGGATCCAACTACCACAACTAAAGAGGAGCCCGTCTGTCACAGCTAGAGAAGAGTCTGCAAATGACAAATAGAGAGGAGTTGACCCACCACAAGTAGAGTGGATCCTCACCGAAATTAAAATGAAGTCCCATGTTACAACTAGAGAGAAGGCTCCCTCACATTACAATAGACAGGGTCCAGATTACATATCTCTACTAGAGAGGATCTGACCCATTGCAGCTTGAGAGGAGGTTCCATTACAACTCTAAAGGAATCCCAAGCCACCTGCTGCAATTCAAGGGGCACCCTGAGTTCCCTGCTACAATTTGACAGGAGCTCTAGGCCATAACAAGAAAAGGAGCCACTGGCCAAAATGATGGAGTGGCTCCCAGGCAAACTGAAGTGGATTCCACCGGCATAACTAGAGTGGAATCCCCTGAGATAATACTCCTAGAGAGAAGCCCTTCTGATGCAAGTAGAGATGAGCTCCCTGAAGTAAGTCGAATGGAGTTCCTCACAACTAGACAGAAGCCCCAAGACAACTCGGGAGGAGGCCCCACCGCAAGTTTAGAGGAACACTGAGTATTCCCACAAATCAAGAGGAATCCCGAATTCCCTGCCATGGCTCAAGTGGAACCGTGAATCCTGCTCTGCAACTCAAGAGAAACACTGAGCTCCCACTGCAACTCGAGAGGAGCTCTGAGTCCCCTGCTGAAAACAGAGATGAAACCTGAGTTCCCCAGCTCAACTCGAGATGAAGCCCAACTCCCATGCTGCAAATTGAGAAGAAACCCGAGTTCCCCACCACAACTCAAGAGGAGGACTGACTCCCCTGTTGCAACTCGAGAGGAACCCTGAGATTCCTGCTACATCTTGAGATGAACCCCAAGTTTCTGCCAAACTCGAGAAGAAACCCAAGGTCCCCGCCTCAACTAGAGATGAGGGCTGATTCCCCTGCAGTGACTCAAGAGGAACCCTGAGTTCTCCATCACAACTCAAGACAAGACACAAGCCCCCTGATAACAACTCCAGAGGACTCCCAAGAAGAACTTACCCAAGCACAATTCGAGAGGAGCTCTCTACAGCAACAAGAGAGAGAGGCCTAATGCCGCAACTAACAAAGAAGCCCCCTCTGGCACAACTAAAGAGTAACTTCCTGCACATCGCAAATAGAGAAAGAGCCCCTTCTCAGCACAACCAGAGAGTACTCAATCCCCTCACAATTTGAGAAGAACACTCTAACACAACTAGAGAGAAGCCCAACTACCAGAACAAAGAGGAGCCGCCCTGCTGCAAAGAGAGGAGTCTGCATATGACAACTAGAGAGGAACTGACACATCACAACTAAGAGTGGAACTTCACTCTAATTAAAGTGGAGCCCCATACCACAACTAGAGAGAAGCCTTGCACAAATTGCAATTAGACATGGGCCAGCTTCCACATCACTCCTAGAGAGGATCTGCCCCACTGCAGCTCGAGAGGAGGCTCCAATACAACTCTAAAAGATTCCTGAGTCACCTATTACAACTCAAGAAACACCCTGAGTTTCCCACTGCAATTTGCAAGAGCCCTAGGCTGTAACAAGAAAAGGGATCACGGGCTAAAATGACAGAGGGGTTCCCCAACCAAAACTAAAGCAGATTCCCATGGCACAACTGGAGTGGAGCTCCCCAGGATATCATACCGTAGAGAATCCCTTCTGCCGCAAGTAGAGAAAGCTCACTGAAGTAAGTTGAGTAGAGCCCCTCACAACAAGAGAGAAGCAATCCCACTGCTATTAGTGAGGAACGCCTAGTGCCAAAAGTAGAGAGGACTCTACACCCCCATGGAGTCACCCACACCACACCAAAGCGGACAAGCCCTGCACCTTGAGAGGAGCCCTCCACCAAAACTCGAGAGGAGCCCACTGGACATCACACGTAGAGAGGAGCCATTCTGCTGCTAACAGAGACGAACTTCACACCAGAAGCAGAGAGGAGCTTGCACTTCACCACTGGAGAGTTGAACCTACCACAACTACATCTTACCCCAACCACAATGATAGGGAAGTCCTGTGCCAAAACTAGTGAGTTGCCACACAACATTGAAACAAGACAGGAACCATCCTGCACATCCCTGCTAGAGACGAGTTGCTGCAAGACAACTCGAGAAGAGGCCCCATTGTAAGTCGAGAGGAACCCTGAGTATCCCCGTAAATCGAGAGGAATCCCAAGTTCACCACCATGAATCGAATGAAACCCTGAGTCTAGCACTGCAATTTGAGAGGAACAGAGAGTTGCCACTGCAACACAAGAGGTACTCTGAGTCACCTCTTTTAACTCAAGAGGAACACCGAGTTCTCCAAAGCAACTCAAGAGGAGGCCCGAATCCTCTGCTGAAAGTCGAGAGGAACCCCAAGTGCCCCCTCACAATTCGAGTGAAGGCATGACTCCTCTGTTGCAACTCAAGAGGAACCCCTAGTTTCCCAGCACAATTTGAGAAAAACCCCGAGTTCCCCACCTCACCTCGAGATGAGCCCTGATTCACCATCAGCGACTCGAGAGGAGCAGGGAGTAACACGTTGTAACTAGAGACGAGCCACAAGCTGCCTGATGCAACTCCAGAGGATTGCCAAGAGGAGCCTACCCCAACACAATTCGAGAAGTGCACTCTAATGAAACAAGAGAGGAAGCCCCAAACCAAAACTAAAGAGGAGGCAACCCTGCCAAAACTAGAGAGCATCCACCTGCACATTGGAACTAGACAAAGCACCCCTTCTCATCACAACCAGAGAGGAGCCACACCTCCTCACAATTTGAGAAGAGCATTCTACCTCAACTAGAGGATCTCAACTACCACAACTAAAGAGGAGGCCCATGCCACAACTAGAGAGGAGTCTGCAAAGGACAACTAGAGTGGAGCCAACACAGCAGAAATAAAGTATGGACCCTCACTGTAATTAGAGGGGAGGCACGTGTAACATCTAGAGAGTAGCCTCCCGCACATTGCAACTAGAGAGGGGCCAGCCTAAACATCGCAACTAGAGAGGATATGCCCCACGGCAGCTCAGGAGACTCCAGCACAACCCTAAAGGAACTCAGAGTCAACTGTTGCAACTCAAGAGGCACCCCAAGGTACACACTGCAATTTGACAGGATCCTTAGGCTATATCAAGAAAAGGGGGCCAAAATGACAGGGCTTCCCTGGCCAAAACTGACGTGGATTACCCCAGCACAACTAGAGTAGAATCCCCCAGGATATCACAAATAGAGAGAAGACCTTCCGCCTCAAATGGATACGAGCTCCCTAAAGAAAGTCAGTTGGAGGCCCTCACAGCTAGAGGGAAGCAACCCCACTTATATTAATGAGGAACCCCTAGTTCAAAAACTAGAGAGGACCTCCTCTGTGGAGGCACCCACACCAAAACCAGAGAGGAAACAGCCCCACACCTCGAGAGGAGGCTCTGGACATCACACATAGACAGGAGCCCCTCTGCTGCTAATACAGACAAATCTCATACCACAAGTAGTTAGGAGCTTTCACACCACCACTATAAAGAATTAAACCCACCACAAGTTCAGATTTGACCCCGACAACAATAATAGGAAAGTCCCATTCCAAAACAACTGAGTATACACTCAACATTGCAACAAGACAGGAGCCACCATGCACATCACTGCTTGAGATGAGTCACCCCAAGAGAACTCAACAGGAGGCACTACTGCAAGTCGCAGGGAACCCTGAGTACCAATCAAGCTCAAGAAGAACCCCAAGTTCCCCAACACAACTCCAGTGGAATCCTGCATCCCACACTGCAACTCCAGGGGAACACTGATTTTCCACTGCACATGGAGAGGAGCTCTGAGTCCCCAGCAGCAACTCTAGAGGACACCCCGAGTTTCCAGCAACAACTAGAGAAGAACCCCAAGTTTCTGTTGAAACTTTAGAGGAGGCCCAACTCTCCTGCTGCAACACGAGAGGAAACACAAGTTCCTCATCTCAACTTGAGAGGAGTCCTGACTCCCCTGTTGCTACTAGGAGGAATCCTGAGATCCTGATCAAAACTAAAGAGGAACCCCAGGTGTCATCCCACAAATCAAAAGAAAACAGAGGTCTCCTTCAACTCAAGATAAGGCCTGATTCCCCTGCAGTGACGAGAATGGAACACCAAGTTTCCCCTCACAACACGAGAGGAGGTCTTACTTCTCTGTTGCAAACCAAGAAAAACACAAATTTCCCCGCCTCAACTCAATAGGAGGCCTGTCATACCTTTTACAACTCGAGAGGAAACCAGAGTTCCATGCCACAACGCAAGAAGAGGCCTGACTCCCCTGTTGCAACTCGAGAAGTACCCTGAGATCTCTGTCACAACTGGAGAGGATCCCTGAGTTTTCTGCCTCAACTCAAGATGAGGCCCTATTTCCCTGCAGAGACACAAGGAATACCAAGTTCCCCCTCACAACTCAAAAGGAGACCTGACTTCCTTGAGGCAACTAGAGAGGGTCCCTGAGACCCCCATCAAAACTTGAGAGGAACCCTGAGCTTCCCGCCACAAATCGATAAAAACAAGATCCCACCTTAACCCGAAATGAAGCCCAATTCCCCTGCAGTGACTTGAGACAAATCCCGAGTCCCCCTTTGCAACTCGAAAGGAGGCTTGACTCCTTTTTTTGCAACTTGAGAGGTTCCCCAGGATACCCATCGCAACTCAAAAAGAACCCTGATCTTCCCACAACAACTCGAGAAGAACACCATGTTCCCCACCTCATTTTGAGATGAGGCTCATTTCCCCTGCTTCCACTCTAGAGGAATCCCGAGTTCCCCCTTGCCCCTCAAGAGGGGGACTGACTCACCTGTTTCAACTCAAGAAGATCCCCAAGTTCCCCATTACAGCTGGAGAACAAAAATGAATTTCCCACCTCAACTCAACAAGAACCCCGAGTTCCCCACCTCAATTTGAGATGTGGCCTGATTCCCCTGCAGTGACTCAACAGGAACCCCAAGTTCCCCATCCCAACTCTACTCGAGCCCCAAGGCACCCATGCAACTGCAGAGCATTCCCAAGAGCAACCCACCCCACCACAATTCGAGAGGAGCACTCTACCACAATAAGAGAAGAAGCCTCATAACACAACTAAGCAGGAGGCAGGCCCTGCCACAAATAGACAGGAGCTTCCTGAACTTCACAACTAGAAAAACTGCCCCTTCTCATGACAACCATAGAGGAATCACCCACCTGCCAATTTGAGAAGAGCACTCTACCACATCTAGAGAGAAGCCCAACTACCACAATTAAAGAAGAATTCCCCTGCCACAACTAGAGAGCTGGCTGCAATTGAGAACTAGAGACTAGTCAACCCACAGCAAATAAAGCGGACACTCACTGCAATTAGGCTGGAGCCCCAGGCTACAACTAGAGAGCAGCCTCCACACATTGCCACTAGAGAGGTCACACTCTACATATCACTACTAGAGAGAATCTGCCCCACTGTAGCTCCAGAGCATGCTCCACCACAACTCTAAATAAACCCCAAGTCACATGCTGCAACTCAAGAGGGACCCTGAGTTCCCTGCCACAATTTGACAGGAGCCTTAGACTGTAACCAGAAAAGGGGCCACTGGACAAAATGACAGAGGGGCTCCCCAGCCAAAACTGAAGCAGGATAGTGTCCCCCAAGATATCACACTTAGAGAGAGGTCCTTCTCCCACAAATACAGAGGAGCTCCCTGAAGTAAGTAAAATGGAGTCCCTCACCACTAAAGAGAAGCATTCTTACTAATATTAATGAAGAACGCCTAGCAACAAAGATAGAGAGAACCTCCCCCGTGTCGCCAACAACACCCCAACCAGAGAGGACACAGCCCTACACCTCGAGAGGAGCCCTCCACCAAACTCGAGAGGATCCTGCTGTACATCACACATAGAGATGATCCCCTCTTGTGCTCATAGAGACAAACCTCACACCACAAGACGGGAGGAGCTAGTACACCTCCACTAGAGAGAACTGAACCCACCACAGCAACAGATTTGACTCCAAACACAACAATAGTGTAGTCCCATGCTAAAACTACAGAGTATGACCCAACTTTGTAACAAGATTGGAGCCACTCTGCACAAACCTGCTAGAGACGAGTTGCCGTAAGACAGTTTGAGAAGAGGCCCCACCATCAGTCAAGAGGAACTCTGAGTACCAGCCCAACTCAAGAGGAACCCCGAGTTCCCCACCCCTGCCACTAGAAAGTAGCCTCCTCCACATCACAAAGAGAAAAAGCGCCCCTGCTCATCACAACCAGCTAGGAGTCACCCCACTCACAATCTGAAAAGAACAAACTACTGCAACTAAAGAGAAGCCCAACTACCACAACTACAGAGGCATACCCCTGCCACAGCTAGAGAGGTGTCTTCAAATGACAACTAAAGAGGAGCCTCCTGCCCATTCCAACTAGACAGGGGCCAGCCAGCACATTGCTACTTGAGAGAATCTTCCCTAATGCACCTCGAGAGAAGGCTCCACCACAACTCTAAAGGAACCCTGAGTCACCTGCTGCAGCTCAAGAGGCACCTTGAGTTCTCGGCTGCAATTTGACAGGAGCCCTAGACTGTAACATTAAAATGGGCCACTGGCAAAAATGACGGATTGGCTCCCCAGCCAAAGTTGAAGTGCATTCCCCTGACATAACTAGAGTGGATTCCCCCAGGATATCACACCTAGAGACAACCCTACCACCACAAATAGAGATGAGCTCCCTGAAGTAAGCCAAGCAGAGTATCTCACAATTACCAGCAATCCCACTAATATTTATGAGGAACCCCTAGCGCCAAAAGTAGAGAGAACCTCCACCGTGCAGCCACGTCAAACACAACCCAAGTGGACACAGCCCTGTACCTCGAGAGCAGCCCTCCACCACAACTCAAGAGGAGTCTGCTTAATGTTATACATAGAAAAGAGAGCCTCTCTGCTGCTAATAAATATGAACCTCACACCACAAGTAAAGAGGAGATTCCACACTACCACCAGAGAGAATTGAATCCACCACAACTAAAGCATTGACCCCGACCACCAGGATAGAGAAGTCCCATGTCAAATCTAGTAAGTAGCCACCCAACATTGCAACAAGACAGGAGCCAGTCTACACATCCCTGCTAGAGACAAGTTGCCCCAAGACAACTTGGGGCATCTCCATCTTGAGAGGAGGCCCCACCACAAGTCGAGAGGAACCCTGAGCATACCCCAACTCAAGAGGAACCCTGAGTTCCCTGCCATGGCTTGAGTGGAACACTTGAGTCCCACGCTGAATCTTGAGAGGAACACTGAGTTCCCGCTGCAACTTGAGAGGAGCTCTCAGTCCCCTGCTGTGACTTGAGATGATCCCTGAATTACCCAAAGCAACTCAAGAAGAAGCCCAAGCCCCCTGATGCAATTCGAGAATATTTCCAAGAGAAGCCACCCCCACCACAATTTGAGAGGAGTACTCTACTACAACAGGAGACAAAGCCTCATAGCACAAATAAAGAGGAAGCTCCCCCACCCCACCACAAGTAGAGTTAAATCTACAAACCACAAATAGAAAGGAGTTGAAACAAAAACGTCAGTTGGCCCCACTGCAAATAGAGTGGAGCCCCATGCCATAACTCTATAGTAGCCTACTGCACATCACAACTAGACAGGAGCCAGCCTGCCAATCGTTCCTTGAGAGGAGCTGCCCCATGCAGCTCGAGGGAGAAGCACCACAACTCTAAAGTAACCCCAAGTCACCTGTCCCAGCTTGAGAGGAACCCTGAGTCCCCTACCACACCTTGACAGGAGCCCTATATCATCAAAAAGAAGAAGGCCCCAGGGACAAACAGAAGCATCCCCTGCCAAAACTTGAAAGGATTCCACTGCAAAAACTAGAGAGGAGCACTCAAGCACATTGCACCTAGAGAGGAGCCCCTCTGCCACAAACAGAGACGAGGCCCTTGAGGTAACTTGAGGCAAGCCTCTCACCACTAGAGCAGAACAACCCTGTGAAAACTAGAGGGGAGCCCACAATGCTACAAGTAGAGAGAACACCCTCCCTAAAGGGAAGCCCCAGAGGTGGCACCACTGCAATTAGAGAGGAGCCCCGAGTCCCCACCTGAACTTGAGGGAAGACTCATGCCAAAACTCAAGAGAAACCTATGGCCACAATGATAGAGGAACCCACCTGCCAAAACTGGAGAGTGTCCCACCACCACAATTGGAGAGGAGACCACAGACATCTCACCTAGAGGGAGTCCCCTCCACCTCACATAGAGACAAGCCCACTCCTGCAAGTCAAGTAGATTCCCCTACCACCACTGGAGAGGAATAATCTCACCACAACTAAAGAGTAGAAATCACACATCAACTAGAGAGCAGCCCTCTGAACATCACCACTTAATAGGAGCATTCCTGCACATCAGAGTTAGATGAAGTCTCCTTCCACAACTAGATAGGAGGCTCCCATGCCAAAACTAAACAGAAGGGTCCATGCCAAAATTAGAGAGTAGGCTTGCACATATTGCACCTGAAAAGAGTACCTGTGCACATTGCTACCAGGGAGTCAATACTCTGCATTTACAGAAACACTCAACCCCAACTATAGAGGTGCCCCCCAAACACCATAACTAGAGCCCCACTAACACAACTTGAGTAGAGACAGCACAACACAACTAGAGAGGAGCCCACCAACACAACTAAGATTTGACCCCACACACCAACTAGACAGGAACACCATGCCGCAGGTAGTTTAGCCACCAATACATTGCAACAAAACAGAAGCCACCCTGCACATTGCTACTAGAGAGGAGCAACCCTACCACAACTCGAGTGGAGGCATCACCTCAACTCGAAAGGAACACCAAGTACCCCAACACAAGTCGAGAGGAGTCCGCCACCACAACTAGAGAGGAGCTCTAGTTGTAACAAGAGAGGAGCCCACCTGCACACCACATTAAGAAAAAAGGCCCCACCCTCCGGCCCTAGAGAGGAGCAATCTCATACACCAAATCTAGAGAGGAGGCTCCTACCACAACTAAACAGTAGTCCCTCAAACCACAAATAGAGATCAGCCAGCAAACTGCACCAAGAGAATAGCCACAGAGCATCATGAGACAAGACAGATGTTCCCAGTCCACAACTAGAGAAGACTTCCTGAGGAACAGCAAAACTAGGGAGGAGCACCCCGGCTCCTCAACTTGAGAGAAGCCCAACTGCCAAAACTAGAGAGTTGAGAACATGCCACAGCAGGATAGTTGATCCTCAGGTGCAATTAGTGAACAGCTCCAACTAGAGAAGAGCCCCCCATCCCGTATATCACATCTAGAGTGGAGAACCACTGCCACAGCTAGAGTGGACACACCTGGCACACGTAGGAGCTCGACCCATGCATCGCATTTAGAGAAAAGTGCCCATGCACATCACAACTAGACTGGAACTCTCACACAGGTCATAACAAAGGAGGCGAACACTGCAACTAGAGTGGAGACCCATGCTGCAATTATAGATAATCCCCCGTGAACATAGCCATTAGAGAGGAGCATACCCACACATCACAATTAGACAGAAGCTCCCTCCCACAAGTAGATAGGAGCCCACCATGCTGCAACTAAAGAGGACTCCTTTTGCCACAAATGTAGAGTAGCCTCCTGCAAATCACAACAAGAAAAAGTCCCCCTTCACATCACAATCAGAGAGAAGCCACCCCCATCACTCTTTGAGAAGAGAACTTTACCACAACTAGCGAGGAGCCCAGCTACCACAACTAAAGAGGAGCATCACCACCCTGTCACAACTAGAAAGGGGTGTGCAAACAACAACTAGAGAGGAGCTAACCCATCAGAAATAAAGAGTGAACCCCCACTGAAACTAGACAGGAGCCCCATACTGCAACTAGACAGTAGCCTACTTCACATTGCAACTAGACAGGGGCCAGCCTGGACATAGCTACTAGAGAGGATCTACCCCACTGAAGCTTGGCTGGCAGCTCCACCAAAACTCTAAAGGAAGCCCGAGTCACCTGTTGCAACTCAAGAGGAACCCCAAGTGCACTACTGCAATTTGACAGGAGCTCTTGGCTGTAACAAGAAAAGTGGCCACTGGCAAAAATGACAGAGTGGCTCCCTAGCCAAAACTGAAGTGTATTACCCTAGAACAGCTGGAGTGGAGTCCCCCAGCACATCACACCTAGATAGAAGCCCTTCTGCTACAAATAGAGATGAGCTCCCTGAAGTAAGTCGAGTGGAGTCCCTCAAAACTAGAGAGAAGCAATCCCACTAATATTAGTGAGGAAACCCTAGTGCCAAAAGTAGAGAGAACCTCCCCTGTGGAGCCAACCACATCCCTACCAGAGGGGACACAGCCCTGCAACTCAATAGGAGCCTGCTGGACATCACAGAGAAGAGCCCTTCTGCTGCTAATAGAGATGAACTTCACACCACAAGTAGAAAGGAGCTTGCACACCACAACTAGATAGAATCGAAACCACCACAACTACAGAGTTGACCCCAACCACAAGTAGAGAAAAGACCCGGCCAAAACTAATGAGTAGCCACCCATACATTGCAACAAGACAGAAGCCACCCTGCTTCAATTCGAGAGAAACTCTGAATTTCTCATCTTAACTCGAGACAAGCCCCAAGCCCCATGATGCAACTTGAGAGGATTCCCAAGATGTCACCATAACTCAAAAGGAACCCTGAGAATCCACCTCCATTCAAAAGACTTTTTCTGCATTACAAGGGTAGCCCCCACAACAAAGACAGAGGCAATCCTCTCCCAGAGCTGGAGTGGATACCCTCACCACAACTAAAGAGGAACCCCCAAGACATTACACCTATAAAGAAGTCTCTCTGCTGCAAACAAAGATGATCTCTAGCAGAGATGTGTCTCCCCAAGACAACTCGAAAGGATGCCCCACCACAAGTCCAGAGGAACCCTGAGTACCCACTGAATCAGAGAGGAACCCGAGCTCCCCACCACTCCTCGAGTGGAACCATGAAACCCATGCTGCAACTAAAGAGGAACCCTGAGTTTCTCAACAGAACTCAGGAGGAATGCTGAATTCCCTACTGCAACTCGGTAAGAAGCCCAAATGCCCTGCTGCAACTTGAGAGCATCCCCAAGTATTCCCCACAATTCAAAAGGAACCCTGTATTCCGATCCACAACTCTACTGGAGCCCCAAGTCCCCTGTTGCAACTCTAGAGGAATCCCAAGGTTTCCACCACATCTTGAAAGGAACCTCGAGTTTCCCACTGCAATTTGAGAGGAATCCCACCTTACCAGCCACAACTCGATTGGAGCACCAAGTTCCCTGTTTCAACTCAAGAGGAACCCCTAGTTCTCTGCTTCAATTCGAGAGGAACTCTGAATTTCTCATCTTAACTCGAGACAAGCCCCAAGCCCCATGATGCAACTCGAGAGGATTCCCAAGATGTCACCATAACTCAAAAGGAACCCTGAGAATCCACCTCCATTCAAGAGACTTTTTCTGCATTATGAGGGTAGCCCCCACAACAAAGACAGAGGCAATCCTCTGCCAGAGCTGGAGTGGATACCCTCACCACAACTAAAGAGGAACCCCCAAGACATTACACCTATAAAGAAGTCTCTCTGCTGCAAATGAAGATGATCCCCTTAAGTAACTTGAGAGGAGCCTCTTCAAATTAGAGAGGAACAATCCCACAAAAAAAATTAGTGAGGAGACACCAATGCCAAAATTAGAGAGGACTCTCCACTCTATGGAGACATCCAGCCACAACACGAGATGAGGCATCACTGAAACTTGAGAAACACCACAAATCTACTGCTGCAACTTGAGAGGAACCCTGAGTTTTCCGCTGTAACTCGAAAGGACCCAGAGCCACCTGCTGCAAATTGATAGGTGGAACCAGCATAACTCGAGAGGAGCTCTGAGTCCCCTGCCTCAACTCTGGAGGAGCTCTCACGGAAAATCGAGATAAGAACTCAGCACAACTACAGAGGAGCACCACACCACCACAAGGAAGGAGCCCGGGCACACATAACTACAAGAGAGGAGGACACATGGTACAATTAGTGAAGTGCAACTCACCACAATTAGGAAGGAGCCCACACACCACATCTGGAAAAGAGCCCCACCGCACTTTCCAACTACTGAGGAAAACCCCTGCCCAATTCAAATAGACAGTAGACCCCCACAGAAACTAGAGACTTGGCCCCCACTGCAGCTAGAGAGGAGGCTTCCAGATAAAACTAGATACAAAACCGAACCACAGATAGAGAGCAGCCCCTTGGCCACAGCAATTAGAGTAACGACTGCAACAACGTGAAGGAGTCACCACTCCACAACTAGAGAGAAACCCCTAGCACAGCACAGATAGAGAGTGACCCTGGTCATAACTAGTGTGTTGGCCAAGTGTCAAAATGAGAGACGAGCCTGCACACCACATACGGAGAAGAGTCCATCGCATACTACAATGTTTGAGGAACAACACTGCCCAGCACAGCTAAAGAGGAACCACAAAGTCCTTTGCTGCAACATGAGAAGAGTCACTGGCCACAATGACAGAGTAACCTCCCACTATAACTGGAGATGTGTCCCCTGCCACAAGTAGAGAGGAGTCCATCAAGACACCACACATAGAGAGGAGCCCCTCTGCCACACACAGAAATGAGCCCATTGAAGTAAGTAAAGAGGAGGCCCTCACAAGTAGAAAGGAGCAACCACGCTAAAATTTGTGAGGAACACCTAGTGCTAAAAGAAGAGAAGACACCTCCTCTGCAGAGACTCCCATCACAATCTAAGAGGAGAGACCATTGCAATTTTTTAGGAGCCCCAAGTCCACGGCCATAAGTCAAGAGGAGGACCCCACTGCTACTCTCCTATTGGCCACAATGGGAGACAATGCCCCCAAATATCATACCTAGAGAGGAGTCACTCTGCAGCAAATAGAGATGAGTTCCCCCACCACAACAAGAAAGAAGGCCCCTGCACATTACAATGAGACTGGACTTCCCTCAGATATTGCAACTAAAGGGCCCCTCACCATAACTAGAAAGCAGCCCACACAGCACAACTAGAGAGTAGAGCACCAGCAAAGCACAACTAGAAAAGAGCAGCCACAACAAAGCTAGAGATAATCCCCCACCACAATTATAGAGAAGCCCCCAGTGATACTCATGAGGAGCTCACCAGCACACCACAACTAGAAGAAAGAACCCAAGCCACAGGTAGAGAGGAGTCCCCAACCACAGTGAGAGAGGATCTCCACACCAAACTTGAAAGGAGCCCCCTGCTTCATTTTGACAGGATATCTTGACTCTTTTTAGAGGAGCACGCACCCCCCACAGCAAATTGATATGTGCTCCCTGAGACAAATAGAGAGGAGCCCACCATGGCAAGTACAGAGATACCCTCACCAGAAATTGAGAGCCCTATGAACACCAAAGCTAGCATGGAAACCCTGACACAACAACAAAATTGCACTTTGCCACAACTCGAGAGTAGCCTGCACATCACAACTAGAGAGAAGCCCCCCACAACTAGACAGAATCGCCTGGAAATCAACTTAGAGAGGAGTCTGCTGCCACAACAATAGATAAACACCCCATCACAACTTTGGAGGAGCCTACATTCCTCGTGTAGAGAAGAGTTGTATAGACATCGGACCTATTGAGGAAAACCCACTTCCAATGCAAAGAGAGGAGTTCCCTCAACACAACTAGAGAGTTGACCACCCATCACAACTAGAGAGAGTCAACCCAACCAAAATTAGTGAGAAACCCCTAAGGCTAAAAGTAGAGAAGACCCCTCACCCTGGAGCCCCCGACATGACATACACGAGAGGAAGCCCAAGCACAACTAAAGAGGAGGCCCAGTACCCAGCAGCAACTCTAGAGGAGCCCTCTGACACAAGTCGAGAGAGGCCACTGTCAATAACTAGAGAGGAACCCTCCGGGTATCACACGTAGAGAGGAGCCAATCCACTGCAAATACAGACAAGGCCCACACCACAACTAGAGAAGGGACCCCCATGCATATCACAATGAGAGACGAGTCCCCTCAGACATCATAACTAAAGAAGAGCACCTCACCACCACTAGAGAGGAGCCTGTGCACTGCAACTGAAACAAGCCACCATTTTACAGCTTTAGAGAAGTCCACCACCAAACTTAGAGGGGAGCAGTCCACTGACAAGAGGATCTCACCAGCACACCACACTAGAAAGGAGGCACTATGCCACAGAAGAGAGGAGTCCCCCACCACAATTACAGTTGAGCCCCCCACAAAAACTTGAGAGGAGCCACCTACAGCAAATCAAAAAGTGCCTCCCACTACAACTAGAGAGGAGTCACAAATTAAGAGCCAGGAGCACCCTACAAATATCTTAGAGCCCCCTGCCACAACTAGAAAGGAGCACCCTTCGCAAACTAGAGAGGAGCACCCTTCCAAAACTAGAGAGGAGCCTGCACAACACAACTAGAGATAAAGTCCCCACAACTAGAGAGGTGCTCCCACTTTCATCATAATAAGAGAGGAGCCCCACACCATAACTAGAGGAGAGAACCCCACTATAAGGAGACATTAGCCTCACTGAACATTGCACTAGAGAAGAGCACACCCACATATCACAAGTAAATGTAAGCCCTCTGCCTTGAGTATGCAGGAGCACAACATGCCACAGCTAAAGAGGGTGCCCTCTGTCTCAACTAGAGAGTATGCTGCTTCACATCACAACTCGAAAAAGTGCCCCTTCACATCGCAAGCAGAGACAAGTTACCCCCACTTCAATTCGAGAGGAGCACTCTACCACTACTAGACAAGAACCCCCATACCACAACTAAAGAGCACCCCCCACCACAAATACAGAGGAGTGAGTCTGCAAACAGAAACTACTGAGAAACTGAAACAAAAACATCACTGAACCCCATGGCAACTAAAGTGCAGCCACATGATGTAACTATACAGTAGCCTACCGCATATAACAAGTAGAGAGGAGCCAGCCTGATAATCGCAGCAGCTGCCCCACGCAGCTCGAGATGAGGCCCCTCCACAACTCTAAAGGAACCCCAAGTCACCTGTCGCAACTCAAGAGGAACGCCGAGTCCCCCACCACAATTCGACAGAAGCCCTCTGCTGTCACAAGGAAGGAGTTCCAGGTGACAAAGACATAGGAAGGACCCGCCAAAATTAGAGAGGATTCCCCTGCCAAAACTAGAGCAGAGCCCTCTGGCACATTGTGCCTAGAGAGGAGCCCCTCTGCTGCAAATAGAGACAAGGCCCCTGAAGTTAGTTGAGAGGAACTCCTCACAACTAGAACAGAGTAATCCTTTGAAAACTAATGAGAAGCTCCCAATGCCACAAGTAGAGAGAATATCCTTCCCACAGAGAACCCCCAGAGGTGGCAACACCACAGCTAAAGAGGTTCCCCGAGTCCCCTCCTGAAACTGAGAGGAGGCCTATGCCACAACTCAGGAGGAATGCATGGCCACAACAAGAGAGGAGCCCACCCAGCAAAACTGGAGAATGTCCCCCCACATAAGAGATGATCCCGGACATTGCACCTAGAAAGGGTCCCCTCGACCACAAATGGAAATTAACCCCTCCTGCAAGTTGAGTAGATTCCGCTACCATCATCAGAGAGGTGCATCTTTGCACAGCTACAGAGCAGACCCCATGCCGCAACTAGAGAGAAGCCCCCTGAACATTGACACTTGAGAGGAGCATTCCCACGCATCACAATTAGACAGAAGCCTCCTTTGAGACTTCCCTGGTGTCTCAGATGGTAAAGCATCTGCCTACAATGTGGGAGACCCGGGTTCAATCCCTGGGTTGGGAAGATCTCCTGGAGAAGGAAATGGAAACCCACTCTAGTATTCTTGCCTGGAAAACCCCATAGATGGACGAGCATGGCAGGCTACAGTTCATGGGGTCACAAAGAGTCAGACATGACTGAGCGAATTCTCTTTCACTTTCACTTCTTCCACAACTAAAGAGGAGACACCCCCATGCCACAACTAAAGAGGAGGGACGATGCCAAAATTATAGTCGGCTCACATATATCGCACTTGGAAAGAGTGCCTATGCACATCCCTACCAGAGAGGAAACCCCAACCACAATTAGAAAGGAAAAATCCACCGCAACTCTAGAGGTGCCAACCACACACCACAACTAGAGAAGAGCCCCCTGAACACAACTCAAGAGGAGCCTGCACATCAAAAGTGGAGAGGAGATCACCCAACACAACTAAGAGTTGAACCCCCACACCAAGTAGAGAGGAGCCCCATGCCAAAGGTAGCGTAGCCACCCACACATAGCAACTAAACAGAAGCAACACTGCACAATGCTGCTAAAGAGAAGCCACCCCATCACAGCTCGAATGGAGGCTCCACAACAACTCGAGAGGAATACAAACTCCCCTAACACATATCAAGAGGAATCTCCCACCACAATTAGAGAGGAGCCCACCCAGACAATGCACATGGAAAGGCAGCCCCAACCCTGTAACTAGAGAGGAGCAATCTTGCACATGACATCTAGAGAGGAGGCTCTACACCACTGCTAGAGAGTAACCCTCAAACTACAAATAGAAATGAGCCTGCAAATTGAACCTGGAAGAACTGAACAGCATAATGCAACAAGACAGGGTTTCCCACTCCACACCTAGACTGGACTCCCCCAAGCACAGCACAACTAGGGAGGACCACCCAGGTGCATCACAACTAAAGAGAAGCCCAACCGCCAAAACTAGAGAGCTGAATACATGTCACAACTAGATAGTTGACCCTCAGGCCCAACTAGTGAGGAACACACCACTGAAACTGGAGAAGTGCCACCCCCAACCTGCCACACATCGCCACTACAGTGGAGAACCACCCACAAAACAAGACTGGACACCCCTGCCACAGGTAGATACGAGCCCTCCACACACATCACAATTAGAGGAAAGTTCCCTTGCACATCACAACTAGAGTGTAACTACCACACGGATAACAACAGAAGAGGGCAACACAGGAACTAGAGAGGAAATCGACCTCTTCTGCAACTAAACATAAGCCCTCCCAGAACATCTCCATTAAAGAGGAGCACATCCATACATCACAATTAGAAAAAAGCCCCCTGCCATCAGTAAAGTGGAGCCCGTCATGCCACAACTAAAGAGGACTCCCACTGCCACAACTAGACAGTAGCCTCCTGCATACTGCAACTAGAAAAATTGCCCCCTCACACCACAACCAGAGCGGAGCCACCCCCAGTACGGTTTGAGAAGAGCACTCTACTGTAATTAGAGAGGAGCCCAACTACCACAACTAAAGAGAAGTCCCCATGCCACAACTAGAGAGGAGTTTGCAAACAAGATCTAGAAAGGAGCTGAAACAGAAACTTCATTTGACCCCACTAACTACAGTGGAGACCCACGCCATAATTATATAGTAGCCTATTACACATCAAAACTAGAAAGGAGCACTAAGCCCCTCCTGCAGCAAATTCATATGTGCCTCTGAGACAAACAGAGAGGGGCCCACCATTGCAAGTACAGAGATGCCCCACCACAACTAGAGAGCTCCATGAACACCACGACTAGCATGCAGTCTGCTGCTACAACAAGAAAGTTGTACCCTGCCAAAACTAGAGAGGAGTCCAAACATCAAAAGTAGAGAGAAACCCCCCATAACTAGACAGAAGCCTCTGGAAACCAACTTAGAGAGGAGCTGCCAGCCCCAAAATACACAAGCCTGATGCCACAATTAGTTGCAAATAGGAAAAGGAGTATGTCAAGGCTCTATATTGTCACCCTGCTTATTTAACTTATATGCAGAGTACATCATGAGAAACACTGGGCTGGATGAAGCACAAGCTGGAATCAAGATTGCTGGGAGAAATATCTACTGGGAGGCACTCTCTGTCCCTCTTCCGATGTCTGCATCAGGAGCTTTCTCTATCCTTTTTCACTGTAACAAAACTTCTGCCACACAAAAGCTCTGAGTATTAAGCCTGGTCCCTGGTCCTGAAGCTAAATCTTCTTCGAAGATCATGAATCCAACACTGTTCACCATAAGATATCATTATCAAAATGAAAGGAGTTATGAAACAGCCCTGAGGACCTCACCAGCAATCTGCTGCTTATCTGAGCAAAGAATTAGATACTGTCACCCAAGGAAGGCCACATTATTTAAGGTATTGCTGCCTTTGCCTTGTTAGTGGCTGAAGCTCTTAAATTCACTAATGGGTGAAATCTTAGAGTATAGACTTCCCATGATGTAACTAGAATATTAAATTTCAAAGTTGACATTTGGATGTCAGACAGTTAGCTTCTTAAATATCAGTCACTATTATTGGAAGGACCAATAACTAAACTTAGAGTTTCTGGAAACTTAAACCCTGTCACTTTTCTTCCCAAAAAAAGAAAATGAAATGCCTGATCATGATTGCTCCCAATTTCTAACCTTAAATTATACAGCTTGAGAGAATTTGATAGACACCCCATTGGAAAATTCTGACATGAATATATTTACAGATGGCAGTTCTTTTGTTTAAGATGGAAAATGGAAAGCAGGTTATGCCATGGCTACAGGTGAACAAGTCTTGGAAGATAAATCCTTCCCCCAGGTACAAGTGTCCAACTGGCTGAACTGGTTGTTTTGACCCAAGTATTAGAGTTAAGCAGAGGACAGCATGTAAATAAATATTTACAAGCATACTGATTCTAAGTATGCTTATTGATGTTACATGGTCATGCTGTAATATGGAAAGAAAGACAATTTAAAGCGGTGATATTATAGTAAAGTTGCAGGATATAAAATCAACACAGAGAAATCCCTTGCATTCCTATACACTAATAATGAGAAAATAGAAAGAGAAATTAAGGAAACAATTCCATTCATCATTGCAACTAAAAGAATAAAATACTTAGGAATATATCTACCTAAAGAAACTAAAGACCTATATATAGAAAACTATAAAACACTGGTGAAAGAAATCAAAGAAGACTCTAATAGATGGAGAAATATACCACGTTCATGGATTGGAAGGATCAATATAGTGAAAATGAGTATACTACCAAAGCAATCTATAGATTCAGTACAATCCCTATCAAGCTATCAATGGTTTTTTTCACAGAGCTAAAACAAATAGTTTCACAATTTGTATGGAAATACAAAAAACCTTAAATAGCCAAAGCAATCTTGAGAAAGAAGAATGGAACTCAAGGAATCAACCTGCCTGACTTCAGGCTCTACTACAAAGCCACAGTCATCAAGGCAGTATGGTACTGGCACAAAGACAGAAATATCGATGAATGGAACAAAATAGAAAGCCCAGAGATGAATCCACACACCTATGGACACCTTATCTTTTTTTTTTTTTTTTTTACTTTATTTTACTTTACAATACTGTATTGGTTTTGCCATACATTGACATGAATCCACTACAGGTGTATACGAACTGCCAGTCCTGAATCCCCCTCCCACCTCCCACCCCATATCATCCCTCTGGATCATCCCCATGCACCAGCCCCAAGCATCCTGTATCCTGTATCGAACATAGACTGGCACTTCGTTTCTTACATGATAGTATACATGTTTCAATGCCATTCTCCCAAATCATCCCACCCTCTCCCTCTCCCTCAGAGTCCAAAAGTCTGTTCTATACATCTGTATCTCTTTTGTTGTCTCGCATACAGGGTCATTATTACCATCTTTCTAAATTCCATATACATGTGTCAATATACTATATTGGTGTTTTTCTTTCTGGCTTACTTCACTCTGTATAATCGGCTTTAGTTTCATCCATCTCATTAGAACTGATTCAAATTTATTCTTTTTAATGGCTGAGTAATACTCCATTGTGTATATGTACCACAGCTTTATCCATTCTTCTGCTGATGGACATCTAGGTTGTTTCCATGTCCTGGCTATTATAAACAGTGCTGCAATGGACACCTTATCTTTGACAAAGGAGGCAAGAATATACAATGGATTAAAGACAATCTCTTTAACAAGTGGTACTGGGAAAACTGGTCAACCAATTGTAAAAGAATGAAACTAGAACACTTTCTAACACCATTCACAAAAATAAACTCAAAATGGATTAAAGATCTAAACATAAGACCAGAAACTATAAAACTCCTAGAGGAGAACATAGGCAAAACATTCTCTGACATAAATCACAGCAAGATCCTCTATGACCCACCTCCCAGAATATTGGAAATAAAAGCAAAAATAAACAAATGGGATCTAATTAAACTTAAAAGCTTCTGCACAACAAAGGAAACTATAAGCAAGGTTAAAAGACACCCTTCAGAATGGGAGAAAATAATAGAAAATGAAGCAACTGACAAACAAATAATCTCAAAAATATACAAGCAACTCCTGCAGCTCAATTCCAGAAAAATAAATGACCCAACCAAAAAATGGGCCAAAGAACTAAATAGATATTTTTCCAAAGAAGACCTACAGATGGCTAACAAACAGATGAAAAGATGCTCAACATCACTCATTATCAGAGAAATGCAAATCAAAACCAAAATGAGGTACCACTTCACGCCAGTCAGAATGGCTGCTATCCAAAAGTCTATAAGCAATAAATGCTGGAGAGGATGTGGAGAAAAGGGAACTCTCTTACACTGTTGATGGGAATGCAAACTAGTACAGCCACTATGGAGAACAGTGCGCAGATTCCTTGAAAAACTGGAAATAGAACTGCTTTATGACCCAGCAATCCCACTGCTGGGCATACACACTGAGGAAACCAGAATTGAAAGAGACACGTGTACCCCAATGTTCATCACAGCACTATTTATAATAGCCAGGACATGGAAGCAACCTAGATGTCCATCAGCAGATGAATGGATAAGAAAGCTGTGGTACATATACACAATGGAGCATTACTCAGCCATTAAAAAGAATACATTTGAATCAGTTCTAATGAGGTGGATGAAACTGGAGCCAATTATACAGAGTGAAGTGAGCCAGAAAGAAAAACACCAATACAGTATACTAACATATATATATGGAATATAGAAAGATGGTAATGATAACCCGGTATGCAATCCAGCAAAAGAGACACAGATGTATGGAACAGTCTGTTGGACTCTGTGGAAGAGGGAGAGGGTGGCATAATTTGGGAGAATGGCATTGAAACATGTATAATATCATATATGAAATGAATTGCCAGTCCAGGTTCAATGCAGGATACAGGATGCTTGGGGCTGGTGCACTGGGATGACCCAGAGGGATGGTACAGGGAGGAAGGTGGGAGGGTGGTTCAGGATGGGGAACACACGTATACCCGTGGCAGATTCATGTTGGTGTATGGCAAAACCAATACAATATTGTAAAGTAATTAGACTCCAATTTAAATAAATAAATTTATAATATAAATAAATAAAGCGGTGACAGGAAAGCCAATTAAACATTTTAAAGAGATTGAGAGACTATTAACTGGAATACATTTTCCTAAAGAAGTAGCTGCTATGCATTGTAAAGGGCATAATAGAGATGAGAGTAAAGTGGCTGAGGTAAAACAGTTGGCCAACTCCAAAGTCAGAAAGTGGCACTTTTTATGAACTCCCTTCTCTGCAAATGCCTCTAATTTGGACAGGTTGTACTGAACAGGAAAAACCACAATACACTGAGGGAGAATTATAGAGGTATGAAAAAAGAGGAGCAAACATCACTGACAAAGGTGGTTACAGTCCAAGGATATATGACTGGTGATTCCTGAAAATTCTCAATGGAAAATTCTCAAAGGTTTACACCAGAATTTTCATTTAGGTCCTGAAAGTACTTTAAAAATGGCATCTCGATTGTCTCAAGGTAAAAATATAATGAAAACTTTAAAGAACATTATTAAGAGATGTGAGGTTTGCTATATATATATATATCAAAAAGTGAAAAGCTAGCAAAATCTTGGTTATAACGAAGTGGAAAATATCCAGGAGAGTGTTGAGAAATTGATATTACTCACTTGCCAAAAGCTAATGGATTTTCTTGCTTACAGGTTTGGATAGATACCTTTACTGGGTGGATTGAGGCTTTCTTTGCTATACTGGCAAGCTAAAGAAGTCATAAAGATTTTAATTCATGAAATAATTCCCAGGTTTGGGTTGCCTCAGAAGAGCCTCCAGAACGACAATGGCTCTGCCTTTAAGGCTATTGAAACTTAAGGAAGGTCAAAAGATCTGAGAATAAAATATCATATACACTGTTCCTGGAGACCCCAGTCCTTAAAGTTGAAAAATCTAATGATCTTATTAAGAAACAACTGTGTAAACTACCTCAAGAGAAAAAGGACAATTTCTTTAAAGTTTTACACATAGCTCTGATGAGGGTTAGAATTGTCCCTGGAAAAGAGGGACTGCCTCCTTTTTAACATCTCTATGGTAAGCCATTTTTCTGCACAGATATTGTCATAGACTATGTGATTCAACTGCCAAGTTTTCAACAGACATTATAAGAATTCTGAAAAGTGGCTCCTGATCCAGCCTCTGAGTCAGACAAGCCATTGTTCAAGTCAGGAACAGAAGTCCTAATAAAGAGTTTGGGATCTGGAGGGCAATCTCTAGAAACCCTCTCAGAAGGCCCATACCAAGGTATTCTTTCTTCTCCCACAGCTGCCAAAATGCCAGGGATTGATTCATGGGTACATCACACTTGAGTTAAAAGGTGGCATCCTGACCAGAATTAAAGAAAAATCATTTATGTCTCTTTGCTTTTACTCTGTGACTACCTTCACCAACAACAATCATATGTAATGCCTCTTCTTAATCTGATGACATCCGACAGTCCCAAAATGGACTGGTGTAATACTTTGTACCTTAATTATGGACATAATGTGACTTTTAATTTTGCTAATCATTTTGTTTTTGATGTTTGCCCCCTTGCATCTGTAACTGTATAACAAAGTTTTTTTGGTTTTTTTGTTTGTTTGTTTGTTTTTGCTTTTTTTTTTTTTTTCCTAACCATCTGAAAGTTTTTAAGTTACAAATGACTGTGCATGCCCCTATGGTTTCCACAACCTCCTCCAGCTATTACTTGGGGCTCCTGGATCAGAAATACTAAATAAGAGGATAAGGAAAATATGTTGCTTCAACAACTTAGGGTCAACGTCCCTCATCAGCAGGAAGCAGCTAAATAACACTTTCTTTGCCCCTTTCCCTGGCAACAAAATTTTCCTACAAGAAAAAGGAGGGAATGAGATAGCTGACTTATGCAGGTTGATAAGGAGTCCAAGGCCCTCGAGGTGGAGGTGGCAAACATTTTTTATGTTCCTTCACCTTAGTCATGTAAGACATTTTTTTCTTAAGCTTGGAGTTGCTATGGCAATAATCTATTTCACTTAAAACCCACTTTCTATAAGCCCAAAGCTAATAATTACACAACAAAACAATATGTCTTACTTGGAAACCTGTTTTTCTTCAAAACCTATGCCCCTGATAATATGGATACAATATATCCCACCCAGAGACATCTTGTCCAGAGACTGGTCCCCTTGTTTAATCTTGTTTCAATATTATCTCAAGATATATGTTGTGGGAGAGGAGCCTGGTAAAATTTTCACAGCCTTGAGGTACTTCTGTACCTTTTATCTATGCTTAGCTGCCTGCTAAAAAGTATATAATGCCCCACTTAAACTCTTCTATCCCCTTCCAGTGTCTTTTGTTGGAAGCTTTTCTCTATCCTTTCACTTTAATAACATCTCTGCTACACAAAACTCTGCATGACTGAGGCAGCGTCTTTGGACCGGGAGTGAATTCTTCTCCTTCAGAGACCATGAATCGACAGTGCTCACTGTAAGCTATCAACCTTAAAGCCCTATATCAGTCAGCTAGGCAGGAAAGTTCCTCAATGACCTTCCTGTAGCTGCCGTTTAAGGTGCATCTCCTCCAAGAGAGTTTTCCAGCACCAAACTTTCTTAGAATCACTGACAGATAGAAGAAATAAAGCTGAATTCTAGGTTGAAAGTGAAAGTGTTATTTGCTCAGTTGTGTCTGACTCTTTGCAAACCATATCCCATGGAGTATAGGCCACCAGGTTCTTCTGTCCATGGCATTCTCCTGGCAAAACTACTGGAGTGGTTAACCATTTTCTTCTCCAGGGGGTTTTCCTGACCCAGGGATCAAATCTGGGTCTCCCATATTACAGACAGATTATTTACCATCTAAGCCACCAGCAAAGCCCTGAATTCTAGGTTGGTTACCTGTAAATTTGGTATTCAGGTTATCCTTCAGAAAAGTAGAATATTTCTCAAATTATTTACTTTTCTTGATTGGGAAATGAATGATAGTTGATTTCATTTCTTTGCGTGCCTGTGTCTTTTTAATTTTTAAATGAAACAAAGATGAATATGTTTAATGATAAAAGGTGCAATTCACAGAAAATAGACCTCATAAACCATTAGATACTTAACAACAAAAAAAAAACAAATATACATAAAGCAAAAATCAGAAGAGATATAAGAGAAAAGAAAAAACATATAATCATAGTGATACATATTAACATTTCTCTGAGAATACTTTATCAAATGCAGAAAAATAAGAATTGGAACATCTTTAATGGTCTTTAACAACTTAAATATAATAGATTTCTATTTATATTAACTTACATTAATCTTATATCTTACACAAATATATTTAAAATTTTGTACATCCTACATTGTTATTAGATGTCCATGGGACATTTAGAAAAATAGGCAGAGAAACATTGCCAAATTTCAAAAAGTAGAATTCTTTATTCTTGTGATTCAGTTATACATATACACATATGTTAGCTTTGAAATTATTTTCCATTATAAGTTATTATAAGATATTGACTGTAGCTGCCTGTGCTATACAGTAAACCTTTGTTGCTTGTTACACATCTATTTTTTTTTAATCTAGTATTCCATTTATACTAAGTCAAACAAGTGGATTTAAAATGTCAAATTGTTTAGTTAGGCAAAAATTCATGTTTTCAAAATATATGTATTATACATATTATTTATATATATATATATATATATATATATATACAAGAGCTTTTCTACTATGCTTGATAAAGGCTTGAGGAAGAGCTTGAAACAAGGAGGAAGAAGAAGAGACAGAAAAATTGGACAGCATAGGCTAAATAAAATGAGAGCCTTGAATATGAAATAGAAAAGTGGAACAAACTAAATGAAAGTAATAGATCCTCGTGTGGTCCGGGTGTTTTTAAACATGGCTGCTCATTAGAAATGTCAGGTTGGTTTGTTTCTCTTCCTTGGTTCTTGTCTCCCAACAAAAATCTGGAGCAATGGACAAAAAGGTGTAGAACAGTAGACAAGTTACAGTTCAGTTCAGTTCAAGCAGATAGATCTTTTATTAGTTCAAAACTCCCAAAATAGTCCTCTTCATCCTTTCTATCAACCCCTCTTAGCTTCCCCATTTTACACTTCCAGTATCATTTTGGTTGCACCCAATACAAAGTAGGGCTTGCACCCACCACCAATCAGTGAAAGTGAATGCAAATGGGTATATGCTCAAGGCTATTGACAATTGTAAGTTATATAACAACAAGTTGTATTATATCTTCCCATAATTCCATCTGCTATAATTAGATATAGAAAATTCATGAGCCCTTAATTGGCTCCTAACTGCCTAAGGTTACTTGGGTAAGGCCCTGTGGTCATTTTGTATCCACTGTGTGCCTTGAACACATATGCAAGAACTGAAAACTCTCTGTGGTTATTTTGTGGTATATATATGAGCTCTCCTGGATGTGTCTGGGGTGGAGTTTAGAGGTAGGCTTGCATCTCCTTCAGCCAGGTCTCCCTTCACTGCACATGTTTAACTTCCTACTTAACAGAATCATATCTGAATCTCTGGTTAAAAAAAAAAAAAGCAATACCTGGGCATTTGTATTTTTCCAAAAAATTCCAAGATAATTCTGATATGCATCTGGATTCTAAAAGTGATTACAGGTTTTTCTATTAAATGGTAGTTTCGGTGATATAGAATTCTACTATTTTTCTGTTGACCAATCATGATAAAATATTAAGTAATAGTTACATAATCACAATAGTGACAGATGTTTATCAGTTTTCACAATCAATAGCCAGACCAAAAATAATAATAATAATTACAATTGTAAGCCATATATAATTAACCTAACGATATAAAATAATTACATACAATTTGGAGGGGGGCATCAAGCAGAGTGATGTGGTAAGCAGAAGTGCATACATACAAATATTTTCATCTGCTCAGCCAGTCTATATCTTTCTGTTGGTGCACTTAATCCATTTACATTTAGGGTAAATATTGATAGGTATGATCCTATTATTGTTTTCTTAATTTGGTGATGCTTGATTTCTGTAGGTAGGTATTTTCCTTCTCTTGTGTTTCTTGCCTAGAAAAGTTCCTTTAACATTTGTTGTAAAGCTGGTGTGGTGGTGCTAAATTCTCTTAACTTCTACTTGTCTGGAAAGCTTTTGATTTTCCCATCAAATCTGAAGGACAGTCTTACTGGGTAGAGTATTCTTCATTGTAGGTACTTCCCGTTCATCATTTTAAATATACCATGCCATTCCCTTCTGGATTGTAGAGTTTCTGTTGAGAAATCGGGTGATAGCTGATGGGAATTCCCTTGTATGTTATTTGTCATTTCCCCTGTTGCTTTTAATATTTTATCTCTGCTTAATTTTTGTCAGTTTGATTACTCTATGCCTTGATGTGTTCCTCCTTGGGTTTATCCTGCCTGGAACTCTCAGTGCTTTCTGGACTTGGTTGACTATTTCCTTTCCATTTTAGGGAATCTTTCAGCTATTATCTCTAAATATTTTCTCAGGTCCTTTCTTGCTCTCTTCTCCTTCTGGGACCCCTACAATGTGAATGCTGGTGTGTTTAATGTTGTCCCCGTGGTCTCTTAGGCTGTCTTCATTTCTTTTCCTTTTTTTTTTTTCTATATTCTGTTCTGCAGCAGTGATTTCCACCATTCTGTCCTCCAGGTTATTTATCTATATTTCTGCCGCAGTTATTCTGCTATTGCTTCCTTTTAGTGTATTATTCATCTCTGTTTGTTCTGTAGTTCTTCTAGGTCATTGGTAAATATTTCTTGCTTCTTTTTAATCTTTGCCTCCATTCTTTTTCCAAAATCCTGAATCTTCACTATCACTATTCTGAATTTTTCTGGAAGATTGCCTATCTCCACTTCATTTAGTTGTTTTTCTGGTATTTTATATTGTCCCTTCATCTGGGACATGCTTTCTGCTTGTGGTTTTTGTTATAGTTGCTGTGGGACTCTCACTGTTTCTTCTGTCTGCCCTCTAATGGAGAAAGCTAAGAGGCTTGTGTAAACCTTCTGATGGGAGGGACTGGTGGTGGGGAAAACTGGATCTTGCTCTTGGGTATAGGACCTTGCTCAATAACACTTTAATCCAATTATCTGCTGATGAGTGAGGTTGCATCCCTTCCTGATAGTTTTTAGCCTGAGGAAACCCAACCCTCAGGTCTATGGGCTCTATGGTGGGGTTAATGGTGACCTCCAAGAGGGTTTATGCCAAGGGGGGTCTTTCCAGACTGCTGCTGATGGTGCCCCCATCCTTGTGGTGAAATCCTGCTGACCCATGCCTCCATAGGAAACTCTCCAACACTAGCAGGTAGTTTTGATCCAGTCTCCTGTGGGAGCACTGCCCCTTTCATCTGAGTCTTGGTGCATGAAAGGTTTTGTTTATTCCCTTCAAGACTGGAGTTTCTGTTTCCCCCACTCCTGTGTAAGTCCTATAATCAAAACCTGCTGGCCTTCAAGGTCAGATTCCCTGGGGATTCCCAGTCCCTTTGCTGGATCCCCAGGCTGGGAAGCCTGACATGGGTTTCAGAACCTTCACAACAGTGGGGGAACTTCTTTGGTATTATTGTTCTCCAGTTTGTGAGTCACCCACCTGGCAGGCATGGGATTTGATTTTATCATGATTGTGCTCCTTCAACCATCTCACTGTGGCTTCTTCTATGTCTTTGGACATGGGGTATCTTTTCTGGTAAGTTCCAGCATCCTAATGTCAATTGTTGTCCAACAACTTTGTGATTTTGGTGCTTTCACCGCAGGCTATGAGTTCATGTCCTTCTACTCCACCATCTTAAACAAGAAGTCATGTATGTATGTGTTTTCAAATGAATTTACATTTTTTTTATTCCTTTCATTGGCACCAGTGGTACAATACAGGCATATAGCTTTTTTAATTTATTTATTTATTATTGAAGGATAATTGCTTTACAGAATTTTGTTGTTTTCTGTCAAATCTCAACAAGAATCAGCCATAGATGTATATATACATCCCCTCCCTTTTGAACCTCCCTCCTATCTCTCTCCCCATCCTACTCCTCTAGATTGACACAGAGCCCCTGTTTGAGTTTTCTGAACCATAAAGCAAATTCCTGTTGGCTATCTGTTTTACATATGGTAATGTAAGTTTCCATGTTACTCTCCATACATCTCACCCTCTCCTCCCCTCTCCCCATGTCCATAAGTCTATTCTCTATATGTTTCTCCATTGTTGCCCTGTAAATAAATTCTTCAGTAACATTTTTCTAGATTCTATGTATATATGCATTAGAATATGATATTTATCTTTCTCTTTCTGACTTATTTCACTCTGTATAATAGGTTCTAGGTTCATCCACCTCATTAGAATTGACTTAAATGTGTGCTTTTATGGCTGAATAATATTCTACTGTGTATATGTATCACAACCTCTTTATCCATTCATCTGTTGATGGACATCTAGTTTATACTTCCATGCTCTAGCTATTGTAAATAGTGCTGCAATGAACATTGGGATACATGTGTCTTTTTCAATTTTGGTTTCCTCGGGGTATATGCCTAGGAGTGAGATTGCTGGGTCTTATGGTGGCTTTATTTCTTGTTTGTCTGTTTGTTTGTTTGTTTGTTTTAAGAATCTCCATACCATCTACCATAGTGGCTCTATCAATTACAGGCATTGTTTTATATATATGGTATGTCCCAGGGTATGCTAGGAAAAGGATGGACTAGCTGGGAATCCTCTAGTTTCATTCACTCTCAGATGGAAGCAGCTGCCTTTGCAAATGCCAGATGTGGGGCTATCCACAGTTGCTGTCTCCAACCCCAGAGGTGTGTACAGTGGCTGTTACCATTGCCTGCATGGACTCTGGAAGAAAAGTAGCTTCTGGAGGAAGACATTACTGCTGTCTCTGACCCCAGAGGTGGGCATGATGACTGCCGCTGCCATCACCAAGCTGTGAGCAAGTGTAGGTCACTTCTTGCACCTTCTTGGGAGCCTGAGAAGCCTGGCACTGCCAAGGAATCCTTGACCTAAGGCCAGTTCACTTGGGAGAGCACATGATGCACTTCATGATGTTCACAGAGGACTGCATGCTATCCCTACACATCTCAGTTTTGTCTGCTGTATCCCATCTTCTCCTTGGCCTGAGTGAACAAGTGAGCCCTAATCATCAGCTGTTTTTGCTTGCTCTTGTCTGAGCAGTGAGCAGATTCAATGCAATCCCTATCAAACTACCAATGGCAATTTTCCAAGAACTAAAACGAAAAAATTTACAATTTGTATGGAAACACTAAAAGCCCTGAATAGCAAAAGCAAACTTGAGAAGGAAAAATACAGCTGGAGAAATCAACCTTCCTGACTTCAGACTATACTACAAAGCTACAATCATCAAGACAGCATGATACTGGCACAAAATAAAATTCTAGATCAATGAATCAAGATAGAAAGCCCAAAGATAAAGCCATGCATCTGTAAGCACCTTGTCTTTGACAAAGGAGGGAAGAATACACAATGGAGAAAAGACAGTCTCTTCAACAAATGGTTCTGGGAAAACTGGACAGCTATGGCAAAAGAATGAAATTAGAACACTTCCTAACACGATACAGAAAAATAAACTCAAAGTGGATAAAAACCTAGATGTAAGGCTAGATACTATAAAAACTCTTAGAGGAAAACATAGGCAGAACATTCTTTGACATAAATTGCAGCAGAATCCTCTTTGATGCACCTCCTAGAGTAATGAAAATAAAAACAAAAATAAACAAATGGGGCCTAATTAAATTTAAAATATTTTGCACAGTAAAGAACATTATAAACAAGATGAAAAGACAGCCCTCAGAATGGGAGAAAATAATTGCAAATGAAGCAACTGACAAAAGATTAATCTCCAAAATATACAAGCAGGTCATGTAGGTCAAAATCAGAGAAATAAACAACCCAATCAAAAAATGAAAGACCTAAACAGACGTTTTAACAAAGAAGACAAAGAGATGGCTAACAAACACATGAAAATGTGCTCAATATTGCTCATTATTAGAGAAATGCAAGTTAAATCTACAATGCAATGTAACTTCATACTGGTCAGAATGGCAGTCATCAAACTATCTACAAACAATGAATGCTGGAAATGGTGTGGAGAAGAGGAAATCCTCTTGCATTGTTGGTGAGAATGTAAATTGATATAGCCGCTATGGAGAACACTATTGATTTGGGGTTTAGTTGCTAGGTCATGTCTGACTCTTTCAAGAACAGAATGGAGATTTATTTAAAAATTAGGAATAAAACCACCATATGACCCAAAAATTGCACTACTGGGCACATACTCTGACCAAACCATAATTGAAAAAGACACGTGATCCCAATGTTCATTGCTGCACAATTTACAATAGCTAGAATGTGGAAGTAAACTAAAGGTCCATCAAAAGATGAATTGATAAAGAAGTTGTGGTATGCATATACAATGGAATTTACTCAGCCATAAAAAGGAATTCATTTAAATCAGTTTTAACGATGTGAATGAAACTAGAGCCCATTATACAGTATGAAGTAAGTCAGAAAAAGAAAGAAAACAAATATTGTGTATTAACATATATATATGGAATCTACAAAAATGGTACTGATGAACCGATTTGCAGTCCATAAAGTCACAACGAGTCAGACGCAAGTTAGCGACTGAACAACAACAACAATAATGCATATATATGGAATCTAGACAAATGGTACTGATGACCCTACTTGCAGGGCAGCAATGGAGACACAGACATAGATCACAGACTTGTTTACACAGTGGTGGAAGGAGAGGGTGGGACAAATTGAGAGAGTAGCATTGAAACATATACATTACTGTCTGTAAAACAGATAACCAGGGTAATTTGCTGTATGACACAGGGAGCTGAAACCTGGTGCTCTGTGATAACCTAGAGGAGTGGGATGGGGTGGGAGGTGAGAGGGAGATTAAAAAGGAAGGGGACATATGTGTACCAATGGTTGATTCATGTTGATGTGTGTCAGAAACCATTTAAAGCAATTATCCTCCAATTAAAAATAGATAAAATTTTAAAAATGGGCAGAAGACCTAAACAGACATTTCTCCAAAGAAGATATACAGATCACCAACAAGCACATAAGATGTTCAACATCACTCATTATTCAGTTCAGTTCATTCGCTCAGTCATGTCCAAATCTTTGTGACCCCATGAATCTCAGCATGCCAGTCCTCCCTGTCCATCATCATCTCCCAGAGTTCACTCAGATTCACATCCATCGAGTCAGTGATGCCATCCAGCCATCTCATCCTTTGTCGTCCCCTTCTCCTCCTGACCCCAATACCTCCAGCATCAGAGTCTTTTCCAATCAGTCAACTCTTCGCATGAGGTGGCCAAAGTACTGGAATTTCAGGTTCAGCATCATTCCTTCCAAAGAAATCCCAGGGCTGATATCCTTCAGAATGGACTGGTTGGATCTCTTGGCAGTCCAAGGGACTCTCAAGAGCCTTCACCAACATCAGAGTTCAAAAGCATCAATTCTTCGGCACTTTGCCTTCTTGACAGTCCAACTCTCATATCCATACATGACCACTGGAAAAACCATAGCCTTGACTAGACGGACATTAGTCAATAAAGTAATGTCTCTGCTTTTGAATATACTATCTAGATTGGTCATAATTTTTACACCAACGAGTTAGCGTCTTTTAATTTCATGGCTGAAATCACCATCTGCAGTGATCTTGGAGCCCAAAAACGTAAAGTCTGACACTGTTTCCACTCTTTCCCCATCTATTTCCCATGAAGTGATGGGACAAGATGCCATGATCTTTGTTTTCTGAATGTTGAGCTTTAAGCCAACTTTTTCACTCTCCACTTTTACTTTCATCAAGAGGCTTTTCAGTTCCTCTTCACTTTCTGCCATAAGGGTGGTGTCATCTGCATATCTGAGGTTACTGATATTTCTCCCAGCAATCTTGATTCCAGCTTGTGTTTCTTCCAGCCCAGCGTTTCTCATGATGTACTCTGCATAGAAGTTAAATAAGCAGGGTGACAATATACAGCCTTGACGTACTCCTTTTCCTATTTGGAACCAGTCTGTTGTTCCATGTCCAGTTCTAACTGTTGATTCCTGACCTGCATACAGATTTCTCAAGAGGCAGGTCAGGTGGTCTGGTATTCCCATCTCTTTCAGAATTTTCCACAGTTGATTGTGATCCACACAGTCAAAGCCTTTGGCATAGTCAATAAAGAAAAAAAATAGATGTTTTTCTGGAACTCTCTTGCTTTTTCCATGATCCAGCGGATGTTGGCAATTTGATCTCTGGTTCCTCTGCCTTTTCTAAAACCAGCTTGAACATCTGGAAGTTCACGGTTCACATACTGCTGAAGCCTGGCTTGGAGAATTTTGAGCATTACTTTACTAGCTTGTGAGATGAGAGCAATAGTGAGGTAGTTTGAGCATTCTTTGGCATTGCCTTTCTTTGGGGTTGGAATGAAAACTGACCTTTTCCAGTCCTGTGGCCACTGCCGAGTTTTCCAAATTTGCTGGCATATTGAGTGCAGCGCTTTCACAGCATCATCTTTCAGGATTTGAAACAGATTAACTGGAATTCCATCACCTCCACTAGCTTTGTTCGTAGTGATGCTTTCTAAGGCCCACTTGACTTCCCATTCCAGGATGTGTGGCTCTAGATGAGTGATCACACCATCATGATTATATGGGTTGTGAAGATCTCTTTCATGCAGTTCTTCTGTGTATTCTTGCCACCTCTTCTTAATATCCTCTGCTTCTCTTAGGTCCATACCATTTCTGTCCTTTATCAAGCCCATCTTTGCATGAAATGTTCCCTTGGTATCTTTAATTTTCTTGAAGAGATCTCTAGTCTTCCCCATTCTGTTCTTTTCCTCTATTTCTTTGCATTAATCGCTGACGAAGACTTTCTTATCTCTTCCTGCTATTATTGGAACTCTCCATTCAGATGTTTATATCTTTCCTTTTCTCCTTTGCTTTTCGCCTCTCTTCTTTATCAAGACAATAATGAGATATCACCTCACACCAATCAAAATGACCATCATAAAAAAATTCCACAAACAATAATTGCTGAAGAGGATGTGGAGAGAAGGGAACCCTCTTGCACTACTGGTGGGAATGTTAGTTGGTATAATGACTATGGAGAATGGTGTGAAGATTCTTTTAAAAACTAGGACTAAAACTACCATATGACTCAGTAATCCCACTACTGGGGATATATCCTGAGAAAATCATAATCGAAAAAGACAAATGTACCCCAATGTTCATAGCAACACTAATTACAATAGCCAGTACATGAAAGCAACCAAGGTGTCCACTGACAGAGGAATGGATAAAGAAGTTGTAATACATATATATAATGGAATATTACTTGGCCATAAGAAGGAATGAATTTGAGTCAGCTAAAATGAGGTGAATGAACCTAGAGTCTGTCATACAGAATGAAGTAAGTAAGAAAGAGAAAAACAAATACCATGTATTGATATGAATGTATATGGAATCTTAAAAAAAATGGTAGCGATCAACTTATTTGCAGGGCAGGAATAGAGATGCAGATGTAGGGAACAAACTTGCAAAGGAGATGGTGGAAAATTTAGAGAGTAGCACTGACATATATGCACTACCATTTGTAAAATAGATAGCTAGTGGGAAACTGCCATATGACAGACGATCAGTTTGGTGCTCTGTGACAACCTAGAGGGACTGAATGAGAAGGATGGAAGGGAGGCTCAAGAAGCAAGAGATATATTCCCTGGTGGCTCAGATGGTAAAGCACCTGCCTACAATACGGGAGACCCAGGTTCAATCCCTGGGTCGGGAAGATCCTCTGGAGAAGGAAATGGCACCTCACTCCAGTACTCTTGCCTGGAAAATCCCATGGATGGAGGAGCATGGTAAGCTACAGTCCATGGGGTCACAAAGAGTTGGACACGACTGAGCGATTTCACTTTAATTTTCAATAGGGAGCTGACCGTGGCTCGGATCATGAACTCCTTATTTCCGAATTCAGATTGAAGTTGAAGAAAGTAGGGAAAGCCACTAATCCATTCAGGTGTGACATAAATCAAATCCGTTATGATTATACAGTTGAAGTGACAAATAGATTCAAGGGATTAGATCTGATAGACAGAGTGTCTGAAGAACTATGGATGGAAGCTCGTGACTTTATACAGAAGGCAGGGATCAAGACCATCCTCAAGAAAAACAAAGGCAAAAAGGTAACATGGTTGTCTGAGAAAGGCTTACAAATAGCTGTGAAAAGAAGAGAAGTGAAAGCAAAGAAGGAAAGGGAAGATATACCAATTTGAATGCAGACTTCCAAAGAAGAGCAAGGAGAGATAAGAAATCAGTGATCAATGCAAAGAATTACAGGAGAACAATAAAAAGGGAAAGACTAGAGATCTCTTCAAGAAGATTAAAAATACAAAGCGAACTGTTCATACAAAGATGGGCACAATAAAGATGGAAATGATATGGGCCTAACAGAAGCCGAAGATATTAAGAAGAGGTGGCGAGAGTACACAGAAGAACTGTATGAAAAAGATCACGAGCCAGATAATGATGATGGTGTGATCACTCACCTAGAGCCAGACATGCTGGAATGTGAGGTGAAGTGGGCCTTAGGAAGAATCACTACAAACAGTTAGTGGAGGTGATGGAATTCCAGTTGAGCTATTTCAAATCCTAAAAGATGATGCTGTGAAAGTGCTGCACTCAATATGCCAGCAAATTTGGAAAACTCGGCAGTGGCCACAGGACTGGAAAAGGTCAGTTTTCATTCCAACCCCAAAGAAAGGCAATGCCAAAGAATGCTCAAACTACCTCACTATTGCACTCATCTCACATGCTAGTAAAGTAATGCTCAAAATTCTCCAAGCCAGGCTTCAGCAGTATGTGAACCGTGAACTTCCAGATGTTCAAGCTGGTTTTAGAAAAGGCAGAGGAACCAGAGATCAAATTGCCAACATCCGCTGGATCATGGAAAAAGCAAGAGAGTTCCAGAAAAACATCTATTTTTTCTTTATTGACTATGCCAAAGGCTTTGACTGTGTGGATCACAATCAACTGTGGAAAATTCTGAAAGAGATGGGAATACCAGACCACCTAACCTGCCTCTTGAGAAATCTGTATGCAGGTCAGGAATCAACAGTTAGAACTGGACATGGAACAACAGACTGGTTCCAAATAGGAAAAGGAGTACGTCAAGGCTGTATATTGTCACCCTGCTTATTTAACTTCTATGCAGAGTACATCACGAGAAACGCTGGGCTGGAAGAAACACAAGCTGGAATCAAGATTGCTGGGAGAAATATCAGTAACCTCAGATATGCAGATGACACCACCCTTATGGCAGAAAGTGAAGAGGAACTGAAAAGCCTCTTGATGAAAGTAAAAGTGGAGAGTGAAAAAGTTGGCTTAAAGCTCAACATTCAGAAAATGAAGATTATGGCATCTTGTCCCATCACTTCATGGGAAATAGATGGGGAAAGAGTAGAAACAGTGTCAGACTTTACGTTTTTGGGCTCCAAGACCACTGCAGATGGTGACTGCAGCCATGAAACTAAAAGACGCTTACTCCTTGGAAGAAAAGTTATGACCAACCTAGGTAGCATATTCAAAAGCAGAGACATTAGTTTGCCAACAAAGGTCCATCTAGTCAAGGCTATGGTTTTTCCAGTGGTCATGTATGGATATGAGAGTTGGACTGTGAAGAAAGCTGAGCGCTGAAGAATTGATGCTTTTGAACTGTGATGTTAGAGAAGACTCTTGAGAGTCCCTTGGACTGCAAGGAAATCCAACCCGTCCATTCTGAAGGAGATCAGCCCTGGGATTTCTTTGGAGGGAATGATGCTAAAGCTGAAACTGCAGTACTTTGGCCACCTCATGTGAAGAGTTGACTGATTGGAAAAGACTCTGATGCTGGGAGGGATTGGGAGCAGGAAGAGAAGGGGACGACAGAGGGTGAGATGGCTGGATGGCATCACTGACTCGATGGACGTGAGTCTGAGTGAACTCCGGGAGTTGATGATGGACAGGGAGGCCTGGCGTGCTTCTATTCATGGGGTCACAAAGAGTCAGACACGACTGAGCCACTGAATTGAACCAACACAGTCAAAGGCTTTAGCTTAGTCAGTGAAGCAGATGTCCTTCTAGACTTCTCTTGCTTTTTCTATAATCCAATGGATGTTGGCAATTTGATATCTCGTTCTTTTGCCCGTTCTAAATCCAGCTTGTACAGTACATCTGGAAGTTCTCAGTTCATAAGCTGTTGAAGCCTAACTTGAAGGATTTTGAGCATTACCTTGCTAGCATGTGAAATGAGCACAACTGTGCAGTAGTTTGAACATTCTTTGGCATTGCCCTTCTCTGGGATCAGGATGAAAATTGATCTTTTCCAGTTCTGTGGCCACTACTGAGTTTTCCAAATTTGCTGACATATTGAGTGCAGCACTTAAGTACTGAACTCTTTTAGGATTTGAAATATCTCAGCTGGAATTTCATCACTTCCACTAGCTTTATTTATAGCAATGCTTCCTAAAGCTCACTTAACTTCACACTCCAGTATGTCTGGCTCTAGGTAAATGACCACACCATCATGGTTTTCTCCGTCATTAAGACCTTTTTTTTTGTACAATTCTTCTGTGTATTCTTTCCAACTCTTCTTAATCTTTTCTGCTTTTGTTAGGTTCATACCTTTTCTGTCCTTTATTCTGCCCATCTTTGCATGAAATGTTCCCTTTTTATCTAATTTGTTTGAAGAGATCTCTAGTTTTTTACATCCTATTTTTTCCCCCTCTATTTCTTTACACTGTTCACTTAGAAGGTTTTTTCTTTTAAATCTCTCCTTGTTCTTCTTTGGAACTCTGCATGCAGTTGGGTATATCTTTCCCTTTCTCCTTTCCCTCTTGCTTCTCTTCCTATCTAAGTTATTTGCAAGGCCTCCTCAGATAACCATTTTGCCTTCTGGCATTTCTTTTTCTTTGGGATAATTTTGACCACAGCCTCCTGTACCATGTTACAGACCTCCATCCATACTTCTTCACGCACTGGGCTTATCAGATCTAATGCCTTGAATTTATTTGTTACTTCCACTATATAATCATAAAGGACTTGATTTAGGTCATACCTGAATGACCTAATGGTTTTCTCTATTTTCTCAACTGAAGTCTGAATTTTGCAATAAAGAGCTGATGATCTGAGCACAGTCAACTCCTGGTCTTGTTTTTGCTGACTGACTAGAGCTTCTCCATCTTCAGTTGCAAAGAATATAATCAATTTTATTTCAGTATTGACCATGTGGTGATGTTCATGTGTAGGGTCATCTTTATGTTGTTGGAAGAGGGAGTTTGCTATGACCAGTGTGTTCTGTTGGCAAAACTCTATTAGCCTTTGCTCTGCTTCATTTTACCTTCCAAGGCCAAACTTGCCTGTTACTCCAGGTGTCTCTTCCCCCCCCCCCAAGTATCTCTTGATTTACAGCTTTTGCATTCCAATCTCCTATGAAGAAAAGGACATTTGTGTGTGTGTGTGTGTGTGTGTGTGTGTGTGTTAGCTCTAGAAGATCTATAGGTCTTCATTATAATATATCTCTTTATATGTTTCTAACCCTACAATATAGTCCTACAATTATCATTTTATATAATCTTATGAAAGGAAGAGGACTCAGAGAGCAAATTGTCAACATCCATTGGATCACAGAAAAAGAAAAAGAATTCCAGAAAAATATCCATTTCTGCTTCATTGACTATGCTAATGCCTTTGACTGTGTGGATCACAACAAACTGTGGAAAATTCTTAAAGAGATAGCAAGCAGATGATAACTAGACCACCTTACTTGCCTCCTGAGAAACCTGTTTGCAGGTCAAGAAGCAAGTTAGAACTGGACATGGAACAATGGACTAGTTTAATATTGGGAAAGGATTACATTAAGGTTGCATATTGTCACCCTGCTTATTTAACTTAAATGAATAGTACATCATGCAAAATGCTAGGCTGGATGAAGCACAGGCTGGAATCATGATTGTGGGAGAAATATCAATAACCTCAGATATGCAGATGACATCACTCTAATGGCAGAAAGGGAAGAGGAACTAAAGAGCCTCTTGATGAGGGTGAGAGAGAAAAATTCAAAAACTGACTTGAAACTCAACATTCATACAACTAAGATCATGGCATCCAGTCCCATCACTTCATGGCAAATAGATGAGGAAAAAGTGGAAGAAGTAACAGATTTTATTTTCTTGGGCTCCAAAATCACTGCAGACAGTGACTGCAGCCATAAAATTAAAAGATGCTTGCTCTTTTATGAAGAAAAGTTATGACAAAATTAGACAATGTATTAAAAAGCAGAGACATCACTTTGCTGACAAGACAAAGCTATGGTTTTTCCAGTAGTCATGTATGGATGTGAGAGTTGGGCTATAAAGAAGGCAGAGCACCAAAGAATTGATGCTTTTGAATTGTGGTGCTGGAGAAGACTCTTGAGAATCTCATGGACAGCAAGGAAATCAAGCCAGTCAACCGTAAAGGAAATTAGTCCTGAATATTCATTGCAAGGGCTGATGCTGAAGCTCCAAAACTTTGGTCATCTGATGCAAACAGCCAACTCATTGAAAAAGACCCTATCCTGGGAAAGAATAAGAGTATGAGGAGAAGGGGGCGACAGAGGGTGAGATAGTATGAGGCCAACAGATCAGAATACAATTGCCATTGATAAGACAGCTTGTTATACTCACAGGTCCTAAGAAGATGGTTAGGATCATCTGCATGGCAATGAGCCATGGAGAAGCACCAGGACAAGTCATGAGGCAGAGTGAAGAAAATTATTGGCCAGAGTTTTTGTTGTGGTTTCTATGGGAAGGAATAAGTGAGTCAGTGTAAACAGGCTGAGAATTGGCTAGCTTAAATAATTTCAGCAGGGTTTAGGGCATAAAGTCTGTTCCTGTTATATTTGGCAGTGGGGCAATAAGGGCAGATGGATGGATAGTGGCCTATGGTGTGAGAGTCTGATAAAGAACGTAGTGGGGGTATAGGCACTCCATTGGTTGGTTTGCTTATGAAAGGCACACTCTCATGTGTGCCTTATTTACTCTCCCTAAGAATTAAGTAGCCTTGGGAGGGGTGAAACTTCAAGGGTTAGCAAAGCTTCAAGATGTCAAATGTCAAGTAAACTAGAAAATACATTTATTACATAACACTCTTATCAACAATCCTTTGCTTCGTGACTCAGGGAAGGGCTGGAAATGAGGGAAGAGACCATCTTGCTTTGGCATCTTTAACTAGGGACAGGCTTCTGATGAAGCTATGTTCTAATAGGATCATCATCTCTACCATTCTCCCTCATTTCCTCTCTACACACCCCTCCATTCTACCTCATCTGCCACAAGTATATTAATAAGAAAATGAGACCTAGCATTTATTGAGCAAGTATCTTATCATGGTCTTTCTATTATTCCAATTTAGAGAGTTTTTCTGCTTCAGTGTTAGGGGAGCTAGAGCAAGGCTTCACTCTATTCTCCCTCATCACGGGTGTTTTGCCAAAAGTTTTCACTTCCATCTCAGGTTCAAAGGGTTTGTTAACAAATAGGCCGCTCATTATATATAAATAAATAATACCGATATTTATTAGAGAATTAGCTTACTTTCAATATACTAACATTAAAAGAAAAGAGAAATAGAAAGAGCACCAAATTGGATTTTGACCAACATCCAGACTTAATCAGCACTGGGAAGTCTGATGTCAGAGAATATCTGGAGTCCCAGTTAGGAAAGGTTCCCAGGCAGTGCATTCACTTCATGGGTGAGACTTAGAACATTGCAGTTTGGAGTTTCCGCTTATAATCCCAGGACAAGCTGATATCATCATCAATCTGTGACCAAATTGCAAGCCTGGTTTCATGTTAATGCTGTTTGTTTTATCTTGCAAAACTTGGAATGTTGCTAAACCTGGGGCTCCGTTGGCCAGGCCCCCTTCAGGGGCTCAACAATCTCAAGATTCCCTCCCCCATTTTTTCTAAGGTGCTGCAAGTCTTGCACTCACAGCAGGCAGGTTAGAAGCAAGGTCAGAGGGCTGCTCTGCTTGGTCTCTGAAGCCTAATTAAATACAAGACTATGTATTTAATTTCCAAGATGAATGAGATAAAATCTGACCTGAATCTGGACTTCCTGAGAAACAGCATTACATTTGGCTTTTTTAATCCAAAAACTCTTGACGCAAAAAATGTCTGGGCAAAGGCTGTCTTAGTTATCAGCTCTTGGAGGAGGTAGAGGTCTGCACGTTGTTCTATTCTTATCACTAAGCATCCAGAATTTCTTGATGTTTTCCCAACAAGGAAACAGGTCTATGATGTAGAAAATGCTTAATTATGATCTCACACGTTTTCCTTGTCATCTCAAGCCACATATACATTTACAAAAGC
The DNA here is from genome assembly GCF_001704415.2 of Capra hircus. NCBI lineage: Eukaryota > Metazoa > Chordata > Mammalia > Artiodactyla > Bovidae > Capra > Capra hircus. Next base: position 51,158,551 of record NC_030833.1, on the reverse strand, counting down.
ATTGTTACACAGAAGACATTTGAGTACAATAATGGAAGTTGCATGGAAGCCAGAATTTGTGCACTGAGTTGCACTTTGAAAAATTAGTAATGAGATGTGATAGGAAAAGTTGGGGGGTGGGGAATTGTTTGTGATGCCTAAACCTGTTTGTAAGGTACAGGTGCTAGCATCAACCATCTCAGGGAAGTGATTTTACAAAGAAAGAGCACAAAATCAATGGATTCTAAGTCCATTTCATTTGCCCAAGATCAGGAAGGTGGCAGGGGAATGGGGGTGGTGGAGTGGCAGTATCAGAGGATTGGACAATGGAAGGGGAGAGAGTTCTGGACATGATGGCTCTACACCTGAGGATGTTCTGAAGTTTATGGTCCAAAGCAAGATTCAGCTGGACAAAGTGCACCTCTGCCAGGGTAGCCTCAAATGTTCATTGTCAATGTGATGAACTGGGAATAAAAAGAGAAAGAGAGCATCATCCTTCCACTCCCCTGCCAGCCCCAGTTTGTTTGTGCCACAAGAACTCTGCCTTCTGATTATTTTGCTACAAACATGGACCTTTGTCTCAACAAGAAACATTTTTTAAAAACTAATTTTTAGCTTTTTACATTTTCCAGAGGTCCTGAGCTCTTTCTGAGTGCACTCAAGTGTGGATGGTGAGAGAGAGAGAGAGAGAAATGTGTTCTCTCCCTGTCAAAGAGACACATTCAGGTACCTTGGGCAGGGCATTATAAAATAAATATTTTTCTTTTTTGATGAGGACGTTGAGGACAGAGGTGACCTCTGTCAGAGAGAAGTGAAGCAGACTCAGCATCTGGGCATTTTTCAAGTGAGCAATTTTTCAAGGAGAAATGGATGGACTTTCTCTTTCTTGGCCTCTCTCCTGAGGCTATTTGCCTCCTCCTTCCCGCCAGCTTTATCATCATGACATGGTGACTTGGGGGAACATGATTACATAGGTGGATTTTTTTTTCTCTCCTCTCTGCCCTACTTCCTGGGTGTGGCACATGACATGGCCTTGGTTAGAGAAAATGGTTGGGTGAAGGAAATTAGAAGCTACTCTTAGCTGAGTAACTGCAGGTGAGGCCAGCTCTGGAACAAAAAGGCTAGAATTGTTTAGGGGCCAGGGGTGGAGAAGACGCATTTAGAGCAGTAGCTCTCAACTTGTTCACATACTCAACTCACCAGAAGAATCTTTAAAATACCAATGCTTGGGGTCCCACCCCCAGAGATTTGAATTTCCTTGGTCTGGGATGCAATCAGGCCATTGAGGTTGTAAAATCTCAGATGATTCTAACTTGCAGCCAGAGTTGAAAATGGAAGGTTTAAAGGGAGGAGAGGGGGAAGACTGGAAGATCTTTCCTGTGTCTTGGAGGGTTGTAAGTATGGGGCAAGGGCAAGAGCTTACAACAAAATGACTTGGCCTGTTGAAGAGGAGGAAATAGGAATACAGAGTTCATTCCAGCCATCATACCTGTGACACCTGGGCTAGAAGTGACCTAGAACCTGAAGAAATGCTTGCTTCCATCCATGCTTCTGGTACTCTGGGGCCTTTGACTGGCTAAACTAAGAGCTACCAAATTCCAAATCTGCTCACTCTCTCTATGCACTATGGATACATGGCACTTCTCACACTCTCTTCATATTTATTGGCAGCAAAACCTTGAGGTAAATGAGAAGTAACGGTGGGTATATGGGTCTGTCTTTTTTTCATAATGGACTGTTTTGAGTATGTACATCTTTCATTGACATCCTTGGGGTGTTTTATACATTATCAATCATAGGAGTTATATTTACTGGATGTGTCATACATGTTAAAGGTGAAAGAGAGTACTAGAAAAGAAAAATGTCCAGTTTCTATTTCTCAGTGAGATTATAAAATACAGGATTCATGTTGAAGTATAGCAAAACCAATTCAATATTCTAAAGTAAAAAATAATAATAATAATTTTAAAAAAGAAAAAAATACAGGAATCTTGGAAAACTAGTGATGAGTCAACATAATAAATTACTGGGCTACATGATATTATTATAAACCAAACTTCTAGATTGAGATGAAGGCCTATATCTCTTTCTGCAGATGGTGGAATTGAGACACAGAGACTGACAGTTTCATCCCCCACCTAATGGCATCAGGCCAGTATCAACCTCTTTATCTAAGAATAGTCAATAAAACAGTACCTACATCCAAAGTTATGACTGAATTTGGAAGTGAGCCAATATGTTCAGTGTGGGCATGGAAACGTGTGGGGAGAAGAAAGAGCTCGGAGATGGGCAAGGAGACACAGGCTGTTTGCTTGACTTTTCTGCCCTTAGATCCAGAGGAAAGCAGAGCTTGACAGGATGTACAGGGAGAGAAAAGGAAAAAAAGGGAAATAAAAATTATGATCCCACTGAAGGAAAGTGTCTTGTAGTTCTCCTGCCACCATCTTTGGGCAGAAGGATGTTTAAACAGTGTTCTCAGACTTCAGTGGGTTTAGGAATTTCTGTGTATCCTGCTAAAATGAGAGCTGACCCAGTGGATCTGGGGTGGCCTGGTACTCTGCATTTCTTTTTTTGTTTTTATTGATTTATTTGCTTGAGATATAATTGACACACGACATTGTATAAGCATAAGATGTAAATGCATTGATTTCATCCACTAATATAGTGAAAGATGATCACCACTCTGACATCAGCTAACACCTCTATCACATCACATCATTTCTTTTTTGTGGTCAGAACAATTAAGATCTAGTCTCTTAGCAACTTTGAAGTTTATAACATGGTACTGTTGACTGCAATTATTATGTGGTACTCTGCATTTCCAACAAACTTCTCTAGATGACAGCCATGCAGCTCGTCCCTGGCTCATACTCTGGGTGGTGGCAAGGAGATGAGGGGTTGCATTATCCACTCCTGGGACCCCTTCATCCAAGCCTTCAAAACTGACCCATTCTCTCCCCTCCATCACTTTTGTTATAATCAGCCCCTGCACTGTAAAAGTTGTGTATTCCTCAGGGTCTGTGAGGCGCATGTGCATATGCATAAACACACACACACACACACACACACACACACACACACACACACACACACATGCACCAAGAATCACAAGACCCCAGGATGACATGAGCAAGTAGTGGACATTGGAAGGCAGAAGGCAGGAGGCTGAAGAGCCCGGAGAAGAAAAAAAGGGCAGGGTTTGACATTCACTCCTCTAGGAATTAAATCTCTCTATGCTTCAGTTTTCACCTCTGCAAAATAGGGATTTGCTGTTGTTTAGTCACTAATTGTGTTGTCTCTTTTAAGACCCCATGGACTATAGCCCACCAGGCTCTTCTGTCCATGGGATTTCCCAGGCAAGAATACTGGAGTAGGCTGCCATTTCCTTCTCCAAGGGATTTTCTCGACCTGTGAATCAAACTTGTGTCTCCCGCATTGGCTAGGCAGATTCTTTACTGCTCTGAGCCACTAGGGAAGCCCCACAAAATGGGGATACTATTAGTCTTTACCTCAAAGGGCTATTATATGACTATCAGTTCAGTTCAGTTCAGTTCAGTTCAGTCACTCAGTCGTGTCCGACTCTCTGCGACCCCATGAACTGCAGCAAGCCAGGCCTCCCTGTCCATCACCAACTCCCGGAGTTCACTCAAATTCACGTCCATTGAGTCGGTGATGCCATCCAGCCATCTCATCCTCTGTCGTCCCGTTTTCCTCCTGCCCCCAATCCCTCCCAGCATCAGAGTCTTTTCCAATGAGTCAACTCTTGAGGTGGCCAAAGTACTGGAGTTTCAGCTTTAGCATCATTCCTTCCAAAGAACACCCAGGGCTGATTTCCTTTAGAATGGACCGGTTGGATCCCCTTGCAGTCCAAGGGACTCTCAAGAGCCTTCTCCAACACCACAGTTCAAAAGCATTAATTCTTTAGCGCTCAGCTTTCCTTACAGTCCAACTCTCACATGCACACATGACCACTGGAAAAACCATAGCCTTGACTAGACAGATCTTTGTTGGCAAAGTAATTCCTCTGCTTTTCAATATGCTATCTAGGTTGGTCACAACTTTCCTTCCAAGGAGTAAGCGTCTTTTAATTTCATGGCTGCAGTCACCATCTGCAGTGATTTTGGATCCCAAAAAATTAAAGTCTGACACTGTTTCCACTGTTTCCCCATCTATTTCCCATGAAGTGATGGGACCAGATGCCATGATCTTCATTTTCTGAATGTTGAGCTTTAAGCTAACTTTTTCACTCTCCACTTTCATTTTCATCAAGAGGCTTTTCAGTTCCTCTTCACTTTCTGCCATAAGGGTGGTGTCATCTGCATATCTGAGATTACTGATATTTCTCCCAGCAAACTTGATTCCAGGTTGTGCTTTTTCCAGCCCAGCATTTCTCATGATGTACTATATCAACTACTAAATGAATAGTGCCTCACAAATATTAGCATTATTATTGTTATTATTATTACTCCAAGGCTAGATGTGTACCTTTATATGCAATCATGTGTTCAGCAATCATTTGTGAAGTATGGCCTCTACCTAGCCCTCGAGAGGTTCCTGAGTGGGAAGTCTGGCTCAGTCATACCTCATCTATGTTGAGATGAATAAACTCCTTGTTCTTCATACTGAGAGACTGGAACATTCCTGATGGGAGAGATGTGAGAGGGGCATGATTGTGGAGAAGTTCCTTCAACAGATCTAGTTATTTCCCCATTATGGAGAGGCCTGCAGGGAAGTTTCTCACTCTTCTGGCAGGAAATGGGCCTCTTCTAGGGCAACCACTGGACTCAGGTTTCTCTCAACTAGGGGATCCTCTGGAATCCCTGTGATGGCAGAAGCCAGTGCCCTTAGCATCAGGTAGCAGGTCTTTTCATCTACTGTATGTTGGTCAGCAGGCCAGCTCCTGGATCTGAAGTAGCTCCCTTATCTTAACTGTTGGGCTACCCTTGTAATCCATGGACCTTTTCTCTGGAATAAAGCAGTGCAGGTACATAAAGGTTTGTATGAGTCTTGAAAGCTGCTCAGTCTCTAAGAGCCCTTCTTTCTGGGAAGGTGAGCTTTGGATGGTCCCACATGTAGGCAGAGCTGGGGTTAAAAAGGGAGCTCATTTGCTGCACTGAATAACCTGAGACAGTTACTCTCGTCTCCTGGGCCAGTCTCCCCATCTTCACCAAGTGGTGGAACCAATCAACACTGGCTTTACCTGACAGTCACCCTGGGAGGTTTTAAAAAAAATGTCAAGACGGGGAAGGAGCTTCCATAGAACAAACGAGAACCCAGCAACCACATGCAGTGAGTGGATCCTAAGATGACCTAGGGAATCTCATTGCAGATCAGATCTTAGATGATTTTGAGGACTCACTGAGAATTTTGTGAGAGTGCAGGTGGCATGGCAGTTATGTTAGAAAGAAGTCTTTCTGATAGGAATGTTTACAGATGAAAGGACCAAACTCAGGGGGAAAAGCATGCTTCAGGGGATCATACGGAAAAGATTAGTGAGATTATTGTTGAAGCTGGATAAAAGTTGCTGGAACAACAACAACAAAAAAAAAGGTGCTGGAACCACTGCGAAATTTTAATAAAAATGATGCTATGTTACTACCCTTTAGATTCTAATTTAATTGGTCTGTGCATACTGGTCATTAATATTTTCATGGGGCGGGACGTGAGAAGTACTGGTGAAAGGCACATGGAGACTGGTTATTATTCTTTATACTTAGGTGTATGAGCAAAATTTTCTAGGATAAAAAGTTAAAATTCATCTGGGGTAAAGCCCTAGTTTTGGTATTTTTGAAGTTCTCTAGGTAACAGCAGTGGAGAAGGCAATGGCACCCCACTCCAGTACTCTTGCCTGGGAAATCCCATTGATGGAGGAGCCGGGTAGGCTGAAGTCCATTGTGTCGCAAAGAGTCGGACATGACTGAACGACTTCACTTTCACTTTTCACTTTCATACATTGGAGAAGGAAATGGCAACCCACTCCAGTGTTCTTGCCTGGAGAATCCCAGGGACAGGGGAGCCTGGTGGGCTGCTGTCTATGGGGTCGCACAGAGTCGGACACGACTGAAGCAACTTAGCAGCAGCAGCAGCAGGTAACAGCAGCAGCAGCAGCAGATGGTGAATCTAACAGGAGGATCCAGGAGGATGATGTCCAGTTTCGAGTGCCTTTTCATTAATATTTCTCCATTATGAGAATAAGCTTGGAACCTCCTGCAGGGAAAGGGTTGGACCTGAGGGAATTCAGAAAGAAAACGGCAGCTGAGAGAAGAGAAATTACCAAATCTCATTATGTCAGGTCAGCTCTGACCACTTGTAAGTCTAATAAGATATGGTCTTTCAGGAAACTCTTTCTAAAATGCACCTCTCACTGGCTCCCAGTCACATCCAGAGAATACCCGGCCACAGCATGGCAGGTCAGGCTCTTCAGGACCTGCCCACCTGTCTTGGACCATCTGCAGCATCAGTCAACATGTGTACCTTGCTTCTCCACTCAGTACGGCTCTTTTGGAGCTTATAGTTTGGAAAAGACATGCTTTAAAGAGTAACTCCTTGAGTTCTAAGAGTCCCTAAAGAAACAGAGGGAGATTTCCGCCGTGGAACCAAGGAGCATAGACCTTGCTACAGTTTAACCAGTGCTTGGAAGTCATCCAGCAAACACACTTTCAGTTCAGTTCAGTTCAGTCGCTCAGTCGTGTCCGACTCTTTGCGACCCCATGAATCGCAGCACGCCAGGCCTCCCTGTCCATCACCATCTCCCAGAGCTCACTCAGACTCACGTCCATCGAGTCCGTGATGCCATCCAGCCATCTCATCCTTGGTCGTCCCCTTCTCCTCCTGCCCCCAATCCCTCCCAGCATCAGAGTCTTTTCCAATGAGTCAACGCTTCTCGTGAGGTGGCCAAAGTACTGGAGTTTCAGCTTTAGCATCATTTGTTCCAAAGAAATCCCAGGATTAATCTCCTTCAGAATGGACTGGTTGGATCTCCTTGCAGTCCAAGGGACTCTCAAGAGTCTTCTCCAACACCACAGTTCAAAAGCATCAGTTCTTCAGTGCTCAGCCTTCTTCACAGTCCAACTCTCACATCCATACATGACCACTGGAAAAACCATAGCCTTGACTATACGGACCTTAGTCAGCTAAGTAATGTCTCTGCTTTTGAATATACTATCTAGGTTGGTCAAGAAGAGATAAGAAAGCCTTCTTCAGCAATCAATGCAAAGAAATAGAGGAAAACAACAGAATGGGAAAGACTAGAGATCTCTTCAAGAAAATTAGAGATACCAAGGGAACATTTCATGCAAAGATGGGCTCGATAAAGGACAGAAATGGTATGGACCTAACAGAAGCAGAAGATATTAAGAAGAGGTGGCAAGAATACATGGAAGAACTGTACAAAAAAGAGCTTCACGACCAAGATAATCATGATGATGTGATCACTCATCTAGAGCCAGACATCTTGGAAAGTGAAGTTAAGTGGGCCTTCGAAAGCATCACTACGAACAAAGCTAGTGGAGGTGATGGAATTCCAGTTGAGCTGTTTTAAATCCCGAAAGATGATGCTGTGAAAGTGTTGCACTCAATATGTCAGCACACTTGGAAAACTCAGCAGTGGCCACAGGACTGGAAAAGGTCAGTTTTCATTTCAATTCCAAAGAAAGGCAATGCCAAAGAATGCTCAAACTATCGCACAATTGCACTCATCTCACATGCTAGAAAAGTAATGCTCAAAATTCTCCAAGCCAGGTTTCAGCAATATGTGAACCGTGAACTTTCTGATGTTCAAGCTGGTTTTAGAAAAGGCAGAGGAACCAGAGATCAAATTGCCAACATCCGCTGGATCATGGAAAAAGCAAGAGAGTTCCAGAAAAACATCTATTTCTGCTTTCTTGACTATGCCAAAGCCTTTGACTGTGTGGATCACAAGAAACTGTGGAAAATTCTGAAAAAGATGGGAATACCAGACCACCTAACCTGCGTCTTGAGAAATCTGTATGTAGGCCAGGAAGCAACAGTTAGAACTGGACATGGAACAAAAGACTGGTTCCAAATAGGAAAAGGAGTACATCAAGGCTGTATATTGTCATCCTGCTTACTTAACTTATATGCAGAGTACATCATGAGAAATGCTGGACTGGAAGAAACACAAGCTGGAATCAAGATTGCCGGGAGAAATATCAATAACCTCAGATATGCAGATGACACTTTCTTATGGCAGAAAGTGAAGAGGAGCTAAAGAGCCTCTTGATGAAAGTGAAAGAGGAGAGTGAAAAAGTTGGCTTAAAGCTCAACATTCAGAAAATGAAGATCATGGCATCTTGTCCCATCACTTCATGGGAAATAGATGGGGAAACAGTGGAAACAGTGTCAGACTTTATTTTTCGGTGCTCCAAAATCACTGCAGATGGTGACTGCAGCCATGAAATTACAAGACGCTTACTCCTTTAGAAAGTGCAATACAGGACTGGCTCCATAATCTGTGGGGCACAATGCAAAATGGAAATGTGGGACCCCTTGTTAAAAAATATTGTTAAGATTCAAAATGGTGACCCCAGAGCATTTACACAAATGTGGGCATCTGGGGGGCATTTGCACAGATGGCACCCCCACAGCAGCCACCCTGATATTGAGTTACAGGCCCTGAAAGTGCTTTATTCAGTTCAACTGTGTATCCACCCAGCGAGGGGTAGGTGGATATAAACTGCAAATGCTAAGGACTACCTACACATAATCTCTTTCTCTTCCTGGGGTAACAGATATTCTTTGAGACAACTGGGTCAGTGTCTAGGGCTTACAAAACACAGAACGGTGGAGAGGTGGGGAGGGAGAGAGAGAGAGAAATTCTTTCAATTCTGTGTGCTGTGATGAGATTTGGTCTTCTCTCAGTTATAACATGGGAACCCCCTCCTCACTCAGTTACCCTCCCACAAAGACACTGAATGAATGGAGAATGACTTTCAAAAACTCACTGAAGAGAAGATACATGCGCTCCGACCCTTAGGCTAACCACACAAATCACAAGGATGTGGGTGGAGTGGGGGGTGGCTCAGCCTGCCTTTGCTGGAATTCCCAGCAGGTTGCTTCTTACATGCTCCTGGAAGGAGACTGGAGGAACTGGGCTAGCCCTGGAGCCCAAGAACACACAGCCCTTCTGTACATTTACGGCTTGCATTCTCCAGCCGGACCAGGCAGTTGAGGAAGTCATCAAAGCCCAGTTGGAGTTCCTGGTCTGCATACCTGAGGACAATCAGCTGCAGAAGGTTCTTGCTGAGCTGGAAGCCTGTGGGAAGAGAGAGGAGGTATGGCCATCTGGCTGAGCCCTGCCAAGGGGCAACAGTTCGCCCAAAGGTAGACTCATGAAGGGAGCCAGAGTCCACCTATTGCCCTTGGCTTGAAGGCAGTGTGACAGTGTGTTAAGGGAGTTAAATGGAAGTAGTATTAATCAGGCTTCAGAGACAAAGACAGAAGAGCAGGCCTCTGACCTTGCTTCTGACCTGCCTGGACACTGCCCTGACTACGTGCCCTGACTTACTGGAGAAGAACCACATTAAGGCAGTATTTCTCATGGGTATGTTAACCCAGAGGTATTGGGAGTCTCTAGAGACCAAGTTTCTCACAGTGGATGCTGCTGCCACCTGTGAGAAACCTCGTGCTGCACTCATCAACATGCCCATGATGGAGCGCGAACCTGAGCCTGGATGCTTTGTTTCCCTTCTCTAGACTTTGTTCATTGGTCGAATGAGGGGTTTAGAGAAGGCAAAATTCCTCATAGATTCCACACATGATGCTTTCATTCTAACCAGCACTACCCTTTTTCATTTTAGCCCGCATGCTCACTTTCCTGGAAAAGTGAACATTTCCTGGAAATGTTCAAAATATTGCTTAGAAGTGTGTGCAGAATCATCCTGCCTCCTCATTCCTGATTCCGGACTGAGAGGGGGTCAAGAAGAGGACAGGCATGGTTTGTGGAGCCTGCACAATGGTGACGGAGCTTGTGATGGCCAGAATCCTCTATGTGCTCTTAGGCAGCTGGAGGAGGGCAGGATGGGGATGGGGGAGGGAACGGTGTGAGTGTTCCTGTCCCCCTCCCCAAGTCAGGAGAAGAAAGATGTACCCACATCTTCCTTTGTCCCCAGCTCTGTCCTCCTGCCCTAGAAACCAGGTCCCAGTGAAGGAGGAGATAGATGGGCTCCAGGTTAGACATTTACAACTAGCCTCCTGTTTGCATTTCCTGAGATAAGGGTTAGTTGGGCTCCAGTTGAGGCATTTACAATCATCCTCCTGTTTGCCCTTTGAATGGAGATAACAACAGAAAAAGGTTAAATAGCCGTTCTTTGTCTCTTATAAATATCTCAAGGAAATAATCATGGCAAGGACAAAGAGAGGCAAAATCTTTTACAAAGAGTAAAGTATTAAGGGATCTCCCTCCCTTTTAGGACAAGGGAGACACTACACATGCTTGGAGAGGCTCCTTGTGGGTTAAAAGTCAAGGGATAATGCCAGACCATAATGAGTCTTGCACCTTCCAGAAACTTTGGCTGAGGGGTGCATGTGCACCCCAGGGGAGGGCTCCAGGGTAGGTGAGGTGTGGGAAAAGAAACTAGATAATTGGCCTGAAGGAAGACAAAGACCTGGGAGAACTGACCTATACAAATGACTTAACTGCTTCTTTACAGAGTTCCTCCTCACTAAGGGGACACTCACACCCTTTCTCTCTGGGTGTGCATCTCTGCCTTCTTCTGTCTCAGCTAAACAAACCGTTTCTCTATGTGCTCTCCCACTTGCTGTTGTGCTATGTCTCTAATAAGAAACTTTGTACCTGCATTTACAGTTTCTGCCTCCTTGATATTGCATTTTTCATTGGGGAAAAGATCCAGGGAAAAACAGCCTCTAGCCCTTTCTCATTTACTGGGTAGAATCACTGGTTTTCATCCAGGCTACCCAGGTTACCCAGGTTCAATTCTTAGGCAGAGAATTAAGATCTGACTTCATACCATACCACTGCTCACTCCTGTCTCGCTGGGATCAGATGGTTACCAAACTGAGATTTAAGGTAAACTGCGGGTTTCACCCAATCTGCTGGCTGGAGACTTCTGACTTTTGCTGTCTGTCTCTCCTCCATGAGATCTTGGTTCCTCTCACTCTCCCTCTTTCCAAGACCCTCAAGGCTTAGTCCTAATCACCTCAGTGAAGGAGCCCAGGAGTTTTTCTCTTTTCTCTCTCCTTCTTTCTCTCACTTTGCCTAAACTACAACTCCCAGCATGCCCCATGCCCAAGGGCTGTATCTTCATCAACTTTGCGAGCAGTGCACTGGGAAATCAGAGCTCGGCACCTGCCACTGCTTGCCAATAAATTGCACCCTGCTACATGATACAGTTTGTTTCCTGGGGTAGAAAAATTATATCTCCCAGGCTCCTCTGCCTTCCAGCATCTTTTCCCCTGAGAAGCTCGCCTGCACATGCACCGTCCTTTACTTTTTCTCCTGCAATTTTCTTACCTACTCTACCCAGAAAGTAAGGTTTCTTTTTCACCTAACACTTACATCCCCTTCAATTTTATCTTAGATACTCACCATCAGGGTAATAGACTTGTGGTTCTTCTGCTGTATATTCTTCCATCTTGCTCTGTGACCAAAAATCCTCTATGGGAATATTCTCAGCCCTCAAATCCTGATCCCTGTGACATTTCCCACTGTGGCAAATTCCACTTCCTCCATGAGTTCCCCCCTTCACTCCAGGCCTTGGCAACGCATACACTGAAATGAATAGCCTATTGAGTTGGCCACTGTAGTACAGACCATGATGGTGCAACAGACCTCTCTCAAGGAGAGCTCTGGCAATGCACTGGAGAAGAAAAGCCCTTCTTCAGCCATGCTGGGCTGGGTTCTCTGCACAGGGTATCAAAGGGAGTCCAGAGATGTCTGGCTATTATTCGATAGGGAAGTAGAGGATGCCCAAAACGCCATCAGAGAAAAAGATTCAAGGGAATTCAGGAGATGCTCTGAATCCCCTTCTGGTACCTCCCAAATGTATCTGGGACACTGGATTGCATTTCTAGGAGCACTCAGTTCTTGGTTGTAGGCTATTCAACATGGGAGGATGCCTTTCTAAGCTAGAAGAAAACCCCTGTAAGGGGTAAGAAAGGGGGAAAAAATTAAGTCTTACTGTGGCAGTGCCTGGTCTTTATTTCCCTGGTGGCTCAGACAGTAAAGAATCCACCTGCAATGCGGAAGACCTGGATTTGATCCCTGAGTTGGGAAGATCTCCTGGAGAAGGTAATAGCTACCCACTCCATGGCCTGGAGAATTCCATGGACAGAGGAGCCTGACAGGCTACAGTCCATGGGGTCACAAAGAGACACAACTGAACGACTTTCACTTCACATGAAAAAAAAAAAAAAAGTGGGGGGAGGGGCCTGAAAGTGAGTCTCTGTCTTATTGCCACAGGATGGGAAAATGGACTGAGGTTCCCTTATGTCTAGGACTGTCTCTTATAATCAAAAGCCTGAGGATTCAGAAAAACACTCCTAACATTCTAAAGAATTCCCTTCTAATTTCTCTTCTCTCTTGGTGGGGAGGGGATGGGGGAGAGGAAAGAATCAAACTTCCCATACTCCTACAATTTCCCTTACTGTTCAGATTCTTCTGATGGGACTAAGACCTCACCTAGCCAGAGAAACAACCCCTCTGGGACAAGATTTTATCAGCCAATATGCCTTTGTTATCAGAGTCAATTGGAGCTCTCTCTGGTTTACATTTTAGCTAGAGACCATGACCACAGAAAGAAGACAGTGTGAACACAATATTCTTTAGACTCTGGAAAAAAAATGGCTAAGACAAAATTTCTTTTGAATTTGCAAAACTGTGGGGTTTTTTTTTGCACATGAGATTAAAAACAACTAGTTTATTCTTATTATTTTTTAATGCCTAGAGAAAACTTGAAGTTATCATGTCCATGAGATACACAGCCTACTTTCCTGAGACTTCAGCCTCAGGTTAATTATTAATAGTACAACTTCAAGCCAAGGGGAAAAAAGGGGGGGGGGGGCGGGTGGCAAGAAACATTTTAAATATAAAGCAGAAACTATGAGATCTCTGTCTTCCTGGGTATATGTGTGAGTCTCAGGATGTGTTTCTGTCTTTGGATAATATTGCTGAGGTTAATTTGTAAATGTTGTTGCTGTTTAGTCACTCAGTCATGTTCGACTCTTTGCAAAGTCATGGAATACAGCATGCCAGGTTTCCCCATCCTTCACCATCTCCTGGACCTAGCTCAAACTCATGTCCATTGAGCTGGAGATGCCATCCAACCATCTCATTCTCTCTTGTCCTCTTCTCCTCCTGCCTTCAGTCTCTCTCAGCATCAAAGTCTTTTCTAATGAGCCAGCTCTTTGTATCAGGTGGCCAAAGTATTGGAACTTCAGCTTCAGCATCAGTCCTTCCAGTGAATTTTCAGTACTGATTTCCTTTAGGATGGACTGGTTGGATCTCCTAACAATCCAAGGGACTCTCAAGAGTCTTCTCCAACACCACAGTACAAAAGTATCAATTCTTTGGTGTTCAGCCTTCTTTATGGTTCAACTCTCACATCCATACATGACCACTGGAAAAACCATAGCTTTGACTAGATGGACCTTTGTTGATAAAGTAATGTCGCTGCTTTTTAATATGCTGTCTAGGTTTGTCATAGCTTTTTTTCCAAGGAGTAAGTGTCGTCTAATTTCATGGCTGCAGTCTGCATCTACAGTGATTTTGGAGTCCAAGAAAATAAAGTCTGTCACTGTTTCCACTTTTTCCCCATTTATTTGCCATGAAGTGATGGTATGGGATGCCATGATCTTAGTTTATTGAGTGTTGAGTTTTAAGCCAGCTTTTTTCACTCTCTTCTTTCACCTTCATCAAGAGGTTCTTTAGTTTCTCTTCACTTTCTGACGTGAGGGTGGTGTCATCTCCATATCTAAGGTTATTGACATTACTCCCAGCAATCTTGATTCCAGCTTGTGCTTCAACCAGCCTAGTATTTCACATGATGCATTCTGCATATAAGTTAAATAAGCAGGGTGACAATTATGCATCTTTGACATACTCTTTTCCCAATTTTGAACCAAAATTCATATCTTTGTATATTGCTAAAAGCAGATTTAAAGAGTAGAAGAAATTCAGCATGCTTATTAGTAAACAAGATAACCTACATTGTCTGCTCTGACGTTATTGTAAAACACTCTTATCAATACAAATGATAATAATTATAGTTTATTGCTTGACTGCATGGCAAACATGTTAATATATTTTATCCCTAATCCTTTCATAAACCTACAAATTGGGATTACTTGTGTTGTACAAGTATAAAAACTGGTATTCAGAGAGATATATAAGAAGGATTATCTTCCTTCTTGCATCTCGTTAAAACTTTCCACCTATGTATCCACAAATTGCAGCTTTGAAATTATATTTGATTCTATGTTAAGCATAACACAGGCAACTCAGTCATGAAATTGCAGTAGTTTTTTTTAATTTTTTGGTTTTTGGTTTTTTGGCCACTCTTTGTGGCTTGCAGGATCTTAGTTCCCAGACAAGAGATGGAACCTGTGTCCCCTGCAGTGGAAGTGTGGAGTCCTAACCACTGGACCACCAGGGAATTCCCTGTTTTTTGGTTTTCGTTTCTTTCAATACTCCTTCACAATCTATTGTTTCTTTTCTAATCTCATAAAGATTCTTTCCTGACTTCAACTAATTAGTGGATTGTTATGAATAACATCTGGATTTCCTTTATTCACTCATTCAGTCATTCAAAAACAGGTTTGAACTTTTAAAAACTATACACCAACAAGTGTGTCAAATAGTACACACAAGATCTGATTTAATGGTGATTATATGTCAAAGCCTTTGACTGTGTAGATCACAATAAACTGTGGAAAATTCTGAAAGAGATGGGAATACCAGACCACCTGACCTGCCTCTTGAGAAACCTATATGCAGGTCAGGAAGCAACAGTTAGAACTAGACATGGAACAAAAGACTGCTTCCAAATAGGAAAAGGAGTACATCAAGGCTGTATATTGTTACCCTGCTTACTTAACTTATATGCAGAGTACATCATGAGAAACACTGGGCTGGAAGAAACACAAGCTGGAATCAAGATTGCTGGGAGAAATATCAATAACCTCAGATATGCAGATGACACCACCCTTATGGCAGAAAGTGAAGAGGAACTGAAAAGCCTCTTGATGAAAGTGAAAGAGGAGAGTGAAAAAGTTGGCTTAAAGCTCAACATTCAGAAAACGAAGATCATGGCATCTGGTCCCATCACTTCATGGCACATAGATGGGGAAACAGTGGAAACAGTGTCAGACTTTATTTTGGGGGGCTCCAAAATCACCACAGACGGTGACTGTAGCCATGAAATTAAAAGACACTCCCTGGAAGGAAAGTTTTGACCAACCTAGATAGTATATTGAAAAGCAGAGACATTACTTTGCCAACAAAGGTCTGTCTAGTCAAGGCTATGGTTTTTCCAGTGGTCATGTATGGATGTAAGAGTTGGACTGTGAAGAAAGCTGAGCACTGAAGAATTGATGCTTTTGAACTGTGGTGTTGGAGAAGACTCTTGAGAGTCCCTTGGACTGCAAGGAGATCCAACCAGTCCATTCTAAAGGAGATCAGTCCTGGGTGTTCATTGGAAGGACTGATGCTGAAGCTGAAACTCCAATACTTTGGCCACCTCATGCGAAGAGTTGACTCATTGGAAAAGGCCCTGTCTTGCATACAGGGTCGTCAAGAGACACAGATGTGTATAATGGACTTTTGGACTCAGAGGGAGAGGGAGAGGGTGGGATGATTTGGGAGAATGACATTCTAACATGTATACTATCATGTAAGAATTGAATCGCCAGTCTATGTCTGATGCAGGATACAGCATGCTTGGAGCTGGTGCATGGGGACGACCCAGAGAGATGTTATGGGGAGGGAGGTGGGAGGGGGGTTCATGTTTGGGAATGCATGTAAGAATTAAAGATTTTAAAATTTAAAAAAATTAAAATTAAAATTAAAAATAAAAAAAAAATAAAAATTAAAAAAAAAAAAAAAGGAAAAGGCCCTGATGCTTGGAGGGATTGGGGGCAGGAGAAGGGGACAACAGAGGATGAGATGGCTGGATGGCATCACCAACTCAGTGGACATGAGTTTGAGTGAACTCTGAGAGTTGGTGATGGACAGGAAGGCCTAGCATGCTGTGATTCATGGGGTTGCAAAGAGTCGGACAAAACTGAGTGACTGAAATGAACTGAACTGAATAGATAGCTCAGTATTGCAGGTGTGAGTAGATGGCTTTTACTTTACTCACTTTTTACCTTCTATAGATCTGTGTTGTTTTTCATTTTTTCCAGAATACAGCAATAATATTTATCATTAAATATTTTTAAAACTTTATTTCTAGTAGAAGTCACTGCTATGCTAAATATTGCAATGAGTTCTAAAAATACAAAGGTGACTAAGGCATGACCTATCTGTTTAAATCTCCTGGGAGAGTAGGGAATGGCTACATAGAGTAGGTGACATTTGAATTATTTTTTTCAAGCAAGGAAGGGTAGAAGTGCTTTCCAGAAAAGGGAAACAGTATGTGCAAGTCACAGATGCACAAGGATATGGTGTCCTCAGAAAGATAAAATATATGTGAAAAGGAGTGGTCTGAGACAACCAAAGAGATTGGGTGGCATTAGTTTGTGAAAGGCTATGTGTGATATGTTAAGGAATTTGTTAGCAAAAGATGGACAAATAGCTTTTTAGGCAGCTTAAACTCATTTTTAGAAATATCTCTTCCAATGGCAACCCACACCAGTACTCTTGTCTGGAAAATCCCGTGGACGGAAGAGCCTGGTAAGCTGCAGTCCATGGGGTTTGCTAAGAGTAGGACACGACTGAGCGACTTCACTTTCACTTTTCACTTTCATGCATTGGAGAAGGAAATGGCAACCTACTCCAGTGTTCTTGCCTGGAGAATCTGAGGGACAGGGGAGCCTTGTGGGCTGCCATCTATGGGGTCGCAAAGAGTCGGAGACGACTGAAGTGACTTAGCAGCAGTAGCAGTAGCAGGCATATGGAAAGTGATGAAAATGAGACTGTAAAGAAGGGGATGAATTAGGAGGCTATTGCCATAACCTAGGAAAGGGGTTAAGATCCTGAGATAAGATTCTGCCATGGCTCACACTTCAAAGGCATTTCTAAGTACAATCAGCAGGCTTTCATTAATATGCGGAAGCCAAGAATTATTCTGAGGATGCTAGTATGACAGACTAATCTAATTCCAGTTCTGTACTCTGCTAAGTAAGTAGCCCTAAACAAACACTTTTATTACATCATTTTGCTGATTAAAAACTCACAATGATTTCTTGTGCTTGTGTGCTAAGTAAGTCAGTCATGTCTGACTCTTTGTGACCCCACAGACTGTACCCCACCAGACTCCATTGTCTATGGGAGTTTCCAGGCAAGAATACTGGTGTGGGTTGCCATACCCTCCTCCAGGGGATCTTCCCAACCCAGGGATTGAGCCCAGGTCTCTTGTGTCTGTCTCCTGCATTGACAGGTCTGAGTTCTTTACCTGGGAAGCCCCATTGATTTCTTCAGTTCAGTTCAGTTCAGTCACTCAGTCGTGTCTGACTCTTTGCAACCTCATGAATCGCAGCATGCCAGGCCTCCCTGTCCATCACCATCTCCCAGAGTTCACTCAAACTCACATCCATCGAGTCAGTGATGCCATCCAGCCATCTCGTCCTCTGCCGTCCCCTTCTCCTTCTGCCCCCAATCCCTCCCAGCATCAGAGTCTTTTCCAATGAGTCAACTCTTCGCATGAGGTGGCCACAGTACTGCAGTTTCAGCTTTAGCATCATTCCTTCCAAGGAAATCCCAGGGCTGATCTCCTTCAGAATGGACTGGTTGGATCTCCTTGCAGTCCAAGGGACTCAAGAGTCTTCTCTAACACCACAGTTCAAAAGCATTAATTCTTCGGTGCCCAACCTTCTTCACAGTCCAATTCTCACATCCATACATGGCCACTGGAGAAACCATAGCCTTGACTAAATGGACTTTTGTTGGCAAACTAATATCTCTGCTTTTCAATATGCTATCTAGGTTACAGGCCATCAAGTCAAGGTTTCACTTTGAGGTAATCTGCCTTCTCCACCTAAGCTTTTCTCTCATTAATTGCGCACAGATTTACCAAGGCCATTTTTACTTGTTTTTACTGTATTATCTCTGTTTGGTTTCTCTTATTTGAATGAATGTCTTCCCCACTAAAGTCAGTTCAGTCATTCAGTCTTGTCTGACTCTTTGCAACCACGTGAATCACAGCATGCCAGGTCTCCCTGCTGCTGCTGTTGCTAAGTCGTTTCAGTCATGTTTGACTCTGTGTGACCCCATAAACAGCAGCCCACCGGGCTCCCCCATCCCTGGGATTCTCCAGGCAAGAATACTGGAATGGGTTGCCATTTCCTTCTCCAATACATGAAAGTGAAAAGTGAAAGTGAAGTTGCTCAGTCATGTCCAACTCTTAGCGACCCCATGGACTGCAGCCCACCAGGCTCCTCCGTCCATTGGATTTTCTAGGCAAGAGTACTGGCCTCCCTGTCCATCACCAACTCCCGGAGTTCACTCAAACACATGTCCATTGAGTCGGTGATGCCATCCAGGCCATCTCATCCTTTGTCATCCCCTTCTCCTTCTGCCTCCAATCCCTCCAAGCATCAGGGTCTTTTCCAATGAGTCAACTCTTCGCATGAGGTGGCCAAAGTATTGGAGTTTCAGCTTCAGCATCAGGCCTTCCAACGAACACCCAGGACTGATCTCCTTTAGAATGGACTGGTTGGATCTCCCTGCAGTCCAAGGAACTCTCTCAAGAATCTTCTCCAACACCACAGTTCAAAAGCATCAATTCTTTGGTGCTCAGCTTTCTTCACAGTCCAACTCTCACATCCATACATGACCACTGTAAAAACCATTGCCTTGACTAGACGGACCTTTGTTGGCAAAGTAATGTCTCTGCTTTTCAATATACTATCTAAGTTGGTCATAACTTTCCTTCCAAAGAGTAAGCGTCTTTTAATTTCATGGTAGCAGTCACCATCTGCAGTGATTTTTGGAGCCCCAAAAAATAAAGTCTTACACTATTTCCACTGGTTCCCCATCTATTTGTCATGAAGTGATGGGACCAGAAGCCATGATCTTAATTTTCTGAATATTGAGCTTTAAACCAACTTTTTCACTCTCCACTTTCACTTTCATCAAGAGGCTTTTTAGTTCCTCTTCACTTTCTGCCATAAAGTGAAAGTGAAGTCACTCAGTCGTGTCCGACTCTTTGCGACCCTATGGACTGTAGCCTACCAGGCTCCTCCATCCATGGAATTTTCCAGGCAAGAGTACTGGCGTGGGTTGCCATTTCCTTCTCCAGGGAATCTTCCCGACCCAGGGATTGAATCCAGGTCTCCCGCATTGCAGGCAGATACTTTACCATATGAGCCACCTGGGAAGCCCTAAGGGTGATGTCATCTGCATATCTGAGGTTATTGATATTTCTCCCGGCAATCTTGATTCAAGCTTGTGCTTCTTCCAGTCCACTAAAATATGCTATTTAAAATCCTAAGTATCATCTGAGACCCAATTCATTCATTTGTTTACTCAATAAATGTTTGAGCTCTTGTGTGCCAAATACTGTGCTAGGTCCCAAGGAATCAAAAATGAGAAACACTAAGGATCTCATGGTTAATGACACTGATAATACAGCATGGTGAGGGTACTGATAAAGATACACACTGGGGATAGAGTGATGTCAGCACTATAGCTGTATAAGTTGACCTTTGTTTGTGCCCCACTCCTAAGAAAAATTTGGCATCTCTCCACAGACAAAAGTGCCTTTGTGGGAGCTGTAAGTGTCTATGATGAGGGATCTGGGAGGAATCTTGCCCAAATGTGCACTGGGTAATAGACATACAAACCATGATCTTGGTCCTGGCTTTGGACCCTGTAGTGGCCCATGAACTGGCTCCAGCCCCTCATGTCCTCAGCTCAGGAACTCCTGTAAAACACTGTCTTAGACAATCACTTACGGATGAAAGAGCCATTGTGGAACTTCAGGAACTCCAGGACAATATTGAAGCAAAAGAAGTACAAGTTTGGACATATCGGAAAGGGTTGAAAAAAAAAAAACAAAAAACACATGATTTTACCACATCAACCCTCCCCCAACACAACACAGCTTAGGGCCAAGAGCTATCTTCTGAGCCTGTGATACCTCCAACAAGGGAAAGTGAGAGTGTCTGAGTGACCACCTGGCCTCCCCAGCTGTGTGGAACATAGAAAGGAGCTCATTTCAGCCCATCCATGAACTGAATCACAAACTTCAGGACTGGGGAGTGGGAAGAGTCTGGGAGGACACCAGATAGAATTCTTGGAGAGTGTTGAAAGAACACGGTTCATACTGTGCTGTGGACTCCATCAAGAAACCATAAGCTGCTGGGGATGCATCACTCATGATCCCCATAACTGGTGCACAAGCACTCCCAGTTCTTGGCATAACCCAATATACACACATGCCCCCACCCTGTGTCCAGCTCCCCGTGTGCATTTCTGAAAACAGTAGTGATGAAACTGAGTGGGGCCCCCGGGCACAGAGACCTCATTTTGATTCCTATTTCTTTAGGTAAGATTCCAGCCTTCATGACCTTCCCTGAATTCCGAAGGGCAGTTTCAAACACACCCATGTTAGTGCATGTAGATATCCCTCATTCTACTTAATGGTTACATAGCTGTATAGAATCCTCCTGCCAATGCAGGTGATGCAGGAGACACAGGTTCGATAACTGGGTCAGGGAGATACCCTGGAGTAAGAAATAACAACCCTCTCCAGGATTCTTGCCTGGAAAATTCCATACACAGAGGAGCATAGTGGGTTACAATCCATGGGGTCACAAAGAGTCAGACACAACTGAGCATACACAGAAAACTAGCCAGAATCTGCAGACCAGAAAGAAAACCATAGCTTTAGCACCACCTTTGGGAAAACAAAAGGGAAATTATCAGCACTTGGCAAGGTAGTTAAAGGTTTGAAGATGGCATTTTAGGCACCATGAACAGATTGACCAAAGTGTGAGATTGAGAAGCATCACTCTACTGGAAGTGGAAGAGGTTGGTGGCTAATGGGAAATGCAGGAAATTTGGTGGGAGGCAGGGAGTGAAAAATGAGTCTGGAGATGCAAGCCACATCAGATCATGACAGTCCAGTTTTAAGGGCTTAGTACTTTAATTCTGCTGGTTGAAATTGGAAATGAATGTGTGAGCCATAGGACACATATAAATCTGATAAAAATGAGCTTCAAAGCAAAAGTGTAATTCACATGCTAACCCATTAGTATCTCCATTCTCTCTTTCCCAGACTCCTCTCCAAAACCTCTGAGGCTGTGGGGAACTATTATTAAACTTCTTTTTTTTGGCTGCACTATGCAGCATGGAGGATAGTAGCTACTCCACTAGGGATTGAACCCTCAACCCACAGTGAAAGCATAGAGTCTTACCATCGAACTGCCAGGGAAGTTTCTCAACATTTTTCAAAATGATAACCCACAAGATTAAATTTCAGTTATTAATAGATGGAATACTTTTGACTTTCTGAGGATGGTTAATCTGAGGATGGGGGAAAGATAGGAGGTTGTACCAGTAGTGCCTTTAAAGAGTGCAGAAATAGGGTGGTGGTCTCCAGATAGGTGGTCCTACTGAAAACCTGAATGAAATGAAATATATCAAAAGTAATATCTGAATTTGTGTAGTCATTCTTCTCCTGGAGTACAGGCTAGAGCTGAGAATTTGGCCTTAACACAGGCAGCAGGCCACTGCTGGGGCAGAGAAGCTAACAGAGCTTTCTGCGGTGGCACAGTGCTAGAATAACAAAGCTAGAAAATTAAAGGACCTCAACATGCAACTTGTTTTCTCAGAATCTTGAGCTATGTTAGTCCAGAGGCTAAAGAAATAAACTTTTGAAACCATAGTATAAATTTTTGCAGTCTCATAGCATTGAGAAGACAAATACTTGCCAGAGGACAGGGGCCTCAACGAATGTTCAGTTCAGTCGCTCAGTTGTGTCCGACTCTTCACGACCCCATGAATTGCAGCATATCAGGCCTCCCTGTCCATCACGAACTCTCAGAGTTCACTCAAACTCAAATCCATTGAGTCGGTGATGCCATCCAGCCATCTCATCCTCTGTCATCCCCTTCTCCTTCTGCCCCCAATCCATGCCAGCATCAGAGTCTTTTCCAATAAGTCAACTCTTCGCATGACGTGACCAAAGTACTGGAGTTTCAGCTTTAGCATCAGTCTTTCAATGAACACCCAGGACTGATCTCTTTTAGAATGGACTGGTTGGATCTCCTTGCAGTCCAAGGGACTCTCAAGAGTCTTCTCCAACACCACAGTTCAAAAGCATCAATTCTCTGGTGCTTAGCTTTCTTCACAGTCCAACTCTTACATCCATACATGACCACTGGAAAAACCATAGCCTTGACTAGACAGCCCTTTGTGGGCAAAGTAATGTCTCTGCTTTTCAATATGCTATCTAGGTTGGTCATAACTTTCCTTCCAAACAGTAGGCATCTTTTCATTTCATGGCTACAGTCACCATCTGCAGTGATTTTGGAGCCCCCCAAAAATAAAGTCTGACACTGTTTCCACTGTTTCCCATCTATTTCCCATGAAGTGATGGGACCGGACGCCATAATCTTAGTTTTCTGAACGTTGAGCTTTAAGCCAACTTTTTCACTCTCCTCTTTCACTTTCATCAAGAGGCTCTTTAACTCCTCTTCACTTTCTGCCATAAGGGAGGTGTCATCTGCATATCTGAGGGTTATTGATATTTCTCCCAGCAATCTTGATTCCAGCTTGTGTTTCTTCCAGTCCAGCGTTTCTCATGATGTACTCTGCAGAGAAGTTAAATAAGCAGGGTGACAATATACAGCCTTGACATACTCCTTTTCCTATTTGGAACCAGTCTGTTGTTCCATGTCCAGATCTAACTGTTGCTTCCTGACATGCATAGTTTCTCAAGAGGCAGGTCAGGTGATCTGGTATTCCCATCTCTTTCAGAATTTTCCACAGTTTATTGTGATCCACACAGTCAAAGGCTTTGGCATAGTCAATAAAGCAGAAAAAGATGTTTTCCTGGAACTCTCTTGTTTTTCAATGATCCATCAGATGTTCGTAATTTGATCTCTGGTTCCTCTGCCTTTTCTAAAACCGGCTTGAACATCTGAAAGTTCATGGTTCATGTATTGCTGAAGTCTGGCTTGGAGAATTTTCAGCATTACTTTACTAGCATGTGAGATGAGTGCAATTGTGCGGTAGTTTGAGCATTCTTTGGCATTGCCTTTCTTTGGAAGTGGAATGAAAACTGACCCTCTCCAGTCCTGTGGCCACTGCTGAGTTTTCCAAATTTGCTGGCACATTGAGTGCAGCACTTTCACAGCATCATCTTTTAGGATTTGAAATAGCTCAACTGGAATTCCATCACCTCCACTAGCTTTGTTTGTAGTGATGCTTTCTAAGGCCCACTTGACTTCACATTCCAGCATGTCTGGCTCTAGGTGAGTGATCACACTATCATTATTATCTTGGTTGTGAAGCTCTTTTTTGTACAGTTCTTCTGTGTATTCTTGCCACCTCTTCTTAATATCTTCTGCTTCTGTTAGATCCATATCATTTCTGTCCTTTATCAAGCCCATCTTTGCATGAAATGTTCCCTTGATATCTTTAATTTTCTTGAAGAGATCTCTAGTCTTTCCCATTCTGTTGTTTATTTCTTTGCATTGATCGCTGAAGAAGGCTTTCTTATCTCTTCTTGCTATTCTTTGGAACTCTGCATTCAGATCATTATATATTTCCTTTTCTCCTTTGCTTTTCGTTTCTCTTCTTTTCACAGCTATTTAAGGGCCTCCCCAGACAGCCATTTTGCTTTTTTTTGCATTTCTTTTCCATGGGGATGGTCTTGATCCCTGTCTCCTGTACAATGTCACAAACTTCTGTCCATAGTTCATCAGACAATCTATCTATCAGATCTAGTCCCTTAAATCTATTTCTCACTTCCACTGTATAATCATAAAGGATTTGATTCAGGACATACCTGAATGGCCTAGTGGTTTTCCCTACTTTCTTCAATTTAAGTCCGAATTTGGCAATAAGGAGTTCATGATCTGAGCCACAGTCAGCTCCTGGTCTTGTTTTTGCTGACTGTATAGAGCTTCTCCATCTTCAGCTGAAAAGAGTATAATCAGTCTGATTTTGGTGTTGACCATCTGGTGATGTCCATGTGTAGAGTCTTCTCTTGTGTTGTTGGAAGAGTGTGTTTGCTATTACTGGTGTATTCTCTTGACAAAACTCTCTTTTTCTTTGCCCTGTTTCATTCCGTATTCCAAGGCCAAATTTGCCTGTTACTCCAGGTGTTTCTTGACTTCCTACTTTTGCATTCCAGTCCCCAAAGAATGTACTAGGAGTTAAAAGACTGATGTGGAGATCTAACACTAATGATCTACAGCCTCCCTTTTAACCTGGGGCACTTAATCTGGATGTGACATAAGGCTGAGAATTCAGGCTTTATCTCTGAGAGCGGCTGTTCATAACAGAAAAGCTAGTAGTACTTTTGATGATTGTACTGAGCAGAAGTTAACAAAATGGTGGACTTGAAAGACTTCTAACGTATGGTTAGTCCTCCATCAAGATATTTGCCAGATTGTGTAACTCTAAGAAGCAAGAGGCTAAACCTGTGAATCAAAAATACCATTGAAAAGCAGAATGAAATTTCTTGTAATTTCTCTGGTCTGAGGAAACCAAGAGAATCCTAGAGGGTTGTGCACTATGCATAAGGGTAAACCAGACATAGACTGAATCTCATAAAACTGCAACCAGCTTCAACTAAGCACAGACCCTGATTGCCTTAGCATGATCATCTGCACATTATTTGTCTGGCAGAGCAGAGGGTGAGCCCTCTCTTGTGGGAGAGAACAGTGTCTAGAGATTCTACAGTTTCTATACACAGTATATGGCTTTCAATAACAGCATGAAAGCACATTCACACAGGTGATTCATTTCTTTGAAGTTAACAAACACTTAAAATAATGGTAATTAAGGACTTCAAAAATAGGAAGAAACATGGACAAAATAAACAATTTTGGAACAAAATAGAAAACTATGTTAAAAACTCAAATGATAGTTCTAGAACTGAGAAAGACAATCTGCAGTTAACTACAATATCTGAAATTGAGCGGATAGTTTTAAGAGCAGATTGATATGCAGGAGACAGGATTAGAGAACTGGAAAAGAAAAGATGAATACAAAATTTCCAAACAGAAACTCAAAGGAAAAAAAGAGAAAATACAGGGAAAAGGTTAGGAAACAGATCTAGTATATTTTATACTGGAGTCCTAAAGGGGAAAAATAGAATGAGACAGAGGCAATATTTGATGAAATAAGGGCCAAGATTTTCCAAAACTTATGAAAATGTATCAACCTATAGATAAAGAAGCTCTGTGAACCTCAAGCAGAATAATATGAAGAAAATTATATGTTGTAACATCACAATAAAACACTTCAGTAAAAAAATATATATATAACCTTAAAAGCAGAGAAACTAGATACTTTTTAAAGCAGCAACAATAAACCTAATAGCAGATTTCTCAACAGAATTGTGGGATACAAAGACAATGGAATGATATCTTTAAAGTGCTGAAAGAAAATAGCAAGCTAAATCCTACTTCCAAAGAAAATATACTATATAAATGATAGCAAAACAAAAAAAGAAAGAAAAAGAGTATTTGTCACCAGAAGACTTGCACTAAAAGCAATACTAAATGAAGTTCTTTAGTCAGAAGGCAAATGATCTCAGATAGAAACATGAAAATTCAAGATGCAATGAGGACCACTGGAAAAGTATATATGGAGATCAGTATACTGGCAATAACACACACAATAAGACTATCTTGTGGAATTTAACATATATGTAGAATCAACCTTCACAATGATAATGCAAAATGTGGGAAAGGAGTTAACAGGGCCCAAATAATTCTTACATTATGGGAAAATGGTATAAGTAATAATTTACATTAAACTGAGATATGACAAAGATGGATCGTTTAATTTAGGGTAATTACAAAAAAAAAAAGGATGTCTAATAAGTTATTAGGGAAAACTGAGACTATTATAAAACCTAAAACAAAAGAGGACAAGAAGAAAAAAATAAAACATGATTTTAAACATATCAGGAACATGGGAATTCTCTGGCCATCCAGTGGCTGGGTGCTTTCACTGCTGTGGCCAGGGTTCAGTCCCTGGTGGGGAAGCTAAGATCCCACAAACTGAACAGCATGGCCAAAATATTAATTATTAATTTTAAAAAATCAGTAACATAGTAGATAGAAACCAAACTATATCAGTAATTCCATTAAATGCAAAGGACTAAATACTTCAATTAAAATACTAAAACTGTCATGTTGGATTAAAAATCAGAGAAAACCAAACTATAATTAGTACAGGAGACACACGTTTTTTAAAAAGACACAGAAAGGCCCAAAATTAAACAACACAGAGATACACTATAATACTAACCAAAAAGAAAGCTGTATTAATATTAGACTTTAAGCTAAAAGCATTATTAGAGATAAAGACATTTCTTAATGAGAAAGGGATCATTCTGCCAGTAAAATATCATGATTTTACCTGTGAGTGTAGTGTGTGTGTGTGTGTTTCCAACAACACGACTTCAAAATCTTTACAGCAAATATAAACTAAAATATAGACAATTTCCCAGTCATAAAGGGGAAACTTGGGACTTCCCTGGTTAAGATTCTGCCTTCAAACTCAGGAGATGTGGGTTCAATCCCTGGTAGATGAGCTAAGATCCCACCTTGCACGGGACAACTAAGCCTTCACTCCACAACTAGAGAGAAGAAACCAAAACCTGATGCAGCCAAATAATTTTTTAAAAAGAGGGGGAAAACTTGCACACATCACCCATAATGGCTGTGAGAACAAATATCATAAGCACAATTAACAAACTTGAACTTTCAAGAAGAAAGAACAGTCTTGTCAATAAATTGTGCACCAAGTTGGCCCTCAGCTGGCATCTAGGAACATTGCTTTTGAAACTCTTCCTATACAATGTGAGGTTATCTGCTGTGCTGGCATCATTTCAGTGAACACCTGCTTACCTTCTGGGAGCCTACAATTTTGGTGGGCCACGTACGCCTACATGGTTTAGCCCCCAGTAAAGCGCCTGAACACTGTGCCCATGTTCCTGCATCCACTGCTGGAGGAAGACTCCATTCTGTGTGGCCCCTTCAGAGGGAGCTTCATGGTTTCTTCTAGACTCTGATCTGTCTTTTCCCCTTACAGATGCAGCTGCATACCTCTTCTGTGTTGCTGAAACAAATCAAGAAATCTTAGCTGTGAGTATAAGCATATGCTTCATCTTGTGAATTCTTCTATTGGCACATTGAACGTGTGGATGGTCATGGGACCAAGACGAGTGTATTGGAAGTGCTTACGCAAATGGCATCACAACTGTTCCCCAAAATGTATATTGAGTTTACAATAAAATACTGTACACACAACTCATAGTGTTCTTTTGCACTAAAAAGATTTCAACAAAAGCAAGCAAAAGATATGAGGAAAGCATAGCTCAGAACTTGGACATATGCCAGCATAATAAAAACAACTTCCTCCTGGGGTGAGAAAGGCATGCCCCTCCCTCTGCAACCACAAAACCTAAGAGTGCTGAAAGTAAGTTTTTAAAGAAATGTATCCTATTATATGAAAATGCCTTCAACTGCTAGAACTTTAAGGTGACTATTCCCTCTTCCTATTAATACAAAACCACATTCTTACATATACAATGAGAGCAGAAATTTAAATGTAACATGATACAAATAAGTGATAGAACACTATTTTAGGTTATCACCAAGACACTATTGCATCACAAAATATTTCTAGAACCAAAAATGTCAGCTGTTCACAAATTTTCTGCTAATTTCTACTGCAAAGTTATTACTATTAATGAAAAAACTCCTTGTCAAACTGTATCAATATGCAGTTTAGGAGTTTGCAGATCTCAGTACAAAAAAAAATTTTAGAAATGACTAGTTATGGGCTTCCTTAGTGGCCCAGATGGTAAGGAACCTGCCTGCAATGCAGGAGAGCTGGGTTCAATCCCTAGGTCAGGAAGATCCCCTAGAGAAGGGAATGGCAATGCACTCCAGTATTCTTACCTAGAGAACCCATGGACAGAGGAGCCTGGTGGGCTACAGTCCATAAGGTCGCAGAGTCACATGACTGAGAGACTAAGCAGCAGCAGCAGCAGTTATCTATACATAGCAGTTTCTACTAGTGAAATCAGATGACTCTCTACCTGCTATCTTGTCTGTAAAACACAACCATCAGAGCAGTCAGAGAAGTACTATAAAAAATGAGAACTGTCACAAATAATCGGCATCACATTTTAGGGCCATTAAACTACAATTAAACTTCTGCTTTAAGAAAAATTTTGGGAAGTCATAGTTAACAGTTGATAGAGTGATGGAAATAAACTTTTAAAATCTGGATTTGTCATTTATTTTATTATATTAATAGTCACTTCAATAGCTTCACCAAGAATCTCTCTTAATCCAAGGGGAAAATAAATGTCCCTAATCTTTCCACATTAAAAATACACAACTGTGACAGAGCAGGATTCTGTAAAACATCAATGAGTAAATCATGTACAAAGCAGGTCAATGTGATAAAACAATAAAGAAAATGAAAAACTACATATGGTCATGTTTTTATCATTTTTTTTAGTTACTGTTTTGAATACTAACTCAGCACAAGTTACCCTTGTGCTGTTTGTGTTTCTCACCTAACCCATTTTGATTCTTTTGAAATTGACAAAGTAACTTTAAAAATTCCCCTAAGAGAATTCATGGAGGAGTAGCAAAAACGAATAATCATATATGGTTTACACAGGCATGTGTAAAGCGTGTTCAGGAATCATATGCTTTCGAGATAGTTGGGGAATAAGGGTTAGGTTATCCTGCATAGCCTGATAAATATACAATAAATCATGGATTTATTGTATATGGCAGTTGTCAGTGTCCAGAATCCAATTTCAATACGGTTTTTAACTGTCTCAAAGCACTGAGGACCTTAAAAGGTGGGATTCAAAAGACTACCTATTTTCCTCATTCCCAAGAGGTCCTTAAATTAATGGCTAATCTACGAAAGATGGTCCTTGTCTTCAGATTTAGTTTTAGGTACTGACGTACTCTTTTTTAGAATTAAACACATCAATAAACCCAAAATAGTGATCTGACTGATCATTATGCTGCTTCTGACTTTTAATTAATGATGAGAATTTGTGCTCACTCTTCAAGAGAGTGGCTGTACATTTCATATGTAAGCAAAGGCAAACAAGAGTTAGGCAAGCTTCAAAACTTTAATACAGAAAAACAGACACTTCCAAAAATAAATGTCACACACATAAAAGGTTTTTAAAAAGTGAAAGATATTCATGGAACAAAACCCTTTATTATCAAAATATACTAAATACTTAAACCTAATGATGCTGAGTGTTCAAATTCTGGGCCAACATAGCTTATTAATAACATAGTAAAGTAGTGTTTTTCATGATAAGGCTATTTTAAAACATCACTTAATATAGTTACTTTTTAAACCTATATTTTCTTAAACATCCATTTCACAATTCATTTATTTATTTTACATTCATTTGTAAAAACACATTTTATAACACTGGGTTATTTTGTGCTTTAATAATAATGAACGATGGTAAAATACTTCAGTGATTTAAAATCTTTGCTAATGACTATACCCATTACAGAATTTTTGGACACTTATACAGCTACTGCAATAATCAGAAGACCTACAACTCTTCTTAAAAATGACACTCAAGTTTGGTAAACATGCTAATAATTAGAGACGTATTTTTTTCTAAGTTAGATCATCAGGATTTTCTAGTTTTTTTTTTTTTAATCTGCAAAGATAATCTGCTCATTTAAGTCACTTTAAACTGACAAATTATAAAAAAGAGGAAAAGTGTCATTTTAGAATTTTCTTTATAATTTCTATGGTTAAAACATGGATGTCCTCTTTTAAACTGTGATAGCAGTAAAATTCTATTTTTGAAATTCTAGATTTTAAAATGTTAAGAAATACAATGCTAGTTACATCTAGAGGGGTATTTTAATGAATTAACCTAATTATTCTTCAGGTCTATAAAGATTTTTCTTCAATGTGGGTGACACATCCACATTCATCTCACTACTCTAGAAAATAATTCATTTTATATGTGATCCAAGATAAATCCCAACATATTCTAAATTCTCTTCTGTAACAAAGGACTAATGTATATCATCCTTTAGATTGACAATTTAGTAGACAGATACAAATCTACAGCAAAATTTATATAATTAACGGTGCTTAAGTTGGACACAACTGAGAAACTAAGCACGCACTCAATGCCTAGTACAACACACTTCATCCTTACAATTTGGAATTAATTTTCATGCAAAATTTTATATAGAGCATTGATCCTTACTGGTAGATAAGGCAGATTTTCATCTTTCAAAGTAACCAAGACAAATAGTAGAAAAAGCATTTTATTTAAATGGAAAAAGCTACATTAAGATCTGTAAAAGGTGTCAATATAATATTGCCTATACAGAAAAAATTCAGATGTGAATAGCAACAAATAAAAGTTATACATCTTTCTACTTAGCAGTGCAATTAATTCACATTGTAATAAAGTTAAGTCAAGTATAACAAAATCAAAACGTTTCTCCATAATCAGTATACTGAGAATTACAGTGTAAAGATCATTTCAGGTTTAAGAAACCTGCAATCAATCTACAGAATACCCCAAGACAAGGGGGACAGTTAATTCATTTCATTATCAGCTGTTGGGTTTTTTCAATACTGTTCACAGGAAAAAAGTAACAAGCTGACATACATGTAAATAGAATATATTTAGTCTATACAATAAAAAAATACAAATTATAAAGTGAGCTAACAAAGAATGAAATCTGAATACAGATTTATAAAACTGACAACATCTTAGATAACACATACAGTATTTTTCATGTAAAAACATCTAGTTTCAGCAAAAAATAATTTGGTTGCTTTTCAGATGCATTGTAGATCTTGTAAGCTGAAGATGCAGATGTCCAAGTATCTTAAAAACCATAATAAATGTCTTTCTCAATGCATACAAAATGATAAATGCTCTCATCACAGTCTCAAGAATATTTTTGGAAGTTTGTTTTGTCTTGCTTCAGAAATACATTTAAAATGGGTAAAAATAAGGATTTCATGGTACAATGAAACAGTAAACAGTGCTCAATTTACTGCTAATTGTTGAAAAAAACCTAGATTTTACAGTACTCTGGTATATATGAAATTTTTTTTGATTTTTACATTGCATATTTCTGAGTCCATTCTCTTGCGTGTCTGTTGTATCTGTAGATATACAAAAGGGATACAGTAAAAACATACAAATTAAATGTTTTAGAAGATCTGTCTATGCAAAACTGTCTAACTTTTTACATTTAATCACAATAATCATACACATACCAATTATTGGGTCAATGTGACTTTGGTTCATACATAAATAAAACAGAAAACATAGGGATTTCTTAAACTAATAGATCTCTTTACAACCTATATGAAAATGTACCTAAGTTATAAATAACAAAATAAAGAAGTCAATTTCTAATACAAATCTATAAAAGCCAACCCTGAATGGTCATTATCTGTAAAAAACAAGTGAATCAATGGTACCAGCAAGGTGTAGGTCAGTTTAGGGGTAGTTAGGGATAACTTCTCTTCCAGGGAGAAAGTAAAGAATATGACATTCAGTACTTTCCAATTACCAACTTCTTAAATTTTAGATTTACTACTTAGAATTATATATAGCTTGACAGTTACTATCAAAAAACATGCATATTATGCAAAGGCAAAATAAATACTATTAAATAGTAAAGGATGAAACAATAAGTGGGAAGGGGTGAGATTTTTTGTAAAAAGAGTAACAGTTTAAAAAGAAAGATTTACTCCTTTGGAAAGATAAACTTAACAAAAATAATAAGCGTAACTAACTGTACTTAAATACACTGATAACACTAATGTTTTGGCAGACTACATAGAAATGCATAGAAACCAATATAAGCAAACACTTACTTTTCTTTGTCTGATTTATAGATTTGTGCAATATCTGGTACTAAGGGATCATCTGGATTAGGGTCACAAAGCAGAGAACATATGGACAATAAAACTAGATTTAAAAGAGAACACCATATTAGGTAGTGAGTTTTCTACTTTATACAAAAGTACATATGTAAAAATAATTTTAATGAATAGACAATAAACTTATAAAGAAAAAAAGCAAAAGGAACACATTAAATTACATTTGAGATTAAAACACACAGACTCCAAATACACAGTTGGAAAATATTAGAATAGCATCCTAACCTCAGATGTTTCTTAGAGATACTTTTTTACTTTAACAAGAAAACTGTCCACTTTTTATTCTATTTTAATGCAAAAAAATCTGTGTTCTAATCAATTCAAGGTAAAGTAATCAAATTATAGTTAATAGTCCAAACTATTTTGGGAGACTGAGCTCATGCACTTTTTATTTGGGCTTAGAGCTGAAGAGGGAAGATTTATAAATTACTTTCAATGAAATTTTTTATTACATGTACAGTATTTGTATCAAATGCATTTGAAAATAATATGCACAGCTATCATTACATAACTTGTATATTTTACAACGTAAATTAAAATTGAAAAACTACAGTAGTTGTTTCTTGCCATGTTGAATCCAAATATCAATGCAAATATCTATACTTTAAAAAGCAAAACAAACAGACAAGAAAACTAAGTATCTGAAAAAGAAGGGAACAAGGACTCTGGTTCCTCATTGTCTGCTTCCATGCCACCACTTCCAAGGGGATACATGGAGTCTTTGGAACAATCTTCCATCTTCACCTTCCTCTACTATGTTCATTTTTCCTACCGTTACACATCCAAAAGTGAATTTATAAGGCAGATGTGATCCTTAAATGACTGGAAAGGGGGCGATAAGGGCTAAGAAAAACTAACATTTCATTCCTCTATTATCTTCCATCTACCCAATGAAATTTTAAGTCGGTATATTAAACGAACAGGGTAAATTATCTGGGCTCATGTCTCCAGAAAGTTTCTAAACTTAATTCGTGATAAAAAGTGAAATAAAACATTTAAAATATTAAACAGTGAAAAATGAACACATATAAGGAAAATACAAGCTACTTTATAAACTAAGCAAGAGGGAGGTTCCTCATCTCCCCACTCCTGCTACCAAGAGACCTGTACCCTGATTTCACTATTATGCACACAAAACAAATGTTTTGAGGGAAAAGGTAACAATAGTTAACGCTCATTTGAGGCCACAGTACTGGAAAAGGTCAGTTTTCATTCCAATCCCAAAGAAAGGCAATGCCAAAGAATGCTCAAACTACCACACAATTGCACTCATCTCACACACTAGTAAGGTAAATCTCAAAATTCTCCAAGCCAGGCTTCAGCAATACATGAACCATGAACTTTCAGATGTTCAAGCTGGATTTTGAAAAGGCAGAGGAACCAGAGATCAAATTGAGAACATCTGATGAATCATCAAAAAAGCAAGAGAGTTCCAGAAAAACATTTATTTCTGCTTTATTGACTATGCCAAAGCCTTTGACTGTGTGGATCACAATAAACTGTGGAAAATTCTGAAAGAGATGGTAATACCAGACCACCTGACCTGCCTCTTGAGAAACCTATATGCAGGTCAGGAAGCAACAGTTAGACCTGGACATGGAACAACAGACTGGTTCCAAACAGGAAAAGGAGTACGTCAAGGCTGTATATTGTTACCCTGCTTATTTAACTTATATGCAGAGTACATCATGAGAAATGCTGGGCTGGATGAAATACAAGCTGGAATCAAGATTCCTGGGAGAAATATCAATAACCTCAGATATGCAGACGACACCACCCTTATGGCAGAAAGTGAAGAAGAACTAAAGAGTCTCTTGAGGAAAGTGAAAAAGTTGGCTTAAAACTCAACATTCAGAAAATGAAGATCACGGCATCTGGTCCCATCACTTCATGGCAAACAGATGGGGAAACAGTGGAAACAGTGGCTGACTTTATTTTGGGGGGCTCTAAAATCACTGCAGATGGTGACTGCAGCCATGAAATTAAAAGACGCTTACTCCTTGGAAGGAAAGTTATGACCAACCTAGACAGCATATTAAAAAGCAGAGATATTACTTTGCCAACAAAGGTCTGTCTAGTCAAGGCTATGGTTTTGCTAAGTCACTTCAGTCGTGTCCGACTCTGTGCAACCCCATAGATGGCAGCCCACCAGGCTCCCCCGTCCCTGGGATTCTCCAGGCAAGAACACAGGAGTGGGTTGCCATTTCCTTCTCCAATGCATGAAAGTGAAAAGTGAAAGTGAAGTCGCTCAGTCGTGTCCGACTCTTAGTGATCCCATGGACTGCAGCCCACCAGGCTCCTCCGTCCATGGGATTTTCCAGTATGGATGTGGCAGTTGGACTATAAAGAAAGCTGAGCGCAGAATTGATGTTTTTGAATTGTGGTGTTGGAGAAGACTCTTGAGAGTCCCATGGACTGCAAGGAGATCCAACCAGTCCATCCTAAAGGAGATCAGTCCTGAGTGTTCACTGGAAGGACTGATGCTGAAGCTGAAACTCCAATACTTTGGCCACCTGATGCAAAGAGCTGACTCACTGGAAGACACTGATGCTGGGAAAGATTGAAGCCAAGAGGAGAAGGGGACAACAGAGGAAGAGATGTTGGACGGCATCGCCGACTCAAAGGGCATGAGTTTGGGTAAACTCTGGGAGTTGGTGATGGACAGGGAGGCCTGGAGCGCTGCAGTCCATGGGGTTGCAAAGAGTCGGACATGACTGAGCGACTGAACTGAACTGAACTGAGTGCTTTACTATGTGCTAGTTGTATACTGACCATATGTGGCAATACTATTATAATTTCTTATTTGACATATGAGGAAACTAAGGTTATGTGAAACTGTTCTTAAAGGACCACTTCTAAGCTAACTAATGAGAATTGACTGTACAGCACAAGGGATTCTACTCAATGCTCTGTGGTGACCTAAATGAGAAGGCAATCCATAAAAGAGGGGATACATATATATATGTAAAGCTGATTTACTTTGCTGTACAGCAGAAACTAACACAATATTGTAAAGCAAATATACTCTAACAATTTTTTAAGTTTCTAGAAGTTGACAAAATGAATTGTTTTTTATAAAAAGCTACCAATATCAGAAGTATTTAACACCTGGCAGTCTGCATTTTCTCTTGTAATTATTTAGCTGCATAATTCAGTCAGTTCAGTCATTCAGTTGTGTCCAACCCTTTGCCGCTCCATGGACTGCAGCATACCAGGCTTCCCTCTCCTTTACCAACTCCTGGAGCTTGCTCAAACTCACGTCCATTGAGTTGGTGATGCCATCCAACCATCTCATCCTCTGTGGTCCCCTTCTCCTCCTGCATAAGCTAACTGAATTTCATTTTGTGATACCATTGCAGCAAAGTTTATTAATTTGAATAACCTTATGACAGTTATCTTTCCTATATCTAGTATGTAACAGTTATGTGAAAGATTTCTTTAAAAACACTAGCATCTACACAAACATTTTATAGGGACATTTTAGGTCAGAAAAATTGCTATTCATAAATAACTAACTGATCTGAAGCACCGTTACTTATCTAATACTTGAAATAATCATGGCTGTGGATACTGCTTCCTATAGAGCTTATCAATTTTTACACAAGTTATATAATCAGGTAGCATTTACTTTAAAAAAAATTTTAATGATCATCAATTCTTCCTCTAAATTCTTCAAGAGAAACAGTATCCTTAAATTTTATAAACAGGGAAAACTACCAAGTTACTTTGAGGGGCAGATGTTTCTATATCAAAATAGTAACTCAGGCTCTCTTCTGTTAGAAACAAGACAAAATTAAGAGAGTGGCAAAGCAAACAGCATTAGTGAATTAAACAAACAGTTTCAGATGCCCTATATACACATCTCATAATTTAGCAAAGAATAATGCTATATAACTGTGAAAGTTGAGAATCTGCATGGAGTATATATCAGTCCTTACAATGATGCTATTAATTGCCTGAAGTTTAGACTAACATGCTGTATGTATTGCATTATTCTAAAGTGTAAATATGTCTTTCTTTTTTTTTTTTTTGGCCATACCATGAGGCTTGTTCCCAGATCAGAGATTGAACCTGGGGCCCTTGGCAGTGAAAGTCTAGAGTCCTACCCATTGGACTGCAAGCAAATTCCTGTCTTTTTAAATCACTTACTTTATCTGCCTAGTTTGCCATTACTTCTTAGATGAAGTAAAAGAGAGGTAAAGCTTTATTATGTTAATAAATAATTCCATTTAATGAACAGGACAACTGGTCCTAAAATCTTATTTTCACTTCTATGTGTGTATCTCTTTCTGTGTCCCTGTCTGTTTTTAAAGATAAAGCCCAAACTAAAGGAATGAACTGTCAACAGGTTTATCCCCAAATTTCTAGTTCTACCATTTTAAATTTCTCTCATTTCATCATTTAGATCAGCCCATCAACCTCCCAAGCATGAATAATATAAAAGCTATGAAAGGAAAGCAAAAGCAAAGCAGAAGAAAACACAATTGATTGGTGTTTTGTTTCAAACTTTAGTCTCTAAGACCTTTTCGCTGTATTTTTTCTGTCTCACTGTTATTAAATCTGATAAATGAAATTACCTTTTGACACAGTCAGAGCTGGTGACCACTGTGACCTCAGGATATCAAGACAAATACTTCCATTACTGTTTATGTTTGGATGGTAAATTTTTGTTGTGAAAGCAATCTAAACATAAAACAAAACAAAATTGTTGATAATCCATGAACTATGAAAGCAAACAGAACCAATCTGCTCTAGGGTAAAATGTCCTCAATTTCATATGACCTTAGAGGAGAAATGTATTCAACACAAACTGGATGAACATCTACTTTATCCGAATGTAGCTTTAGCTACTGATAATGTGAAAGCAAGTAAATTCAGTTTCCTGCTCTTCCTAATGCCAAGTAATTGAGAAGTATTTTAGAAATTGTAATAAATAAGTCTGTAATAGCTGGTATGACTAGCTGAGTAGTACCGAGATAATTAACCATGGCTTTCATTACCCCTCAAACCGATCCTTCCCTTAATTTAATGATCAATTGACACCTGGGTCTAGAAATAGAATGCTGACCCTATTCTGGAGGAAAGTTAAGGGGCCTCAGCTTATTACCTGTCCTAAGAAATCTACCAAGAATTCTAATCTTTCACAAAAATTGTTATATCATTTCATATATAAAGTTAATCAGATGTTTTTAAAAATCTAAAGTAATTATCTCGTGAGTGACAGAATTTGTTAATGATTCGCTCCCTAACTGACACCCCATCATTTGTTGGCTTCCTCTTTAGAGCTAAGCTAAATTTAATAAGAATGTGTTTTAATCTTTCCTATTTTTGTGCTTAGTTGCTCAGTTGTGTCCAACTCTTTGTGACCCGATGAACTGCAGCTCTCCAGGCTCCTCTGTCTCTGGGGATTCTCTAGGCAAAAATACTTGAGTGGGTTGCCATGCCCTCCTCTAGGGGATCTTCCCAACCCAGGGATCAAACCCAGGTCTCCAACATTGCAGGTGGATTTTTTACCACAGAGCCACCAGGGAAGCCCAAGAATACTGGAGTGGGTAGTCTATCCCTTTTCCAGGGGAACTTCCCAGCCCAGGAATCAAACCACGGTCTCTTGTATTGCAGGCAGATTCTTTACTAGCTTAGCTAGCTACCAGGGAAGCCCTTAATCTTTCCTATACTAAATATAATAAAGGGACTGTATCTTATTTATTATATTTTGTATTCCCCAGTGCAACAGAATATGGTAGGTGCTCAATAAATATTGGTTGAATACTTAAAAATTGATAAAGAAGGATCAGCCTTGGAAAGAAAATCTCCTGAATGGAAAAGTCTAATTCTTGACCATAAAAACTTCCAAACTACACATATGTAACGAGGAAGGTAAGACAGGTTCGGGAAGCTAATTTCTGACCTAACAGATACTGCTTTTTGTTTACAGACATAGTAAAATATTTGATGAGGAAACATATTTTAGATTCTGTGGCTTTATATAAAAGTTTGGACACACCAACCCACCCACAGTCTTTTGACATCATGAAAATATCTCTGGATAGAGAGTAAATTCCCTGACATAAGGGTGACATCAATGATAAAAATAAAAATACCTTTGGTGGTTTAAAAGGATAGTCTGTCGGAAAATGTACAGTGAGAAAGAAGACTCCACCTTGATATGCGCTATCAGGCTGAAATTACAAAATAATTACATCAGTGTCTGACTGCTGTATTCATTAGTAATCCAAGATGATTCCCTCCAAATATAACGGTTTGAAAAAGAAAATGCCATCCTTTTGTGTTAAGTTCAAATCATTTACCTTGAAAACAGGTTTCTCTTTGTAGGCATGAAGGAGGATTTTCCAGCAATCATGCCAAAATCATAGTTTAAAACAAAACAAAAATAGGACAGACACAGAGTGGTATGACTTGCCCAAATAAACCTGTTTGTGAGTATAGGTTGTTAAAGATAAGTATACACACAAGACTCTGTGAGAAAAGAATGATGATTTGCAGCAGTAATCAGTATCAAAGAAAAGGACTGAAGCTAGTACATTTCTTCTTAATTATAAAAACTAAGTTTCCGTGCTCCTTCCCTTAAAGGGGCAAGAATCAAATCTTCACTTAGTAACAGTTTACAAAATAATGTGGAAAACGGGAAAAAGCCACAAATGAAACCAGAGAAATTCAGTTTTATAGAATTATCAAATTAGGAATCAACTTTACAAGAGGAATTTAAATTTGGCCATATGCCTTTATAGCAATTAGGAAATACTTGTTACAAGGAAGAAAAAAAAAAGGATGATTTTAAAACGGGGGAAAGGGAAAAAAAGTAGCAAAAATACTTTTAAATTTTATTTTAATTCATTTATTTTAATTAAATGTATAATGTTATACTCTGTCAATATGTTGGTAAGAACAGAAGGCTATCAATACTTCCTACTTAAGTTTCTACATAGATATTAGAGGACCATATTGAATAATTATTCTTACTATATACATTGTTTAATTCTAGTTTAGCAAAAATTATAAGGAATGTAGAAAATATAAGTTAATTACAATCAACAGATATGATCTTCTTAGATACTCAATTAAACTATACAGTGGCATATTTACATTACTAAAATAAATGGGGGTATGAGTAACATAAATTGCTACATGTGATTCACCTGAGAAATATTTGTGGAGGCCTATAATTCATAAAGGTGAGAGGTGATATTTTGAAAGTTCTTGGTAAGCAATGAAAAAAAGATTCCTATCAAAGTAGTTAAATAAATACGTTGCACTTCACCCTTTAAAAAACGAATTTAATGTAACAATTTAGTGATTTAAAACATTTGCCCAGGACTCCTGCTCTGAAAATTCAGTAACTGGTGTATCTTTTAAAAGTCAAGCATGAGGCAATTATGATTAAAAACTCTATGGCTTCCTGGATAAAGCTCTTTCAAAGGAGGGAGGACAGAATGATGCTCATGGAAACATGTTACTGCTGCTGCTGCTAAGTCGCTTCAGTCATGCCCGACTCTGTGCGACCCCATGGATGGCAGCCCACCAGGCTCCCCTGTCCCTGGGATTCTCAAGGCCAGACATGTTACTAACACACTCTTATCCAGAAGCAGACCTGAGGTGTCAGTGCCCATTCTCACGCAATCAGATTTTTGCCCACAAAAAGAAAAGTCACAATTGCTTCTCAGGTGTAGAAAGAAATAATCTTAACAAAGGCAATAAGTATAATAAGAAGCCAGTTACAGAACAGCAGGTGATTTTGAATTCAGAACAATGCAACAAAAGAGGCAAGCTCATGAGATGGCAACAGAGCCACTGCAAAATTGTATCTGATCTCTCACACAGTGATGAAACACTGCAGTGAAACTTACTGCTCGTTACTTGTAGGAATTCCATTATTGGGTTAATTAGACTTATATGTAACCTACTAAAACGTTGAGAGTAATTATGCTTAGTTCCAAACAACTTTCTGTATTTAAAGAAAGATAAAGCAAACACGAAGCCTGGTTGCAAATTGTGTGTGTTCCATTACTACGCATAATGATCAGGGATTTGGCAAAGCACTGTAAATGTGTTCCGAGCAAGTATTTGCCACCAGGGCTCTAGAAAATCATCATAAATCCTTTACTCATATTTTGCTTTCTGAGTGAGTCAGAGTACAAGAAAATTCAACCCTAGCCACAAACATCTGATCAAAGATGAAATGGTAAGAATGAAGGATGGCTGAAGGGATTAATTTCATACATATGAATCATACTTACAGGCCCCATAATAGTTGCTTGCCAGTGGAACACTGAAACAAACAAAGGGAGTTTTGGAGTCATTAATAGGAGTTCAAACCTGTACAATTAATGGTAGCAAAATCCTTGCAAGAGAGTAAAGCTTACAGTCATCTCCCACAGGTCCAGCCGAACAGTGGGCAGGTGGGTCACGCTGTAGATCACTTAACTCCTGAAGCAAAGCAAAAATACTTCAGATTAATTCTTTTCCAGTGAAACAAGTGCAATAATCCATGAAGACACAAACAATTCATTTAAATATCATTTTAGGCAGTTCTATTCAAAATATGGACACATAAAATGTACTATGTCATTGATGGATAGAAGAATATGGAATAAGACATTAAATTCCTTCATGAGACAGCTCCAAATTTTAAAAAATTAAATGAATTAAAATATTGTTTTTTCTTTAGGATCCCTAATACAAAATATTTTTGAGTATCTTTTGTATGCAGTGTAACTGAGGATTTTTTTTTCCCTCATAGATCCCTTATAGATTAAAAAAAAAAAAAAACCACAGATCCTACTTCAACCAGTTTATAATCTAATTTGGGAGCGTGAAGGCTCACGAACAGATGGATATTTAAGAAACAACATAAAGGTTAAGAAAGAAAGGTTATGGAAAGAAAGGAGAGTAGCTGGGCCATATCTTAAAGCCTAGCACACTGATTCATATGCTCTTTTCTGCTTTCAAGGAAGCAAAAGATCATGGAAAAGGCACAGTTGTAGCTGGTCAGTCCTAGGTTGGCATTCCAGTCCTACCGTAACTAACGCTATGACTGTGGGGAAGTAATTTACCTTCAGTTGGGAAGGAAATGACCACCACCAACTATGAAAGGCGTAATTTCAATATAAAAGACTGTAAATTAGGACTGAAGAACCTAATTTAGTTAGGCAATCAGTTAGGGAATGTCTTTGAGGAAGTGACATTTCAGCTTAAATCTAAAAGGATGAGTAGAAGTTAGTTTTGGGAGAACTGATACTGTCAGGTACGGCAGCATAAGATGAGGTTGAAAGAACAGGCAGAGGCCAGGCAGAAAACTGAGAACAATATACACCATATTAAGGATTTGGGGCTTTATACCAAGTACATTGGGAGGGGTTTTAAGAAGCAGCATAATCTGATTTAAAAGATGGCTCTGACTGACTATTTACTGAATGGATTAGAGATGGGAAAAAGGGGAAGCTACAAAATTAATTGCTACAGGCAATAATAGAGGCTTGGACTAGAGAAGAGGGAGATAAAAGAGGATGGATTTGGGATATTCTGAAAAGACTGCTTATGACAGGATTGATGATGAATTACGCATATAGAGGAAAGAGAAAAGTCACAAATATACATGATGAAAACAAGCAGCAGCTAATATTTACTCAATGTTTTATCATCTTAATAATCCTGTCAGGTACGTGTTATTATGCTTCCCACTTTATAAACGAAGAATAAAAGTGGCATGGTTCATTATGTGCTCACAGAACTAGTATAGTGTAGAACTGGGATTCAGACCCTGGCAGCAGGCCTTCTACAGGTGTAGATACCATTTACTGAGAAGTGGGAATATACTAGATGATGTTGACCTGGAAAGTAGATACACCAAACCTGTGATCCCTGTGATATCAAAGAAAAATGTATTCAGCATACAAGGCTAGACCTTAAAAGAGAATGATACTATAAATTAGAAAATCATTGTATATACTCTGTATTTGAAAACTGTGGGGATGATATGAACAATTTCATGGGAACGCATGTAAACAAATATTGCATTCATCAAATCTAAGATGCTGTCAATGGCAAATCACATCCTTATGTATCAATAATTGAGCACAAATGTTGCTGATTAATTTTAAGACACCATCAATTACAAGGCACATCCAGATTTTAGAAATGTTAAAATGAAAAAGATGGGCATCTTAGCATCATTGCAATGAGTTTAGTGCTCTAACAGAGACAAACAAGAAAGAGGATGTGGTAGGGAAAAGCTTTCCTAAGAATCTGATACATGAGCTAAGTAACCAAGCTAAGTGCAAACTGAGGTCTCCTTCCAAGTTTTCTAGTCCCTTCCAGAGTAACTTGGTACTTTCCTTTTTGTTTTTGTTGTTTCTTCCCCACAGCTTGTGCTGTGCTTCTCTTCCTAACAAGAATTAACTAACAGAGTTAGCAGCTTCTTTGGTCCCAGTATAGTTCAACGATAAAGTAGAAGAATTCAGTGATAGTGTTAAAAAAGCAAGGCTTTGAAGTTTAAGTCCAAGTACCATCAGTTATTTGCCACATGATCTTGGGCAAAATCTTTTTCCCTCTACAAGTGGCTTGAGGAATCAGTTCCCCAACCAGGGATTAAACTTGGGGCCCCAAAAGTAGAAGCACAGAGTCCTTACCACTGAACTGCCAGGGAATTCCCCATAGCCTCATTTTAGAATGACTGTTTTATTTAACCATTTTCTAATTTGGGCTTTTAGGAAATTGCTTTTAAAAAGAGTCATCACGTTAAGTTTTCTAAACATTAGTGTAAATGAATAAATGGAAATTCTTGGCCCTTATTTTAACTAGAAAACTAGTTTTAAAATGACAATGTCTTATGAAACTGAAACAGAATCACACACATAGCTGGCGGAGGGGTGGCATGGGAGGTTGGGGTTAGCAGATGTAAGCTTTTAAATATAGAATGGATAAACAACAAGGCCCTACTGTATACCATAGAGAACTATATTTAATATTGCTATGATAAACCATAATGGAAAAGAAAATATACATAAGAATGTGTGTGAGTGTATATGCATATATACATGTATAACTGAATCACTTTGCTATATAGCAGTAATTAACAACATTGTAAATCAACCATACTTTAATTTAAAAATAATTTTAAAAAGAAAAAAAGTCTCTAATTGAGATTTTAAAAACTGTTAATGATTTGCATGTATATATTTTACAGAGTGATGCATATGTGAGTAAATCATACATAAATACATACAAAATTAATTTTACTAACAAAAAACCCCAAGTCATATTTTACTTGGAATAGCCTTGAAGAGCATTCAAATTTCAAATGTCAGACTGTTCTTTCAAATCCCTTCAAAATAGTATAGAAAAATACTCATTATCATGTTCTTAAATTTTTGTGCCCTAATTCTACCTCCTGTTGGAAGTTAGAGCTAAGGATGAGAAAGATAAAATCTAACAAGAGAACTCCTGCAAAGGCCAGGTTCTTAAGTTGTCTATTTAAAGCTGACATTTTAGGAAAGCTCACTTATTATAGAAAAGAGGCAGCTGATGGTACATCAAACATTCTTAACAGTCACATCAATCATTCAGTTCGTTCAGTCGCTCAGTCGTGTCCGACTCTTTTCAACCCCATGAATCACAGCACGCCAGGCCTCCCTGTCCATCACCATCTCCCGGAGTTCACTCAGATTCATGACCATCGAGTCAGTGATGCCA
Organism: Capra hircus; assembly: GCF_001704415.2. NCBI lineage: Eukaryota > Metazoa > Chordata > Mammalia > Artiodactyla > Bovidae > Capra > Capra hircus. Next base: position 51,114,555 of record NC_030833.1, on the reverse strand, counting down.
TCCAGCCATCTCATCCTCTGTCATCCCCTTATCCTCCTGTCCCCAATCCGTCCCAGCATCAGAGTCTTTTCCAATCAGTCAACTCTTCGCATGAGGTGGCCAAAGTACTGGAGTTTAAGCTTTAGCATCATTCCTTCCAAAGAAATCCCAGGGCTGATCTCTTTCAGAATGGACTGGCTGGATCTCCTTGCAGTCCAAGGGACTCTCAAGAGTCTTCTCCAACACCACAGTTCAAAAGCATCAATTCTTTGACACTCAGCTTTCTTCACAGTCCAACTCTCACATCCATACATGACCACTGGAAAAACCATAGCCTTGACTAGACGGACCTTTTTTGGCAAACTAACATCTCTGCTTTTCAACATGCTATCTAGGTTGGTCACAACTTTCCTTCCAAGAAGCAAGCATCTTTTAATTTCACGGCTGCAGTCACAATTTTGGAGTGATTTTGGAGCCCCAAAAAATAAAGTCTGACACTGTTTTCACTGTTTCCCCATCTATTTCCCATGAAGTGATGGGACCAGATGCCATGATCTTCGTTTTCTGAATGTTGAACTTTAAGCCAACTTTTTCACTTTCTACATTCACATCAATCATTAGTTACTACTAAAAATGACACAAGTGCTTTGGTGAGAAGACTTACACATCCTAGAATTTTTAGGAGGGTCTTGAGAGTCCCTTAGATCGCAAGGAGATCTAACCAGTCCATCCTAAAGGAGATTAGTCCTGGGTTTTCACTGGAAGGACTGATATTGAAGCTGAAACTCCAATACTTTGGCCACCTGATGTGAAGAGCTGACTCATTTGAAAAGACCCTGATGCTGGGAAAGATTGAGGAGAGGAGGAAGAGAAGGGGATGACAGAGTATGAGATGGTTGGATGGCATCACTGACTCAATGGACATAAGTTTGGGTAGGCTCCAGGAGTTGTTGATGGACAGGGAGGTCTGGCGTGCTGCAGTTCATGGGGTTGCAAAGAGTCAGACATGACTGAGTGACTGAACTGAACTGAAATTTCTAATGTTCTATCCCTTTATCAAAATATATATCTGGTGGCTAACAAACACATGAAAAGACGCTCAACATCACTCATTATCAGAGAAATGCAAATCAAAACCACAATGAGGTACCACTTCATGCCAGTCAGAATGGCTGCTCTCTATAGCCATCCTGACTGTAGATACAAGCAATAAATGCTGGAGAGGATGTGGAGAAAAGGGAACCCTCTTACACTGCTGGTGGGAATGCAAACTAGTACAGCCACTATGGAGAACACTGTGGAGATTCCTTAAAAAACTGGAAATACAACTGCCTTATGACCCAGCAATCCCACTACTGGGCATACACACAGAGGAAACCAGAATTGAAAGAGACACATGTACCCCAGTGTTCATCGCAGCACTGTTTATAATAGCCAGGACACGGAAGCAACCTAGATGTCCATCAGCAGATGAATGGATACGAAAGCTGTGGTACATATATACAATGGAGTATTACTCAGTCATTAAAAAGAATACATTTGAATCAGTTCTAATGAGGTGGATGAAACTGGAGCCTATTATACAGAGTGAAGTAAGCCAGAAAGAAAAACACCAATACAGTATACTAACGCATATATATGGAATTTTAAAAGATGGTAACGATAATCCTGTATGTGAGATAGCAAAAGAAACAAAGATGTATCGAACAGTCTTTTGGACTCTGTGGGAGAGGGAGAGGGTGGGATAATTTGGGAGAATGGCATTGAAACATGTATAATATCATATATGAAATCAATCGCCAGTCCAGGTTCAATGCAGGATACAGGATGCTTGGGGCTGGTGCACTGGGATGACCCAGAGGGATGATACTGGGAGGGAGGTGGGAGTGGGGTTCAGGATGGGGAACACATGTATACCTGTGGCAGATTCATGTTGATGTATGGCAAAACCAATACAATATTGTAAAGTAACTAACCTCCAATTAAAATAAATAAATTTATATTAAAAAAATATGTATCTGGAAATATGCCTTATTACATTGTTTGGAAATATGTGACTGAAACTATGGTATATACGCACAGAGTGACCAACAAAAAACACAATATATACCCTCCCCTGCCTGGAAAAAGACAGACCTCAAATTTGAAAAAGGAAAAATTCTGAGATATCCTAAGGAGGTGAAAATATAAAACAAAATACTATAACCAGACATATCAAAACTGTACCTTTTTGCTCTAAGTCTATTCAGAGGCCAGTGTACTTTTACACACAAAAAATCAAAGACTACTTATACTTCTCCCTTTTGATTTAATTTACTCAAAGTTTTCCAGAAACTTCCCTGTTATCTGATTTATGCTTTCTCTACCATTACTGGAATTCTTATGTATCTACTTCAAGCATCACAGCCACATATGGAGTATTAAAAATAATTTAATGATTCTTATTTTAAAAAGAAATGCCAGGGCCAGTAATCTCTTCCTTTGCTCTTCTCTCCATTCTTTAAGAATTAATGCTGAACTACTGTCTTGTGAATTATACAAGTTGCTCAAGTCCATAAGATCCTCATAAGAGCCAATGTATTCCATGCTGATCAAAAGCAAAAGATCTCAAAGACAAAGCATTTAGAATCATTCATTGTAATTATTGTGTGTGTGTATACAAAAGCAAAACAAAGCAAAATAGTGCTTTGTAGGGAAAAATAAGATAAAGCAATGCATAAACTGTAAGATACCCATAAGGTTATTACCCAAATCAAACCACTATCACCCTATTAGAATACCTCCATTATGACTTTGGCAGGAAAGCATGTTACTTGCTGTTGGAGGGAGTATAAGTTGAGATAGTACTTTCTGGAGGGAAATTTAGCAATAATTATCAAAGTGCAAAATGCATAGTTTGATCCAGGAGCTTCACCTCATAGTAAAAATCATCCAAACAGACAAAGATACACATATAAAGATGTTTAGTTTTGCATAATTATGAAAAACAGAGATAACCTAAAGGCCCATCACAAAAGGAATGGTTCCTTGGAATGATACAGCCATGTTATCAGATACTACAGCTGTTAAAAAGAATGAGAGAGGGATTTCCCTGGTGGTCCAGTGGTGAAGAATATGCCTTGCCATGCAGGGAACATGAGTTTAATACCTGGTTGGAGAACTAAGATCCCATGTGTGGAGCAACTAAGCCCACATGCCTCAAGGAAAGATCTCAAATGACTTGAGTGTCACAACTAAGACCTGATGCACCCAAATGAATAAATGGTTTTGTTTGTTTGTTTTTTTTTTTAAAGAATGAGAGGACTTCCCTGGTGGTCCAGTGGTTAAGGCTCTGTGCTTTCACTGCAAAGGGTATAGGTTCAAATCCTGGCCAGGGAGCTAAGATCCCACATACTATAAGGCTAAAAAAAAAAAAGAAAAAAAAGAATGACATATGTATGACGTATGCTGACATCAAACAATGTTGTGTGAAAATAATAGAGTTTTTGAGTGAAAAATATATGTGGCAGAAGTATGCCCAAGAGATCCCATAATACTATATATGCATAGAAAATAAACTAAAAGAATACACACCAAGCTCTTAATAGTAGTTATCTCTAGGGGTGGGTTGTCACCTTTTTTTTTTCACATTGTTCTAAATTTTTACAATAATTTTTCAACTTTTTTTTAATTTTAAAGATAACTGCTTTATAATGTTGTGTTGGTTTCTGCCATACAACATGAATCAGTCATAATTTTATATATATATATATAAATTTACATATATATCCCCTCCCTCTTGAGCCTCCCCTCCTACTCTCCCTAATTTTTCAACTTTTTAGAGGAAAAAAAATGCTGTTTTACTCAGCTTCTTATGCATTTCAAGAGAGATTAAATGACACTTTTCTCCCCCACTACATATAAGCATCTTCTTTTTTTTAAGGTCATTTTAACTTATTTATTTTTGGTTGCCCTGGGTGTTCAGTGCTGTGCACCAGCTTTCTCTAATTGCGGTGAGGCAGGGCTACTCTTTGTTGAGATGCATGGGCTTCTCATTGCACTGGTTTTTCTTGTCATGGAGCACAGGTTCTAGGCACACAGGGTTCAGTAGTTGCAACATGTGGGCTCAGTAGTTGTGGTGCATGGGTTTAGATGTCCTCTTCCTGGATCAGGGACCAAACCTGTGTCCCCTGCACTGTCAAGCAGATTCTTATTCACTGCACCACAAGGGAAGTTCTTCTGTTTTGTTTTGTTTTTTTTTTAATTAAAAAATTTTACAAGACAAGGAAAGGCTGAGGAACTGTCACAGATTGAAGTACACACACACACACACACACACACACACACAAAGGGGGTACAACAACTAAATCTGGGATCCCAGATTGGATCCTTGGACAGGAAGGGATCCCAGACTGGACCCTAGGGCAGGAAAACAACAGTGAAAAACTGAATGGTAAAATCTAAATTAGGTCAGTAGCTTAGTTTACAATATTGTATCAATGTTCCTCTCCTTATTTTGATAACTGTAAAGAGTCAGACACGACTGAGCGACTGAACTGAACTGAACTGTACTATAATTAAAGTGAAAGTCGCTTAGTCGTGTCCAACTCTTTGCGACCCCATGGACTATACAGTCCATGGAATTCTCCAGGCCAGAATACTGGAGTGGGTAGCCTTTCCCTTCTCCAGGGGATCTTCCCAACCCAGGGATCAAACTGGGGCCTCCTGCATTGCAAGCAGATTCTTTACCAAATGAGCTATAACTATGGTTATGTAAATTGTAAATAATAAGGGAAATTAAGTGAAGGATTTATGAGAACTGTCTGTACTAATTTGGCAAATTTTCTATAAGACTAAATTATTTCAGAATAAAAAATAATGAAAAATATTTTTTTACATATTCTAAAACTTAATTCACAATTTTCCTTCCCAAGCTTCCTTCTTTTTATGTCCCCTTTATTTATTAATGGAATTATTAGTCTCCTAGTCACCAGGCTCATTCTGACTCCCCTTTTTCTTCACCTCGTCAGACAACCAAAATAATATATTCTACCCCAATACCTATTTGTTGTTGTTGTGTAGTCACTAAGTTGTGGCTGACTATTTTGTGACCCCCATGGACTATAGCCTGCAAGCCTTCTCTGTCCGTGGGATTTCCCAGGCAAGAATTCTGAAGTAGGTTGCCATTTCCTTCTCCAGGGGATCTTTCTGACCCAAGGATTGAACCCTGCTTGGCAGACAGATTCTTTACCACTGAGTCACCTAGGAAGCCCCCAGTAACTATTACCTCAGAAACCTATTACAGTTCAACTATAATTGCTTCCTAATACTCTACGAATTACTTGCGTAACAGTCTTCTAAAAGCACAGTTTGATTTATTTCATTTTTCTGTTTAGAAAATGTCAGTGGCTCCTTATTACTTATTAAAGACCAAATTCAACCAATGAAGGTCTTTTCATTTTCTAGTCCTAACCCTACTTTTTCAATAGGGCTCCCATTCACAAACATGTCCAATAATTCTCCAAAGAATGCCCTTGGGTTTTCTAAAACACGTTCGGGAGATCTGTGAAGTCAAAAGTAATTTCATAATAAGACTAAAATATTTGTATTTTTCACTCTCAATTATCTCATGGGTATACAGTAGAATTTTCCAGGTTAAAGATAAGTAATACTGTGACAGACTGAATGCATGAGATGTGAGAATTCAACTATCATTTATAAGCCTGACTATAATGAGATCTGAACATGTATAAAACAGTGGCACTTTATTTTTGTTGTTGCTGTTTTGGAATATATAGTTGTTTTAATAAAAATGTTATTTATGTTAATACAGAATCCTCAGTTCAGTTCAGTCGCTCAGTCATGTCCGACTCTTCATGACCCCATGAACCACAGCACTCCAGGCCTCCCTGTCCATCACCAACTCCCGAAGTTCACCCAAACTCATGTCCACTGAGTCGGCGATGCCATCCAACCATCTCATCTTCTGTTGTCCCCTTCTCCTCCTGCCCTCAATCTTTCCCAGCATCAGAGTCTTTTCAAATGAGTCAGCTCTTCGCATCAGGTGGCCAAAGTACTGAAGTTTCAGCTTCAACATCAGTCCTTCCAGTGAACACTCAGGACTGATTTCCTTAGGATGGACTGGTTGGATCTCCTTGCCGTCCAAGGGACTCTCAAGAGTCCTCCAACACCACAGTTCAAAGTCATCAATTCTTCGGCACTAAGCTTTCTTTATGGTCTAATTCTCACATCCATACATGACCACTGGAAAAACCATAGCCTTGACTAGACAGACCTTTGTTGGCAAAGTAATGTCTCTGCTTTTTAATATGCTGTCTAGGTTGGTCATAACTTTGCTTTCCAAGGAGTAAGCATCTTTTAATTTCATGGCTGCAATCACCATCTGCAGTGATTTTTGAGCCAAAAAAAAAATAAAGTCTGACACTGTTTCCCCATCTGTTTGCCATGAAGTGATGGGACCGGATGCCATGATCTTAGTTTTCTGAATGTTGAGCTTTAAGCCAACTTTTCACTCTCCTGTTTCACTTTCCTCAAGAGACTCTTTAGTTCCTCTTCACTTTCTGCCATAAGGGTGGTGTCATCTGCATATCTGAGGTTATTGATATTTCTCCCGGCAATCTTGCTTCCAGCCTGTGCTTCCTCCAGCCCAGTGTTTCTCATGATGTACTCTGCATATAAGTTAAATAAGCAGAGTGACAATATACAGCCTTGATGCACTCCTTTTCCTATTTGGAACCAGTCTATTGTTCCATGTCCAGTTCTAACTGGATGACTTTATTGTTATTTTAAAATTGCTAAATATTTTTCTATTTCTGTTTTAATTTCTCACATGGTAAACAGCAATAGATACAGCCTATACAAACAAAAGCTCATTGAGGCACTCAATGCTTTTAATATAAGGGGGTCCTGAGACCAAAAATTTGAGAATCATGTAGTCAGGTCTGGCCTGAGTACCTGGGTGTTTGCTGAACATGGCTAAGTTTTCTGGCCTTCAAAATTTTCCCTCTCCTAAAACAACCTTCCGTCTATCTCCCTATGCCCAAATTTGAACCCTTCTTCTTAACAGTAACAGTGCTGTCTTCTCAATGGGCACTTTAAAAACAAGACATTTAGAATCAGATCTGGCCTTACTACTGACCCTTACTAGCTATGTGACCTTCGGCAACTCCCTTAACCCCTTGCTCAAAGGCCTCATATGAGGACATCACTGGAAGAACTACGCTGCTGCTGCTGCTAAGTCACTTCAGTCGTATCTGACTCTGTGCAACTCTATAGATGGCAGCCCACCAGGCTCCACCGTCCCTGGGAGTCTCCAGGCAAGAACACTGGAGTGGGTTGCCATTTCCTTCTCCAATGCATGAAAGTGAAAAGTGAAAGTAAAGTCGCTCAGTCGTGTCCAACTCTTTGCAACCCCATGGACTACAGCCTCCCAGGCTCCTCCGTCCATGGGATTTTCCAGGTAAGGGTACTGGAGTGGGTGCCATATTGAGAATTAAATGAAAACATGTAAGTGAAGTAGCTTAATGCCTAGCATGTATAATAGAACCTCAAGAAATACTAATTTTCTCCTTCCCTCTTCTCTTCTACCAGAACCTTATTTTAAAACTAGGAATTTTTTTGCATTTATTCATGATCTCCTCCACTATACGTAGCACAATGCCTTTCACATAATGTGCTTGATATTGTTTGAGTTAATACGGTTGAAGAAACAGTGTGATCAGCAGAGCATAGATCTCTCAAATTTCTACTTTTTTTTTTCAAAATGCAAATAATTAGATTTGACAACAGAACCAGAATCAATACTCCCTTATGTAGATTGCATATAATAATTTAAAAAAATATCTTAAAAACAGGTGTTAGAGAACAGTGCAGGTCACTTAAAAAGGCAGGGGCAAGCCTTTTAAATAACATATAACAACATCTAGAAGTGCATCTCTAAACAATATTCATCATTAACGTATCAAAAACATATGCTGCCATGACAACTATTTTCAATTTATAGAATGTATAAGATTCTAGCAAAGTGTCTAAAGGCACACAAAATTTTTGTTAGATATTTTTTGTTGTGGTTCTTCTCATTTGGAAAACCTCAAAAGTTTAAATATTCCATCCTTATTATTTATTTAAGATGCTGCTGACCTACTTTCCGAACATAGCTTTGGGCTGCCTTTCCAAGATGAGTTAGGGTTTTGTGCTGAGCTGACCTAGTCTCAAAGTTAAGCTGTCTACCAGTCACCAGTGATCCTTGGTGGTGGAGATACCCACAGACAGAGCTGCAGTCTGTGGCACTGACAGAGGTTTTTTTTTTTTCTTACTTGTACCAAGTTCAATTTAACCAGCTGAACTAAGCCTAGCAGGAATGAAACACTTCCATATCCTTCCTAATAGGGGTCATGATTCTGATTTTACATTCTTGTCCCAACTCCACTCCCAATGTTTTCAAGATTTCTTTTAATGGTATAAGATTATGATGTTAATTAAAAAAAATCCTCACAAGTCATTGGTCAGGCACATTTGCTGATGATTAAAACCAGGGCATGAAATTTGAGGAGAACTTATTTGTGAAGAAAAGTAACTTCATTAGATATAGCTTAAAAGATATATGAAAGAGGTCCTCTGGAACCTTACATGTCTCCAGGAAAATACATATGAGACTAGCTACAGGCCTCAAGGGTCACCTCCTCAATGTGTGAATTAAAGTTTAGATCACTCAAGGGAGTCCTGGAAAGTTTCTTCAGGACAGAAAGTGTGATCTAGAAAGGAACTGGTATAAAATATCTTGGCTGACACAAACTTCTTTCTAGATAAAAAATAAACTCAAATGTGAAACATTAAAAAAGTTATAAGAGCTAGGAAATTCTGAACAGCCACACGAATCACCTCAGAGTTTTGTTTTCTTTTCTCATTCCACTTCTTTAAAATTGTGGCACATCACAATATTTGAACACAAATAATGCTCATTTGTTAAAAATGTGGATTGCTGGCACACAGAAAAAGGTAATGGTTTTTCTAATTTGCCAGTTACTAAACACAGCACTCAGGGTTGCTGCATTTTGTCCCATAGGCCATGTGCACCAACTCTAAGTGGCACCATTCACATAGATTTCAGTGTGAATGGTGTTCCCCAGGGCTCTACAAAACTTCACTACAGAAAGCTGCATGTTTAAAAAATGGAAAGCATATCTTTTAAACCCAACTTAGGATATGATCTATTTTGAATAAACAAATAACACTTTTGATGTAGAAGCAAAAGCGATGGTGTTTGACATCTGAGTGGTACTACTAGCACTTACTGTAACTTCAACAATGTACTGAAAATGGAAAGAAAATAGCAAGCTTGGAATTCAAAAATTAAAAGTGAAGACAGTGACATTCTAGTGGAGGGAAAAGTTTTTTTTTGATAAGCGCTGCCAGGTCAACTGGGGGAAAAAAAATGTAGGAGAAAAAAAACCAAACCAAAACAAAACAAAACTTGATCTCCTCCACTTCAAACTTATCAAAAAAAGTCAACCAATTCTACATAGATCATAGATTTAAATATGGAAGGTAAAGTAGTAGTGCTTTAAAAAGAAAACATAAAATGTATTCATGACCTTGGGGGAGATAGACATTTCTTAAATAAGACACACAGAGCATTAACTATAAGAGAAAAGGAGAAAAACATGAACTTGATTAAAATAAAGAACATCTATCTGTTCAGAGAAAAGACACATTAAAAGTGTGAAAAGGTAAACCATGAAATAAAAGATATTTGTAATACATATATCTGAAAAAAGGCTTGAATCTAGAACATGTTAATATATATATATTCCTACAGATCAATTTTTCAAAGACAGACAAATAAGCACGTTACAAAAGAGAGTACCAACTGGCCGACATGCACCAGCTTCATTTGTCATCGAGGAAATGCAAATTAAAACCAAAATGCTATGTCACTATAACCCTCAAAGGATGGTGAAACTATAAGAAAAGTACAAGTGATAGTAAAGATGTGAAGCAACTGGAACTCTCACATGCCACTAGCAAAAAAGTCTGACAGTGACCATCAAAGGTGAACACAGGAATACACCAATGATCCAGAATTCTACTGCTAGCTACACAGAGAGAAGCCATATAATGTAAAAGATGGTGTAAAAGATCAAATAACGAGACTATATGTATAGCTGTAAGTCTATATATGAAGAGAACTCGCTATAGTTAACACATTGTGTATACATATATTTTGTGTGTGTATCTTTCAATTTCATTTCTGGTGGCTTTTTAAATTGAAAACTGATACATAGTTTCAACTTTTGTCTTCTTTGAGACAAAGTAAGCTTAAAACAAACTAATGTTATATTTAAACAGAGACTATGCAATAAATATCAAAGGGGTGAATGCATACCCCAAAATAGTCCATGTCAATGAAGCAGTTTTCTATTCCAATCTGACACTGAAATTAAAAAAATAATAATAATAATTAGGGTATTTAAATTTCAAAAAAAAAATACAAGATACAGTAATGAAAAGCAGATTACAAGACACTGTTCCTGTACTATGACTAGCACTATAAAAGCACTATGAATCCACAAAAACATGTACTTAATCAATTTATATAGCTTTACATGGCTAAGCACCTCTACTTTAGTTCAGATTTGTACATCCAACCAGACACAAAGAAAAGTACTGAGAGGCCTGAAACTGAATTTTAAATTGGCACAGATGGCATGTTTATAACATCCCTACAATATGCTGACTGTTCTCCATAAAACCAACATAGACACAGTCCCTGCCTCGAGGGGACTTAAAATCTAAAAGTAGATGAGGCAGCCTAATTCAAAGAGAGTAAACAAATAAAAGGAAACAAAGGAGGGAATGTAAGAGAAGAGAAGCCTCATTAATCTCTCAGCTCCCAGGAGGCTAAGAGCCCAATCTGAACAGTGGAGAAGGAAAGCTGACCAGTCAGAGTTTCCTTATTTACCATCATCCTTAATATGACAGGATGCAGTAAATATTCTCCAACAAATTGTGCTGACCAGACTGAAAATGCTTTGTTGTTCTCTAGTCTCAACATTCAGAAGGTCTCAATCTCCATAACAGATAAAATATATATCCCAATGGGTATGCGTAAAAGACATTAGCAGCCCATGCACAGGAACTGATTTACAGTCCAAAATCTAAATTACTGAATCCAAAGCATATGAAACTGTTATTTAAAAAATCCTGGCTCAACAGGCAATTAATTAAGGTGACAACCATCTTTATCTCAAAACTCCTAAAACAAAACAGCAATTCTTACTGGATTGCATTTTTTATGTTGTCTCTAAAAGGATATATGAGCTATATTTGGTTTGTCTGTAAATAAACAATTCATGGGCTTACAGTTCAGACTCTGATCTCCTTATCCAGCTGACTAGAGCTATTTCAATAAGGAGATGTCAAACAATTCTCAGAAATGTCTCTGAATACAGAACCTCTCTAAGCCCTTGCATTTAAAAGAAAAGAAAAAAAAAGTATTTTAGACCATGAAGATTCCTTCTGGAAGACTTCAAAATCCTGATGACATCCAACTAATTAAGTTAGAAGAACCAAATTCACTTCAATAAAAAGGTCCTGGCTGCTTCACTGTCTTTTTGGATAAGGTATCTCTGGCAAAGACTGTCTATTAAAAATGATATCGCAGCCAAATTCCACACAAAAAGATGATGAAGAAAGAAATGACACTATTGACTTTGCTGCATCAAAGTAATATTTACTGAGTCTGAACTATAAAGAGCACAATTTAGAATAAATGTTGGAGGTCACTTAGGGCTATTATCTAGCCAGTGTCTCAGATCTGTAACCACTTTCCCCCAGTGCTCTCTACAGTACCACAATATGATGGCTTTCAATTTCCCAAAATGTTATTTTGCCTCTAGTTTAAAACATGACTTCCATTTAAAGAAAAGACTTAATGATCTCCTGTTATACATAATATTTCCCTGGTAGCTCAGCTGGTAAAGAATCTGCCTGCAATGAGGAGACCTCAGTTCAATTCCTGGGTCAGGAAGATCCACTGGAGTAGGGATAGGTTACCCACTCCAGTATTATTGGGCTTCCCTGGTGGCTCAGCTGGTAAAGAATCCACCTGCAATGTGGGAGACCTGAGTTGGGAAGATCCCCTGAAGGGAACAGCTACCCACTCCAGTATTCTGGCCTGAAGAATTCCACAGACAGCGGAGCCTTGCAGGCTCCAGTCCACGGGGCCGCAAGAGTGGGACATGACTGAGCAAATTTCACTTCATACATAATATTTCCTCAGGAAAATCTCCTGGAGAAGGGAATGGCAACCCACTCCAGCATTCTCAACTGGGAAATCCAATGGACAGAGGAACCTGGCAGGCTACAGTCCATGGGGTCCCAAGAATCAGACACAACTTAGTGACTAAACCACCACCATACATATTTCCACCATAGGACTTACATATATAAAAATATATCTTGACATATTGAAGGTATCCCAGTAAAAACTGTGAGTCCACCTTATGAAGATTATGGTAAAAATGCACTTATTCCAGTAACTTGAACTCTAAACCTTGGGATCACCATGATTCCTTCCTTCCTGCGTGCCCCATGCCCCTCTACACTAACCAGTACCAGGTTGTTCAGATTCCCCTTTAGTCCAAATCCTCCCAATGAAAGGGTCCCAGGAGGAGACCCATCATGTAGAAAAACTGAGTTCCAAAGGGCAGAAGAGTCTGAGAAAAGTCAGAGAGACATTTCAGAATAACAAGCCAAAGGTCTGAACCAGGGAGACACTATTAAAGAATCTGGGATCAGACTGGGCAATAGACCAAAGAGTCTGTAGAGACTCTAAGGCGCAGAGCCTGAGATGTGACTAGAAGGGCCAAGCACAGGGAGGTGTGGTGGGTCAGACTAACTCAAAAAGGCCAGGTGGTACAATCAGCCTACAACTTTTCGCATATATCCCTCTCTCCAAATGTCCTTTGCCATCAGGCTAGCTCAGACCCTCCTGGACCTCACATGAACAAGCGCAATAATGTCTTAACTAACCTATTTCTCTACCAACACTCTTGAGGATCTGTCCCCTCTCTAGCCCCACATGTGCAACAACTTTCCCCTAACCATTCTCTGTATCAGTCATAATGACTTTCACTTCCCCAAAATGTTGTCTTGTCTCTAGTTTCAAACATGATTTCCCTTTAGACAGAAGACTCTTAATCACGCCCCCCACCACACACACATGCAATCACTTTGTTGCATCTTAAATACCATTTCCTTAAGGGGGCTTTCCCTGAACCCTCCAAAGAGTCCCTGCTATATTTGCATGGCACTCTATACATCCCTTTTTGTGACAAATCTATAAACGGTAAAGAATCTTGTGTTCTATGAGGGCAAGAATGTATATCTAGCAATAGGATTAAGAATGTTACTTCCTTACTTAAAAACCTTCAATGGTATCCCCCAACTTCTGCATTAAGAACACATTTGTCAGCATGGTGGCTCAGACAGTAAAGAATCCACCTGCAATGCAGGAGACCTGGGTTCGATCCCTGTGTCGGGAAGATCCCCTGGAGAAGGGAATGGCATCCATTCCAGTATTCCTGCCTGGAGAATCCCATGGGCAGAGGAGCCTAGTGGGCTACAGCCCATGGAATTGCAGAGTCAGACACAACTGAGCGACTAACACTTGTCAATACAGGTATTTAAGGCCCTCCACAGTATGAAGTGCTAAGTTCGTACTATTTTCTGACCCCACAAAACAGGATTATCTGTTCCTTTCCAAATAAGTCATGCACTTTCTAGTGCTAGCATTTCTGTAACTTCCTCTACAAACCTGGTTTCCATGTCTTTGCTACCCAACACCATCATTCCATTCTTTTTTTTTTTTTTTTTAATATTTACTTATTTATCTGGCTCTTCTCAGTCTTAGTTGTGGCATGTGGGATCTAGTTCCCTGACCAGGGAATGAACCTGGGCCCCATGCATTGGGAACATGGATTCTTAGCCACTGGACCACCAGGGAAATCCCATTCTACTCTTTTTTGGTCTGCAGTTTCTGAATTTTCTATAATAAACATGGATTTCTTTTATAATAGAAAAAAAAAATGCTACCCAATCTTCCAAACCTATATCTAATTCCATCTTCTCCATAGAATTTTTCCTGATTTCCCCCAAATAAATTTGGCCTCTCCCACCTTTGACTCCCTTTATGCTCAAGTATGGTGTATTTTCCTTAGTATCCGAGTTATTGTGATACATCTCATATCTTTATTAGTTTAAAAGTTCTCAGATAATGTTGCTTATACCTTGCTTTCCCATACATCTTATCATATTTTGCATATGCCTTATATACATAAGTGAAAGTGAAGTCGCTCAGTCGTGTCCAACTCTTTGCGACCCGTGGACTGTAGCCCAGCAAGCTCCTCCGTCCATGGGATTCTCCAGGCAAGAATACTGGAGTGGGTTGCCATTTCCTTCTCCAATACATAAGGTGCTCCATAAATGCATTAATTTGAATCTAAAAAATCTACTATATGTAAAGCAGTTGTCTAAATATATGGATAATCTTTTTTTTTTTTTTTTTGGTTGTACTGGGTCTTTGTTGCTGTTCACAGGCTTTCTCCAGTTGCGGTGAGCAGGGACTACTCTCTACTTGCAGTGCATGATGGGCTCCTCATTGCAGTGGCTTCTCTTCCTGTGGATCACACGCTCTAGGTACAGGGGCTTCAGTGGTTGCAGCTTGTGGGCTCAGTAGTTGTGGCACACAGGCTTAGCTGCTCTGTGGCATGTGAAATCTTTCCAGACCAGGGATTGAATCCATGTCCCTTGCATTAGTAAGAGGATTCTTATCCACTGTACCACCAGGGAAGTCCTAAAATTATCTTTAAAGTACAAAAGATACCTGTGAAACAGATGGGTACTAAATGGAATGAGAAAATCACATTGTTACCAGTATAAAAAGAGAAATAAATCTCATTTACATCTCAAATAAATGCTCTTTAATCAAAAGGTAATATATCTTTAGAGACTCATTAATTTTATATTATACACAAAGCTAAACATTCAGAAAACTAAGATCATGGCATCTGGTCTCATCACTTCATGGGAAATAGATGGGGAAACAGTGGAAACAGTGTCAGACTTTATTTTGGGGGGCTCCAAAATCACTGCAGATGGTGACTGCAGCCATGAAATTAAAAGACACTTACTCCTTGGAAGGAAAGTTATGACCAACCGAGACAGCATATTCAAAAGCAGAGACATTAGTTTGCCAACAAAGGTCCGTCTAGTCAAGGCTATGGTTTTTCCAGTGGTCATGTATGGATGTGAGGGTTGGACAGTGAAGAAAGCTGAGCACCGAAGAACTGATACTTTTGAACTGTGGTGTTTGAGAAAACTCTTGAGAGTCCCTTGGACTGCAAGGAGATCCAACCAGTCCATCCTAAAGGAGATCAGTCCTGGGTGTTCATTGGAGGGACTGATGCTGAAGCTGAAACTCCAATACTTTGGCCACCTCATGTGAAGAGTTGACTCACTGGAAAAGACCGTGATGCTGGGAGGGATTGGGGGCAGGAGGAGAAGGGGACGACAAAGGATGAGATGGCTGGAAGACATTACCGACTCGATGGGACATGAGTGTGAGTGAACTCCAAGAGTTGGTGATGGACAGGGAGGCCTAGTGTGCTGTGATTCATGGGGTTTCAAAGTCGGACACGACTGAGCAACTGAACTGAACTGAAGATACCCACATTCATTCCAATTCTGACAATTTAAAACAGAATTTTAATTCCAGTTTCATGTAGCAGCAAAACAGTGCCACTGCTCCGTATTTACTTTTATGGCCATTTTTGCTGTTTACAGGACAAAAGGAAAACAGCACATGACATCAGTTACATGTGCTAAAAATTATAAGTCAGAAAAGGCCACAGTAGTTACCTAGTTCAACCCACTAAATTTCTAGATAAAGAAAATAAGGACTATGAGTTTCTTGGCCAAGGTCACAAAGCCAAAGCCAGGACAAAGGCTCAGACCATCTGACTTCCACTTCAGCACTCTTCCTACTGCAAAACAATACTCATCTCAAGGTTGTAATAACTAGAGCACATTATTTTCATTTGACACTGAAGCCAACAATGCTCCAGTATTGAATTAAGGCCATTTGCACATTTTCAGTCATGCTTAAGAGAAATCTAAGTGTGACAAATGAAGGAATGAAAAGGAATTCTTATTATCTTTTCCCAGAAGGCTTGTCCCTTATAAACGGATAGAAATGAACACTACTTCACAAGCTTTGAGAGCGTCTGTGTTCAGACACTCTGAAAAGCAAGAAAAACATGATAGGAAATTACATACATAATAGAATTTTGACACATGATGGAACATGCAACACAGAGCATTTTAAATGCTTCATTATCAAATGTTATCATTTATTTCATAGTAACAAAGAAAGATATGCTTCAGGGAAAAAGAAAAAAAGGCAGCAGCCTATTTCTCAAAGCCTACTTAAAACACAAACCTATCTACCAATATTTACATTTTTAGTTTCATCCCTAATAACTGGCACATAGTAGGCATTAATAAGCATTTTCATAATAAGGTAAGTAATCTCTTAGTATCACCCAGTACTATTCTTGAATACAGCAGCTGTATGCATTGACAGTTTGTATCAAACAGAAATGTTCCAAGACTAGAACATTTTACGTGTCGTGTACATGTATGTCTGTATGTGTGCCTGTATGTATATAGGTTCATTTGCTTTCTCTCTATATATGTGTACACATATAGGTATATGTATGAACATATGGTAGGCTTCCCAGGTGGTTCAGTGGTAAAGAATCAGCTTGCCAATGCAGGAGACAGGAGATATAGGTTCAATCCCTGGGTCAAGAAGATCCCCTGGAGAAGGAAATACCAGCAATCCACGCCATTATTCTCACCTGCGTAATGCCATGGACAGAGGAGTCTGACGGGCTAAAGTCCAAGGGGTCACAAAGACTGAGCAACTGAGCATGCATGCATGCATAAATATACGGCATGTATTTCTGACAACAGTGATCTTACCTAAAGATCTTATGCTATGGGACAGTGATTCTGAAACTTTCATTACAGCAATTACTAATAAAAAAAAAAAAGGATTATACACCACAAGCTAGTACACATAACACACATGCACAGGAACACATATAAATAACTAAAACTAAGGTCTCATGAAACACCATTACTATATCCAAAGCACTAATATTATCTGTCCTATTTTTAAAACTGCTGTTTGTGATCCACTAAACTGATTTTGTCATCCCTGTTCTGAAAGCTCATAAAAGTGCAAGAAAAAACTAAAATATCAGCAAGGTGCATTCAATCCTTAGACCACAGCCTAGAAGCCAACCAGACACTGGCAAAATGAAGACTAGAAATCCCGGGTAGCTCAGACAGTAAAGAGCCCATCTGCAATGCAGGAGACAGGGGTTCAATCCCTGGGTCATCAGGAAGATTCCCTGGAGAAGGAAATAGCAACACCCCACTCCAGTATTCTTGCCTGGAGAATCCCATGGACAGAGGAGCCTAGTGGGCTATAGTCCATAGGGTCACAGAGTCAGACACAACTGAGCAACTAAACAAAAGATGCCAACCAGAGATGGGCAAAATTAAGACTAGAAATCACTAAACACTATTCATTCCAAAATCTATGTTGAATGCCAGAAGGATGTTATTACTGTGTAAGTAAAAAATAAAGACCGTATTCTTGACCGTAAAACAGGTCAAAAATTTTAAAGGCATCAAATTATAACACATATTATGATCACAATGGAATTAAGTTAGAAATCAGTAACAGAAAGCTCTGTAACATGCCAATTATTTGGAAAATAAATCGTGCTTTTTAAATAACTCAAGGACCAAAAAGGAAATCAAAAGGTAAATTAGAAAGTATTTTTAACTAAATGAAAATACAACATATTAAAACATGGGGGAAGCAAAAAAACACCCTCAAGAGTTTTACGGGTGTAGAGAAGAACAACAGGCCCAGGTCACCACCTCAGCTGGGTTCCCTCTCAGTTCAGTTCAGTCGCTCAGTCGTGTCTGACTCTTTGTGACCCCATGGACTACAGCACGCCAGGCTTCCCTGTCCATCACCAGCTCCTGGAGCTTACTCAAACTCATGTCCATTGAGTCAGTGATGCCCTAGAGCAATCCAAACTGCTCACAGAAGGAGGGTGGCAACCTGGAGGGAAAACCATTGGGTTAATTTTACTGCTAATAAAGGAGAAGGAATCAACCCCCACCTCGCCCCAGATAGAAAGGCTTTCCTAAATCTGAAAAGAAAGTAGGAATCTAATAAGCTGTCAGTGAAGGAGAAGAACCATGCAAACAGGATAATATGAATACAGAAGAGTGGGGACAACATCCAGGAAAAGGCAAGACAGGAAGCTCCAGAGCATGGTGGTGATCTGACCCAGTGGTAGATGAAGTGTGTCATGGTGGTTTCCTCCCCATACCGAGGACAGCTCCTGGAACACAGGAGCCTATCTATCACTACTGTCTAATGTAAGTAAACTGAACCTTCAGATTCTGCCCAGAACCAAGATAAATTTGGGGGAAAAAACCCTCAGCTTCTCAGAGGCCATACAGACCAACAAAAATAGAAACTGTCTTGCCTTCAATTGTTCTGAGGTGCCCTGAGGGTCCCTCAATACCCAAACCTACAAATCTGGATTATATTAAATATTCCAGTTTTTGTGTTTTTTTTAAGATTTATTTATTTTGGCTGTGGTGAGTCTTTGTTGCTGTGAGTGGACTTTCTCCAGTGGCAGTGAGTAGGGGCTACTCTTCATTGTGGTGCATGGGCTTCTCATTATGGTGGTTTCTTCTGTTGCGGGCACTGGCTCTAGGTGCATGGGCTTCAGTAGTTGTGGCAAATGGGCTTAGTTGCTCCAAGGCATGTGGGATCTTCCTGGACTAGACAGATTCTTAATCACTGGGCCACCAGGGAAACCCTGTTTCAGTATTGTTTAAGCCAGCATACAGGGTTAAGAGAAGACAGGATAAGTGTTTAAATACTTATTTTTAATTAAACATATTCTCAATTTATCCAGTGTTTAAAAAGGGGGAGGAGGAGCCAATTCATTATAGACAACCATTAGCTCAGTTTGATGGAAAGTATTACTAACTGATCATTCTGATTAGTGGGGTTCATTAAATATGTTTTCTACATGTATTTCGGGGAACTAAAATGAATAAGGACGCTACTTTGCTTTGCTGGAGGCAATCCCACATCCTGCTAGGTTTAGTTTTTATATGGGCCTGGCTTCCTAAAATAGGCATAAACTGCCATATTTAGATCTATGCTATTTATTTCCACAGAGAAGGAACCTCAGAACTTTTAAAGTAGGATAGGTTATCTAATCTTTTTACACCTTTGTTGTGATAAAAGAAGAAAAATACATGATCCTGGAGGCAAAAGAAAGACTGAACTTAATTACAAAGATTTAAAAGCAGAAAAATTCATAGTGTCCTTTTAGAAAAAGAACAGTTTTTTCCTTTCATCTCAAGGCAAAGCATTTATCTACCAACAAGCACAAATATTGTGTTCCTTCTTTTTAAAACCTTTTCAGTCATATCCTTTTTAGTGGAAAAAACCTGGAGTCTTAATCTTATAATCTGAAAATCTTTCTAATATATCTGAACTGTTGACTACTTTTAAAAGTCATTATAGGAACTAATAGCTAGATTAATTCATAAACCATTTTCTCAAAAAAAAAAAACTTCACAATGAAATTTTCTTTTGACAGAACATTTATGAATTACAACCATTTTTTCCTAAATCCTTTCAGAGGGGAAAAATTTAAAGTGATAGAACAAAGATAACAAAGTTTTATTATTCTTTTACCATGTTAACTGATCTAGTGCACATCACTTTAAAGCAGAAATTTACAATGCATAGTCAACACACTGAATGATGTGTCTATGAAGATGATTAAATATGCCAAGGTATTAATTATAATACCACTTTACATTTGTATAGAATGTTTCAGTTTGCAAAACATGCCCATAAATTCATTTGACTCTATGTCCTTCAATTTAAGTACAACAGAAGATGTGAGTCCATCTGGATATACCGAAATAGTTAAGAGCAGGGATTCTGGAGCCAACTGCCTGGTTTGGACTCCTAGCACTGCCACTTACAATTACAGAATGTGATTTTGAGTACATTACTCAAAATCTTTGGGCCTTAGTTTCATCATCTGTAAAACAGGGATAATAATCATTTCTACCTCGTGGGTCCACTGATGATTAAATCAACTAATATATGTCAAGCACTTAATCCAGTGTTTAGCAAAGAGTAACCATTATATGTCATACATGCCAATTTTACTTATCAGCAGCATAATTGTATGGATAGGGAAACAAGCTAGTAAGTCACAGAGCCAGGAATAGAAACCATAGCTTCTTCTCCCATTTGATGTTTCATCCACAAAAGGCTGGGGTTTTGTTGTTGTTGGGGTTTTGTTGTTGTTGGGGTTTTGTTGTTGTTGGGGTTTTGTTGTTGTTGCAATTTTGAAGTATCAGAAGGTTTTCCAGACTGACAAAAAGTAGTGCAATGTGAAATTATACAAATCAAAAAATTCAACAGCTCAAAACACTTACAAAGTTGTATTTTAATCTATATTATATATATACATTTTAAGTTAAACTGAAATTAAATTAAAAATATAAATATTCCATTTTGTCGACAGACGTATACACTGAGGAACAGTCATCTGTGTTGCTATATTTGCAAAGCAAAACTCAAATCTAGAAGGAAAATACTAAGATGATAACTGTGTTAGAATTTCCTTTTTTTTTTTTTTCTGGTTTTCAAGACATTTAGGACTATGATATTTGCAATTTAAAAAATGATTTCCAAAATATGTTTACAGAAATCGGTATTCATAGAGAAAGTGAAGTCACTCAGTTGTGTCCAACTCTTTGTGACCCCATGGAATGTACCCTGCCAGGCTCCTCTGTCCATGGGTTTTCCAGGCAAGAGTACTGGAGTGGGTGGCCATTTCCTTCTCCAGGGGATCTTCCCAACCCAGGGACCAAACTCTGGTCTCTCGCATTGCAAGCAGCCGTTTTACCATCTGAGCCACCAGGGAAGCCCCACTGATAGAAGAAATACTTCAAAAAAAAAGAAAAGAAAAGAAAAAAGAAGAAGAAACACTTCAGAATTAATTCTAGAAAATAATAAATGTCCACCTGAAAAACTATACTCTTTTTTCAGACATGTTTGAGGGTATCTTTCCTTAAACTTTGTTTGAATTTTTCCCTTTAGTGATTTAAGTGACTGTGACATCTTCCACTGTATCTAAAAATAGGGAAAGAGTGTGTGAATTTATAAGTTGACATGCAAAACTGGCACTGGATGTCTAAATTAGAGTATTAAATAACTTAGCATACTCTTAGCATAGAAATATATTTTAAGCACTCATATCTGCATGCTTTGTATATTCATACAAATAAACATTGAATTCAACCATCTTTCATCTTTTCCTACGAAGCGAAAAACTGTGAAGTCATGACCTTTTTAAAACACGCCAAATCACTTCTTAAGAGATTAACTTGGACAAAGCACTCCACTCTAAACCTCAAGCTCAACTACCTTATGACCCAGCAATCCCACTTCTGGGCATACACACCGAGGAAACCAGAATTGAAAGAGACACATGTACCCCAATGTTCATCGCAGCACTGTTTATAATAGCCAGGACATGGAAACAACCTAGATGTCCATCAGCAGATGAATGGATAAGAAAGCTGTGGTACATATACACAATGGAGTATTACTCAGCCGTTAAAAAGAATTCATTTGAATCAGTTCTGATGAGATGGATGAAACTGGAGCCGATTATATAGAGTGAAGTAAGCCAGAAAGAAAAACACCAATACAGTATACTAACACATATATATGGAATTTAGGAAGATGGCAATGACGACCCTGTATGCAAGACAGGGAAAGAGACACAGATGTGTATAATGGACTTTTGGACTCAGAGGGAGGGAGAGGGTGGGATGATTTGGGAGAATGACATTCTAACATGTATACTATCATGTAAGAATTGAATCGCCAGTCTATGTCTGATGCAGGATACAGCATGCTTGGAGCTGGTGCATGGGGATGACCCAGAGAGATGTTATGGGGAGGGAGGTGGGAGGGGGGTTCATGTTTGGGAACACATGTAAGAATTAAAGATTTTAAAATTTAAAAAATAAAAAAATAAATAAAATTAAACCTCAAGCTCCTTCTCTGAACAACAGTGAGTAGACTAGAATGTCAGTCAGTGGTTCACGACCTTTCTTCCACAGCAGCCCATCTGAGGGACTCACCAGCATCTCTCCATTTACAGCAATGGTTCATTCAGTTCAGTGGCTCAATCGTGTCCAACTCTTTGCAACCCCATGGACTACAGCAGTGGTGATGGTCTGAAATGTCCCATGGTTGATTCTGATGTACTACCCTAGAAGCTGTTCCCCTGCCTTTCACTCTTGAAAGTACTTTAAGGTTCTGCGCAGTTCCAAAGCCTGCCACTGTAGGCCCAGGAAAATCGCAACCCAATGACCTTACCTGACAGTGTTACTTTAATACATTTTAAAAGAGAGGCCAAAAGTTAATAACATGGATTCTTTTGTTGAAGCACGGAAGATTCAAAAAGAATTTATATACTGATGATATCAAAGAGGGCTCTGTAACTTAACTGTTTATATGGCAAACAGCATACCTCCCCTGGAATTCACTTCTCATCACGAAGGTAGTAAAGAAAGAGAAAATGTGGGGAATCAAACAAAATACTTCCTAAAGTTGAGAGTGGTCTGAACAAGTGATCAATGGAAAAGAGATCTGTACAAATCACTTTTTTTTGGTAACAGAGAAGGGGAGCCAAAGATTGACACACAGAGATGGGATGCTATGTCATATCCAATTTTTTTTTTTAACCAGACAACTCTGTTATAAACTAATAACTAATAATGACTAAAAATATGATTTGGGTATACGCCATATTATAAATACAAGCCAAAGACATTGGCTCAGCAAGGAGACTGATAAATTGCCCAGGACACTTAACAGTGTCCATTTTCTTTGAATGTTCACTTACTGTCGACAAATTTTTACACTATTTGAAGCTACTATACATGTAGTCTTGCAAAAAACTCTTACAACTAGGGAAGAAGGAAATGGAATTTTAAGACTTCCTTGGAAAATATGTGTTTACCTCAAATGTGAGCCAACATTACATCATCATTTAAAAGTACACAAGGCATGGCAAAGATGCTGAGTGGGGTTTCAAAATTAGAATCATGTATATGAAAAAAAGTGTGTAACTGCATTATCTTCAAATCAGAAAACATAGTAATCAACACATGCTGATTTTAGCTATGTGCTTTACTGTGAGAATAACCTTAACAGGCACAAAAAATAACAGTATTTCTCAGATCTCAGATCATTTGACCCCTCCCCATCACCACCACCACCAAATTGGCTGGGTCAGAAAGTTGCTGTCCTCTGTACCAGAAGATGACATCAATGGTAACTGAGAATACAATGTATACTTCCCTATCACTGCCTTATTGATTCGTGCCAGAAAAAGTTGATAAAAAATTTTTTCGGTAGTATTTCTTCTGAAATCCTTTACAAAACATGCTGTCCATCTCTGGCTTAACTTGCTGAAACGCATTTCTCATTAAAAAAACAAATTCTCAATGTTCTCCACATGAACCATAACAGTAAAGCCTAAAGTTTGTGAAAGGGAACAGACTAAATAACCCAACAAGAAACAACAGTGAACAGAAAGAAAACGCCCCAATCTCAGGTCTGTAACATGTTCACATTAGAGACGGTAGCAAAAAGCATTCATGAGAAAACAATTCCTTACACTGAGTTGGGACGGAAAAATATTTGTTTAATGTATATAAACATTTCTTCCTCATTCTATACCCTTGTGTCAAAGCATGGAACTATTTAATTTGTGACAGTTTCTGTTGTGTCTCAAACTTTACATATAAGTTTATCATGGCGAGAAAAAAAAAAAAAAACTTGCTTGGCTTGACTCACCATGAATCACAGCCAGGAGGTCATCTTGTTGTGTATCAGCAACTATGTTTTCACTACAAGTATGTGACCTCAAGTGGCAGCAGCAGAGGCACCAAAATAGAAGGGACAGGAGGCTTCTCCTGGTTTCTCGGTCCCAAATGGGCTTTTCCAGCCCATTCGGGCATCTGAGCAAAAGCCAACCGCAGAGGAGAGAAAGAACAAACCCAATAGCTCCGCGGAGGAAGGTTGCAGGCCCACCACACCTTCCATGCCCTCCCGGGAGCAGGGGAAGGCAAAATCATAAAAGAGGACAGGTTTCAGAAACAGCATGAAGAAAGCAGCATGACAAGGGCCAAAGCTAGCCGGGTGTAAGGCAAAATCCAGTGACCCAGCGGCACATAGGTCTGGAGGTCTGGAGACAGAAGAAGCTCTCCTGCCAGGGATCCCCAGGCGCAGCTCCGGCGTGAGAGCACATCGGGCCCCCTGCCTCCAAGCACCTCCAGCACCCGGGACCTGTCGCTGCTCCCACCTCACCTGTCGGGTGCCCGCTGGCCCGCCGGCGTCTCTGGCCCCCGGTCCCCGCCCTAGCCCATCTTCCCTGCACGCTCCCTTCCGGCGCGTCTCTCGGGACCACCACTGGGGTCAGCGTGGGCAGCGAGCCGAAGCCCGCCCCGCTGCCCCAGGCCCGGCCCCGGCACTCACTTTCTGAATCCGCTTCAGCGCCATCGGTCACGGAGGGCGGCTGGGGCACTGGCCGGCGGGGGACGGCTGCAGGGCTCGGGGGCGTGGGGTAGTGCGGGCTCGAATCGCCGGCTGTTCGGCTGACTCAGCCGGGTGGGTTCCCGGGTCGCTGCTGTCTGGCTAGCTCTGGGCGCGGGTGCCTGCTCTGAGTGAGCCCGAGCGCTGGTGTGCGAGTGTGCTGGCGGGGACGCCGGCGAGACTCTTTTGTTTCCGCTTTTGCTTCTGGGAAGGAATCTGCGGCCGCCCGGCCCCGCCCCCTCCCGCCAAGCGTACTGGGAAATGTAGTTCCTGCATCCTACTCGGCCCCTGCCCGGTTCGGAGACCTTCACCCACTGCCACGTCTGGGTTAGTCTCTGCAGATGGATTTCGATCAAGTAACTGAAACTGGAGTTCCCAACCTGTAAAATGAGAATAACAAATTAGCTCGAAAAACATGTACCGGATTCTAATGTGTGCTACATCTTGTAATGTTTTTTTTCAATCTTCCCTTTTTCTGTTACCAAATCCTCTTATCAAGAGTTAGAGTGCCCTAGAGTTCCAATCTCAGACCTCTCACCATTAATATCTTCCTAGACGACAGACCTAGTGTCCTCCCGTAAACTGGAAGGCCACCCAACATAGCCGGAGAAGCATGGGCTTTGTGGACTGACCCCTCTCTTGGGATGGAATCCAAGCTCTGATCCCTATCCACTGTATGACCTTGTAGCACTTAAATTCTCTAAGCCTCAGAGAGAGGCTGCATATCCAAAGAAAAATAATCTCCATATATTATTGTAAGAATTAACTGATATTAATATAATGTGCCAAACACACTACCTAATATGTTGAAAATGCTCTATAAAAATTATTTCCTTGTTTTTATGTATATGATAATGATTTTAAGATCTCTCTTTCCAGCCAAACTCTCACCCCAGTTTCAGCATTTCATGTCCAAAACCTTCCTGGATATGTGCAGCCTTCTTCCCTGTGGCCAGGAATCAGATTGTGTTACAAGGCGAAGGTTGGAAGAAAGCTTTCCCGGAAACCCTAAACAATAGCCACCATACCATTCTAAATGCTTACAAAGAGTAAGGAACAAAAATCCACTCAGGTAACTTAAAAGAAAATGTTCAGGGAAATAAGATAGTGAAAGAATGATAGAAATATTAATAGAATCTGAAATTTAATTTAGAAGCCTCTCATTCTACCTTCTCACCACCCTCTACATCCAAAATAAACATAAAAACTAAAACCAGTCTGGAGTCTGACTACTCTCTTATTTTCCTTTTCCTGAGATCTTGGTTCTCTCTGCATGCTGGCCCACCCTCATTTTTCCAGCTCCCCCTTAACTTCTCTTGTACAGGGTATGAGCTCCCACCATCCTTACTCCACTTTCTGACACTCTTCAAGCTATTGTTTCTGCTGCTAAATGGCCAAGCCTTTTGGTACTCCCTATTTATCTCCCTAAAGGGAAGAATCCCATTGACACAATTCATCTTTTTACTTCAGACTATACATTTTCAGTTAGTGAGCAAAGAATAGATTGACTACTCTTGGATTAGTTTGCCAACCATGGTCCAATCAGCTGTGGGAAATTTGAAGTACTTTGGGGCAAATAGGTTTCTGAAACACACCAGCAAGGTCGTATGATCCTGCAGAGAGGTGTACTGGGGCTAGCTTGATGCGCCATCTTTGGGCTCCTGAAAGTGGGACCCTACAAAACATTGCTCTTCCTTTTCATAGGGCAAGTGTGAGAGTGTCCTTGTAAATAGGGGAGAAACAGTCTGGGTTTGGGCACCAGCTGCGTTGGAGAGTTACATTCCCAAGCTGATAGTATCTGGATATAATGCAGCAAGTGAGGCCATCCCCAGCCACTCGCACTATGGGGAGGCACTAATTCCAAGTAAGTGCTCATTACCAGGAAGCCCAGGAAAAAAACTTCCAGTGTTGTTAAATGGACAGTCCTGATAAGTCAGTCTATCACCACTCTATAGATAAAAACAAACAGTCAGAGATGACAATCAGGGCAGTTTCATTCAAAAGACACTGAGAGTCTAAGACACTGGCATTAATTTCTCCCTTTTCAAGGCTATTGTGTGTATGTGTGTGTGTGTGTGTTCAGTTGCTAAGTCATATCTGACTCATTGCAACCCCATGAACTTCAGCATGCCAAGCTTCCCTGTCCTTCACTGTCTCCCAGAATTTGCTCAAATTCATTACCATTGAGTTGTTGATTCTATCTAACCATCTCATCCTTTGCTGCCCCCTTCTCCTTTTCCCTTCGATCTTTCCCAGCATCAGGGTCTTTTCCAGAGTTGGTTTCTAGGTTACTATACATACTACTAAAAGACATACGATTCATATCACTCCACTGCTTAAAAATTTCTATTGGAAGTTCAATGCCTCCGTGTACTGAAAAACACTTATCCCGATTTGTCCTTAGAGGCCTCATTTTCATCTTTTAGCTCACACATGGTCATGTATCTATGCACAATATAGTCTCTTTGCATAGAATGACCTCCCACCATGCACCTGACAAACACATCCTTCATGACCCGACTCAAATGATACAGACTTTATAAGAGGGATTGTGCTCACTTTCAGAAGCTCATATTTCAGGATATGAAACAGTCATTCTTAGCACTTGGAATATGGAATGGTTGCCAAATGCTGTTTATTGGGAAAAAGCATGATCCTGGGGAAGAAACTGAAATAAGGAATTAAACCATTTGGAGAAGTTTCTGGAGAGGTTTGCTCATTGAGTAAAAGAGCTTCTTGGGACCAGGAGGAGAGCGCTGACTCTTTGATAGAATCAAAGCAACAATCTGGGCAGTTTAATGAAGACCCTAGAGAAACTAACACATTGTTCTCACCAGAAATTTTCAGAGTAGAGTGAAAAGGAAGGGTTTGATGAAAAGATTCAGGCGTTCCTGATGACTGCGGCATGACGGAACAGGGCATGAGTCTGGAGTCCAGAGTCCATAGTTTCTGAACTTAACCGTGGATAACTGGGGCAAGCAGAGTGTCTGCCCTGCTAGGAATACCACCACCAGCTCTGCCTCTTTGGAACAGAAGTTACTTGTTTCCTAGGTACTTCTGGGAGCAGTTACTGATTGCCAATTTTGCTTCTCTTCCACCTGTTCTCCATGAAAACACATTTGTCTCTGCAAATATAAGAGCTCCTTTTGGTTTCTTCTTTGTGCCTCTTTGTGGCTGTGCTTTCAAAAGTCTTTGTAGGGCTTCTCTGGTGGACTAATGGTTAAGAATCCATCTTCCAATGCAGGGGACATGGATTCAGTCCCTGGTGTGGGAAGATCCCACATGCTGTGGAGCAATGAAGCCTGTGCACCAAAACTACTGAGCCCACACACCACAATTACTGAATCCGGAGCACCTAGAGCCTGTGCTCTGCAACAGGAGAAGCCACCAGGATGAGAAGCTGAAGCACTGCAATGAAGAGTAGCCTCAGCTGTCTGCAGAGAAAAGCCCATGCAGCAGTGAAGATCCAGTGCAGCCAACAATAAGTGAATAAATAAAAGTCTTCGTGAAAGACCTCCCCACTCAAGTGCTCCCCTTTGTTTTGACCTGTGTGTGCTCTTTTCGGCTGATGAGACCTCTCATTTGTCCTAGAACAGTCAACCCATGGTATGGTCTTCAGACACAGCAGGACCTTTTTCCCTTGTGAGTCTATTGTCCCATAACTGAAAACCAGAGTTATCAGGAGGCGAAACTCAGTCAGGAGAGTTGGGATGGCTCAGAACAGGTGTTTGGCACACATATAATTCAAGCATTCTCTCTTGAATACCTTTAAAAGTATTTCCAGAATATCTGTCTGCTTGTTGACTCACAGATTCTATCCTTACACCCCCCTCACTAACTCTCTCTAGCTATAGGCCAGAAGATTCAAGGCGACCATTCCCCAGCTGGGGCTTGGGCTTGAAGCACGAACTTCCTTGTGCGCAAGCAAACCTCCATAGGGTCAGAACCCAGTGTTGACTGAGTGTCTGCTTGAAACTAGGCCAGAACCTAGAACGGTATTAAGAAGGGCACAGTGCAGACAGCCTCAAAAGTTGTGAGGTCAACCGTAAACTTTTCAGGAGTGACAGGCAGGTACTTCCTTGGGTATTTTCTGTTACGTGTAACCTTCTAGGGCCTATGTGTCCTTCAAAACTGTTTTTGTCCATTTTTTAACATATTTTTTAAATGGTTAATTAAAACCAACTGAGTGCTGAACAGCAAGCACAAGAATGTTTAAGTATTTTTTGTTTTCTGTTTGATGAGGTCTGAGAAGGAAAGTGTTCTGTGGTTCCAGTCATAATCTATTTTAATAAAGTTTGAATCAGCCCTGTGTATTAGGCAGGACTCTCAGGAGAAACAGAACCAATAGGGTATATGGTACATAGATATATAAGAGGAGATTTTTCATAGGGATTTTCTTACATGATTATGGGGGCTGAGATATGCCATGATATGCTGTCTGCAAGTTACAGAACCAGGAAATCCAGTGGTGTCCAAGTCTGAAGGTCTAAAAATCAAAGTAGCCTATAATGTAATTTTCAAACTTAGGCCAAATGCCTGAGACTGAGGAAGAAAAGAGAGGGGTATTGGTGTAAACTCTGGAGTCTAAAAGTCCCACATCAGGGACTCTTGTGTCCTCCTATGTCCAAGGGCAGGAGGAAATGGATGTCTGAATTCAAGAAGAGAGAGAGACAATTTGCCCTTTCTCAGTTTTTTTCTTCTATTCACCCCTCAAAGGATTAGATGACACCTGTTCGCATTGGTGAGGGTGGATCTTCTATATTTTATTTTATTGGAGTATAATTGCTTTACAATGCTCTGTTAGTTTCTTCTGTACAGCAAAATGAATCAGCTTTGCATATATATATATCCCCTCTTTTATGGATTTGCTTTCCACTTAGGTCACCGCAGAGCACTGGGTAGAGTTCTCTGTGCTGTCCAGTCAGCTCTCATTAAGTGAAAAGTGAAAGTGGAACTTGCTCAGTTGTGTCCGACTGACTCTGTGACCCCATGGACTATACAGTCCATGGAATTCTCCAGGCCAGAATATTGGAGTGGATAGCTGTATCCTTCTCTAGGGGATCTTCCCAACCCAGGGATTGAACCCAGGTCTCCCACATTGCCCGTGGATTCTTTACCAGCAGAGCCACAAGAGAAGCCCAAGAATACTGGAGTGGGTAGCCTATCCTTTCTCCAGGGGATGTTCCAGACCCAAGAATCGAACCATGATCTTCTGCTTTGCAGGTGGCTTCTTAACCAACTGAGCTATCAGGAAAGCTCCCCCCTCCCCACCCCAGTTCTCATTAGTTATCTATTTTATACATAGTAGTGTATATATACAGGACTTCCCAGGTGGTACAGTGGTAAAGAACCCTCCTGCTAATGCAGGAGATGTAAGAGATATGGGTTTGATCCCCTGGGTCAGGAAGCTCCTCCAGAGAAAGAAATAGCAACCCACTCCAGTATTCTGTCTGGAAAATCCCATGGACAGAGGAGCCTGGTGGGCTATAGTCTATGGGGTCGTTGCAGTTAGAACTGGCCATGGAATAACAGACTGGTTCCAAACAGGAAAAGGAGTACGTCAAGGCTGTATATTGTCACCCTGCTTATTTAACCTTTACGCAGAGTACATCATAAGAAACGCTGGGCTGGAAGAAGCACAAGCTGGAATCAAGATTCCTGGGAGAAATATCAATAACCTCAGATATGCAGATGACACCACCCTTATGGCAGAAAGTGAAGAGGAACTAAAAAGCCTCTTGATGAAAGTGAAAGTGGAGAATGAAAAAGTTGGCTTAAAGCTCAACATTTAGAAAACGAAGATCATGGCATCTGGTCTCATCACTTCATGGCAAATAGATGGGGAAACAGTGGAAACAGTGTCAGACTTTATTTTTTCAGGCTCCAAAATCACTGCAGATGGTGACTGCAGCCATGAAATCAAAAGACCCTTACTCCTTGGGAGGAAAGTTATGATCAACCTAGATAGCATATTGAAAAGCAGAGACATAACTTTGCCAACAAAGGTCCGTCTAGTCAAGGTTATGGTTTTTCCTGTGGTCACGTATGCATGTGAGAGTTGGACTGTGAAGAAGGCTGAGCACCGAAGAATTGATACTTTTGAACTGTGGTGTTGGAGAAGACTCTTGAGAGTCCCTTGGACTGCAGGGAGATCCAACCAGTCCATTCTGAAGGAGATCAGCCCTGGGATTTCTTTGGAAGGAATGATGCTAAAGCTGAAATTTCAGTACTTTGGCCACCTCATGTGAAGTGTTGACTCACTGGAAAAGGCTCTGTTGCTGGGAGGGATTGGGAGCAGGAGGAGAAGGGCATGACAGAGGATGAGATGTCTGGATGGCATCACTGACTGGATGGACGTGAGTCTGAGTGAACTCCAGGAGTTGGTGATTGACAGGGAGGCCTGGCATGCTGCGATTCATGGGGTTGCAAAGAGTCGGACACGACTGAGCGACTTAACTAAACTGAACTGAAAGAGTCAGACATGACTGAGTAACTGAGCATACACACACACACACACACACACACACACACACACAGTGTATATATGTGAGGGTGGCTCTTATTTACTCAGTCTAGTGGTCACTGTCTCACACTCCCCCAGCTGTCTTGACATCCATTAGTTCAATCAAGTGGACACATAAAGTTAAGCACATCTGGGTAGCTAGAACTCTTCTTAAACAGAGCAGCTGAGTCACCTCATTCTTTAGCACAGTGTCCAGCAAACAGGCTACAGACTGTTTTCTCTGAGGCAGAGCAGTGTTTCACTGAAGTCCCAGAAGCTAGGACTAGGATTGTGGAAGGCAGGACAAAACAGGGGAGAGGGCAGATGAGTAGATGAGGCTCTAGGCCTGGCTTCTCTCAACCTCAAAAGGAACTGGAGCAGTTCAGTATGTAGCTGTTTTTCTAAACTATCTTAGTGGACGTGGGTAAGTTTCCTCATATAAACATGGGTTTAATAGCACCTACCTCATATAATAAAATGAGGTAATGCATGTGATGTGCAAGCACATTGAGGGGATCATGGCACTTTTCAGAAAAATGTTAACTGCTATTGTGTTTGGATTCTACTTTAGACTTGGTTAGAAGGTTAGCTTCTATGTACTTGAAAAACGGGTTTGGGACTCATTGATGTGGCCCTCATTAAAAAACTGTTTTGATAAATTATATAACTATTACATGAATTCATTTGTGTAAATTTTTTTAAAGAAGCAACAATGACCATACAGCAGTCTCCCCTCATGTTTTCTTCTCTAAAATGAGGGGAAAAAAAAAATCTCTGTAAGAAAATGTCATGAATTAACTCAGTTCAAATTTTTAATGTAAAACAGATTAAGGCAGTGATAGTCCTAGAGTGGAAAGCTATATGTAGAGAGAATTTTATTCCCTGATTAGACGTGGTCTACTCTTTTGAAGAATTCTTCCTTCTCAGATCTCTCTCTCTTTTTTGCAATTCCATTTACCAATTCTCTCCCTATGCCAGGACATCTCTTGCCTCTCCACAAGTATTTTCATTAACTTAGTTTTTTCATTCTTTGATACAACTTGTTATATTAGGCTATGATATAAATATTATGGATGCAGCCTTTCATCTTCACCCCCACATTTCATTGCTCTGAGAATTTTCGTTCTATTTTACAACAGTTGTTCCTTTTCCATTTTATATTGCCATGCGGTGGTAAAGATTATTCTTTAGAGGCAATACATGACTGCCCCGCTGTAAATTCTCCAAGTAATCCAGGACAATTAATGACAATTTACTGAGAAAGGGATGCTAGTAACTTTTCTCCCCAGTTTAAACAATATTAAGCATGTGAATGCTATAAAAGCTATTTAACATGGACTTCCCTGGTGGTCCAGTGGTTCAGAATCCATCTGCCATTGCAGGAGACACCAGTTTGATCCCTGGTCCAGGAAGATTTCACATGCCACGGGGCAACTAAGCCCATGTGCCACAACTACTGAGCCCAAGTGCTGCAACTACTGAAGCCCGTGTGCCTAGAGCTGCAACTATTGCAAAATTTAAAAGTAAAAAGAAGTCAGCTGCTTGGCAAACAGTGAAGGGAAAACATATTTGTCCAGGAGAAAAAAACCGAAACTTTTACTTGTGAGAGAACTCCACCCATTGCTGGAGTTCTGCAACAAGAGAAGCCGCTGCAATGAGAAGCCCATGTGCCGCAACTAGAGAGTTTCCCCCGCTCACAACTAGAGAAAGCTGCCACGTGGCAATGAAGACCCAGCCAGCCAAAATTAACTAAATGAATAAATAATGAATTTTTAAATAGTTGTTAAACAAGTCTACATGATATAGCCCTTTAACAAACAAAGTCATTTCCAGGTGCCCTGAATCATGCCAGGATGTGCTTTTCTGCAAAGTCTAACAGGATCTAATTATGCACAGTTAATGCAAACCCAGCTGCATAATCAATTCAAAACTGCAAGGACTCCAAAAATCAGTCTGGCCTGGAAGACCTTTCTATATATAAATATATATTTCTGCCTTCTGAAAGGCAGAAAAGGGATTACTTCTGACTTCCTAGGGGAGTTTGGTGGTTGGGCTTACCTTGGCCAAAATGGGATAAAGTGTGCATTCCTAATTTCTTTCTGTATTTCTTTCTCCTTTTCAGAAACTTTCTTCCAGAATATCCTTCTCCTACCTTCCCTCCTCTTTTCCTTCTCTTTCCCCCTCCCTCCCTTGCACTTAAGACAGCACAAGAGACTTTGCTTAACCCTCAGGGTGATAAATGTTTCTTAGCGTTTAAAAATCCATGCCTTCAACCTAAAAAGAGAAGGAATAAATCTTGAGGACATTATGCTAAGTGAAATAAGCCAATCACTAGAAGACAAATACTATGCAATTCCACTTATATGAGGTATCAAATTCACAGAGCAAGTAGAATAGTGGTTTCCAGGGTATAGGGGACAAAAAATAATAAAAGAAAAGAAAATATAAAGTAAAATAGATTGTCAGAAATCCTAAATGACATCCCAATTGTAAATATTTAAATCCAAAAAAAGTCCACATTTAAATTAAGGAAATCACTTTTAAGCCCTTTTTACATATATAGAAACTAAGATTTAAAGAGAAAAAGTTATTTTGTGAGGTCACATAACCTGTAAGTGACAGACCAAATATTCCATGTTGTTAGCCATGGCACTTTAGTCCCTTCCACTCCACTAGAATACACTTTTTCTAAATGTATAATATATGCTGTCTCAACAAATAATCCCCCTCTCTTGAGAACAGTTGATCTCTCAGTGTGGGATGTGGCATTCACTCTGCCAACCCTTCTATTAGAGAGACAGCAGATGGGTGACTCAGCTCGGAGCCAGTCCCTTTTGCACACTGTCTCTGGCTTTTATTTGTGAGAGAACTCCATCCATTGTTGTCCTAAAGAAAAGATACATACTCTATCATTAGATGATCAGGAAATGCAAGAGATGAGAAGCGACTGAAAATGAGGGAACAATCTACCTTGTAAAACTTAAAAAGAAGTCATCTGCCTAACAAACAGTGAAGAGAAAACATATTTGTCCAGGAGAAAATGTGCGAGGCTTTGGGCAGAGGCCCTCTGTTTGCTAGGAGACAACTGTGCTGTTTTGATGCTTTCCTGTTGGGAAATCAGTTTAATTCAGTTCAGTCGCTCAGTCGTGTCAGACTCTTTGTGACCCCATGGACTGCAGCACGCAGGCCTCCCTGTCCATCACCATCTCCTGAAGTTTACTCAAACTTATGTCCATTGAGTCGGTGATGCCATTCAACCATCTCATCCTCTGTCGTCCCCTTCTCCTCCTGCCTTCAATCTTTCCCAGCATCAAGGTCTTTTCAAATGAGTCAGTTCTTCACCTCAGGTGGCCAAAGTATTGGAGTTTCAGCTTCAACATCAATCCTTCCAATGAGTAAATATTCAGGACTGATTTCCTTTATGATGGACTGGTTGGATCTCCTTGCAGTCTAAGGGATTCTCAATAGTCTTCTCCAATACCACAGTTCAAAAGCATCAGTTCTTCAGTGCTCAGCTTTCTTTATGGTCCAACTAT
Organism: Capra hircus; assembly: GCF_001704415.2. Taxonomy (NCBI): domain Eukaryota; kingdom Metazoa; phylum Chordata; class Mammalia; order Artiodactyla; family Bovidae; genus Capra; species Capra hircus. Next base: position 51,079,733 of record NC_030833.1, on the reverse strand, counting down.
CACATCCATACATGACTGCTGGAAAACCATAGGGAAATGGGAGAGGGCAATCGTATAGAAATGGGAAAATGTCTGGCTTTTGACAAAAACATCCCATAAAGGTGCACTTATGTAAGTGACTGCTATTTAGTTAATTTCTTAAGTATCCCCAGCCCACCACTCTAGTAGGGGATGGGAAAAAACTGAATCACCTCTGAACATTAACATCCTACCCACCCCCGAATAAAATGAATGTTTGGCATCTGGATTGAAGTTTCTTTTGCTTTTGCAGGAAAAAGGAGGTGGAATTAGTGAGGATGTAGGTGTTGTAGTTACATAGCTACTGTAGCATTCATACCTTAAAAAAGAAAATCACCTTATTCTGCTGGTGTTAAAATATCTCAGAAAACTGACAGGTTTAAGAACATTAAGCCTCTTGGAATAGTTTTCAGATATTTCTAACACAGAATGCCGGGGAAGGGAAAGGGAAAGAGAGAGTGTGGGAGAGAGAGACACAGGAACCACAAGAGAGAAAATTCATTACCAGAGGCAGGGAAAC